>NC_074725.1:19321063-19630230 GCF_947242115.1 Biomphalaria glabrata | reverse complement strand
AAAATCTAAATATCTATAGAAAATCTTTTAGTGGCCCACCTATAGGTAAGAGCCGCTATGTTTGTTCTTTTGTTGTCTGTCTGCCCCTCGGTCACGTTAAAATCGCAAAATATAATAAAGATATTGAAACTCCGATATCATGATATTTTATATCTTTCTATCTTCGAATGCAACGGCTACAGTTTTTTTCATAAAATACACAATTTTTACAACTATTCACTAATAATGGTAAAAAAAACAACAACAGGGGAGACCACATTAATAAGGGAGCGAATTTCTGCGTATACTTTTTAAACATTTCAGGAAACGTTTTTTAATTTAATTTTTTTTTCTAAAATAATGTTTAAAAGAATGTACAATATAAATTATAAAACATACATTTAACCAAAGGGAAACATTTCTTCATTGAATGAAAAGATTGGCCCTTTACAAAACCATCAATTAGATCAATTATTCGATCACCTCAGTCATTGTAATCCATAACATATGAAAGGGATGCAAAAGCCAAACCTACATATACTGCGAAACTCTACTCTAAATCAACATTATACATGGTCTAAACTTACCGCCACCGAGCCCCGTGTACTGGTAAGACCATCTCTGGTCAAAGTCATAGGAGTGGTGTGTGTGTGTTGAGGGGGGAGGGACCCAACAACTCCAAAAAGTGAATGAAGACCCAACAACCCACAAAAAAGTGAATGAAGACCCAACAACCCACAAAAAAGTTAATGAAGACCCTACAACCCACAAAAAAGTGAATGAAGACCCTACAACCCACAAAAAAAGTGAATGAAGACCCAACAACCCACAAAAAAAGTGAATGGAGACCCAACAACCCACAAAAGAAGTGAATGAAGACCCAACAACCCACAAAAAAAGTGAATGAAGACCCAACAACCCACAAAAGAAGTGAATGAAGACCCAACAACCCACAAAAGAAGTGAATGAAGACCCAACAACCCACAAAAAAAGTGAATGAAGACCCAACAACCCACATAAAAAGTGAATGAAGACCCAACAACCCACAAAAGAAGTGAATGAAGACCCAACAACCCACAAAAAAAGTGAATGAAGACCCAACAACCCACAAAAGAAGTGAATGAAGACCCAACAACCCACAAAAAAAGTGAATGAAGACCCAGCTACCCACAAAAAAAGTGAATGAAGACCCAACAACCCACAAAAAAAGTGAATGGAGACCCAACAACCCAAAATACATGTGAATGAAGACCCAACAACCTAAAATAAAAGTGAATGGAGACCCAACAACCCAAAATAAATGTAAATGGAGACCCAACAACCCAAAATAAATGTGAATGGAGACTCAACAACCCATATAAATTTGAATGGAGACCCAACAACCTAAAATAAAAGTGAATGGAGACCCAACAACCCAAAATAAATGTGAATGAAGACCCAACAACTTAAAATAAAAGTGAATGGAGACCCAACAACCCAAAATAAAAGTGAATGGAGACCCAACAACCCAAAATAAATGTGAATGGAGACCCAACAACCCAAAATAAATGTGAATGGAGACCCAACAACCTAAAATAAAAGTGAATGGAGACCCAACAACCTAAAATAAAAGTGAATGGAGACCCAACAACCCAAAATAAATGTGAATGGAGACCCAACAACCTAAAATAAAAGTGAATGGAGACCCAACAACCTAAAATAAAAGTGAATGGAGACCCAACAACCCAAAATAAATGTGAATGGAGACCCAACAACCTAAAATAAATGTGAATGGAGACCCAATACCCCCCCCCCCCCCAAAAAAAAAAGTGAATGGAGACCCAACAAAGAAAGGGACTGGTGTAACGATCTGGTTCCCAAATCCCAAAAGATGTTAAAAAACAAACAACAGACACCTAAAACTAGCTGCGTATAGCTGAACTGAAGTGTATCGTAACCTAAGGAACAAGCACAATGGCGACAAAATCCAGCCAGGTAAATGGTAGACGATTGATAAATCTATAAGTAACCTTTATGAACACAGCCAATAGACCTGAGGTCGGGACGCTTGTTTACACATCTGGACAGATTAGCCTCCCCTCGTCTCCCCGTGGGGATTTGGTCCAGCTCACTTGAGTTTGAACAACATGAGAAATACATCGTGTGTTGTCCGTTCTAGAGCATGATGTATCAGTGGGTCAGGGTGATGTGGACGTAGACCACATTGTGTACTGGTAGACTATTGGGATGTGATGGTAGACTATTGGGATGTAATGGTAGACTATTGGGATGTAATTGTAGACTATTGGGATGTGATGGTAGACTATTGGGATGTGATGGTAGACTATTGGGATGTGATGGTAGACTATTGGGATGTGATGGTAGACTATTGGGATGTGATGGTAGACTATTGGGATGTGATGGTAGACTATTGGGATGTGATGGTAGACTATTGGGATGTGATGGTAGACTATTAGGATGTGATGGTAGACTATTGGGACGTAATGGTAGAATATTATTGATGTAATGGTAGTATATTGTGATGTGATGGTAGAATATTATTGATGTAATGGTAAAATATTGTGATGTAATGGTAGAATATTGTGATGTAGTGGTAGACTATTGTGATGTAATGGTAGAATATTGTGATATAATGGTAGACTATTGTGATGTAATGGTAGAATATTGTGATGTGATGGTAGAATATTGCGATGTAATGGTAGACTATTGTGATGTAATGGTAGAATATTGTGATGTCATGGTAGAATATTGTGATGTGATGGTAGAATATTGTGATGTGATGGTAGACTATTGTGACGTAATGGTAGAAAATTTTGATGTGGTGGTAGAATAGTGTGATGTGATGGTAGAATATTTTGATTTGATGTAGAATATAGTTTTGTAATGTTAGAATATTGTGATGTAACTGTAGAATATTTTGATGTAATGGTAGAATATTGTGATGTGATGGTAGAATAAAAAGATGTAATAGTAGTAAACCGTATTATATACAATCTATTCATTTATTGGTAGAGTATAATGATGTAATGATGTAATTTACTATTATAAATAATGAACAAGGTAAAGTAAAATGATGTTTTTTTTTGGTAGGGCATTGTAATAGTAAAGTATTGTTATTGTCATGGTAGAGTATTGTAATGTCATAGTAGAATAATGTAATGTCATAGTAGAATATTGTAATGTCATAGTAGAATATTGTGATGTCATGGTAGAGTATGGTGATGTCATGGTAGAGTATGGTGATGTAATGGTAGAATGTTGTGATGTTATGATGTCATGGTAGAGTATGGTGATGTCATGGTAGAATATTGTGATGTTATTATGTCATGGTAGAGTATTATTGATGTAATTGTAGTATATTGTGATGTCATGGTAGAATATTGTGATGTTATGATGTCATGGTAGACTATGGTGATGTCATGGTAGAATATTGTGATGTTATTATGTCATGGTAGAGTATTATTGATGTAATGGTAGTATATTGTGATGTCATGGTAGACTATTGTGATGTTATGATGTCATGGTAGAGTATGGTGATGTTTACAAAACAAGAACAGAACCGAGCTGATTGATCTGATATAACCCTATCAACAAACTAATTCAAGGAAGTACTAATGTAGAGAATGTCAATGTCCCTAGTAATTAAAAAAAAGAAGTGAATGATTGCGTACATAGCTTCTGTGTGTTTGTTTGCATGTGTATTTATTATTATATCGCCCATAAAGTTTACTTTCATATCTGAGTGTATACAGATTTAAAATGAGAATAATCTTATTGGAGCTGAATTTGAGAAGTAAACAACAACAACAACAAAACAACAACATCGGATTAAGACACGAAATGAAAGAAGAGAATAAGAGAATAAGAAGTAAGAGAGAGAGACAGAGAGAGAGACTTATGGAGATATGGAACTAGTGAGAGAGTATTAGGGGATAAGAGTGACAGCTTGGTGTCATAAAGGCAGACGATGGACAAAATAAGTTGTTTGCTGGTCTGGCACTCTCACTCAATAGCAGTATATTTGGCTGGGATAGCAGACATACATACATACATACATACATACATACATGCATACATACATACATACATACATGCATACATACATACATACATACATACATACATACATACATACATACATACATACATACATACATACATACATACAGACAGACAGACAGACAGACAGACAGACAGACATATGGAAAAAAAAATGTATACAGACTAACAGATAGATAGATAGATAGATAGATAGATAGATAGATAGATAGATAGATAGATAGATAGATAGATAGATAGATAAATCTTATAGATAGATAGATAGATAGATAGATAGATAGATAGATAGATAGATAGATAGATAGATAGATAGATAGATAGATAAATCTTATAGATAGATAGATAGATAGATAGATAGATAGATAGATAGATAGATAGATAGATAGATAGATAGATAAATCTTATAGATAGATAGATAGATAGATAGATAGATAGATAGATAGATAGATAGATAGATAGATAGATAGATAATATACATGTATTCAGAATGTTGTATAAATGTTTAATGTCACGCAAAACGACATTTTTAAAAAGTTCCCCCTTGTCAGACCTTGTGGTCTATAGGGCAGATGATGTAAAGTTCATCTGTTTCTGTGGCCTACGGTTAACGAGGGTGTCATGTTGCCAGCACAACGACCAACCGCCTTTACTTTTCCCCAACTAAAGTCAGGTACCCCGTAGAGCTGTGTGGACTCAGAAGTGCCCAAAGACCAAGAACGACATTAATGTTATGTTTAACCTAGACTTGTATCGCATTGGATTAAAGGAACAGAATGTAAAAGGAAAAGTGTGGGGAGGGGGGTTCGCTTGACGACGATATGACTGGTGTGTTGTGGACAAAATTATGTTCTAGGATCCGAGCTCGTAAGGTCACGTGATATTATCTGGGGGAAAGCGATCCTGGAGATACTGTGGCGATGTCAATGCGGAGAAGTGTCCAGAGAAGGGTGACTCCCCATTTTAGGAGCCACGATGACAACACGAATAACGTTCTCAACATCACGGCTTGCGTCGACGCCCCCGCCCCCCACTCCATCGCGTTTTTCAAATACTTTTAGGGTGGTTTACACACACACACACACACACACACACACACACACACACACACACACACACACACACACACACACACACACACCAAAGTACACATACTCTGAAAAACAAGGAGAATATATATTTTTAAAATACTTTTTAAAAAAATAGATAAAATAAAAGGCTATGTAAAGGAAACAACTGTACATTGGACATTCCGCCGGGGGGGAGGGGGCGCGCGCGCGCGCGTGGATATATCTCAATTCTGTCAGATTTATGTCCCTTTCTTAATCAAACAAAATTAATTTTTTAACACTTATTAATTAATACATTTGTTAATTTTTAGCGGCCCCCGAAAGGGGAAAAGACGCTATTAGTTTTGTGCGAAATGTCTGTCCGTCTGTCCCGTTTAGATCTCGTAAACTAGAAAAGATATTCAAAATCCGACATCACAATATTTTAGACCATTCTAAGTTCTGCTGCAACGGCTACTTTTGTTTTTTTTTTTCTGAAAGCGAAAAATGTAATTTTTTAAATCAGTTATGCAAGCAGTTTTTTTAAAGAGAAAAAGCTTATTAGTATGCATTATAAGTTAGACCGAATTTAAAACGAATAGTTATGTTGTAAATGTCATTTTCCTAATCTTTTTAATGTACTGGGTACACAAAATGTTTTTATATTTTTTATTTTTTTAGGATTCGAATAAGAGATTGAACATATTTCAAAACAATTAGATCAATTAAAAGACATCAGTTAGGCCAGGGGAGGCGCGGTGGCTGAGCGGTAAAGCGCTTGGCTTCCGAACCGGGGGTTCCGGGTTCGAATCCTGGTAAAGACTGGGATTTTCAACTTTGGAATCTACCCTGAGTCCACTCAGCTCTAATGGGTACCTGACATTTGTTGGGGAAAAGTAAAGGCGGTTGGTCGTTGTGCTGGCTACATGACACCCTCGTTAACCGTAGGCCACAAAAACAGATGAACTTTACATCATCTGTCCTATAGACCACAAGGTCTGAAAGGGGAACTAGTTAGGCCAGGTTCACATCTAACTTTACATTCACTTTCACCTATCCTTTGATCTGCGGGAAAGTTGGGGCACTACACAAGATCTGTTAACCTTCTTTCTCCATTCTTATCTCTCATTTGTCTTTGATATAATTTCGTTCGGATGTTCTTTCTGAATATATTGAAGCCTGCCTGGGTGGACCACTTCGGGGGTCGATTTTGAGTTCGTGTTTCCACACAAACTGTCTTTTGTAACCTTGTTTATTATTGATTCACGTTTTGTTTGGGACAATGAATTTTTTGTGCAAAGTTTCAACTTGATTCGAGAATGAGAAGTGGGAGAAATGACGTGTCAACATTTCTGCCAGACAGACAGACAGACACACGGACAGACAGAGTGAGTAGATATAAGCTTTGTTTTAACGACAACTCCAACACGGACCTAGAACTTTCAAAAGAATACGCTCACCTAGGACTCACGGCCAGTCTTTCTATCGTACTCACTCACAACTCCATATTTTAAAAACCACACATTAATATACCTATCTTCAACCCCACACACTCACAAGCCGCCACATTCAAACCCACACACCCCCATCATTAGATTCCACCAGTTTCAAAGTACAGATAAATAATTCACTCAATACAAGATCTCTGTGTTTACAAATCTTCCCCCCCCCTCCCCCAGTAAGTAGAAGGAGTACAAATCGATAAACACAATGTTGCCAGCACTCGAGTTAAACTCGTATCAAGCTGAAATCACAAACAAAAACAAAACAATTTTTTTTTTACAAACACATTAAAGTAATCGATAAAATTCATTAATTAATTCCAGTACATTGTAGGCGAGAAAAAAAAATAAAGGAAAAAAATAATATTTCTCTTGAATTTAAAAAAAATAATAATACAGGAGCTCACAATCGTCTTCACGTCTGCTAATCTCTCGTCTCGCAGACGACAATTAAAAATCAGCTGTTGTTAAATCTCATCATTTTTTCCCCGCTCATGCTAAATTAGTTCAATGACAATAACGGATAATGAGGCATAAATACATGGAAAGAAAAAAAAAAGTACATCTGTTCATGTCTGTAGTGGCTTTCGTCTTGCTGCTTTCATTTAGTTTCTTGAACCTGGTTACTTTAACCTCTTACTTTAGACAGGTTACTTTGATCTGTTACTTTAGCCAGATTACTTTAAACAGGGCACTTTGGGTTGGTCAGTGGAGGTGGAGGCTTCTTTCCTTTGGGAGAAATTAGTGAGTGACAGAAGTATGGCTGGATGACATAACGAACTAGCAGCAAGAGTTGTTAGAAAAATTGTTAAGTCAAATGCAACCTCTGTGGCAAGAAGTTGAACCAGGCTGACATACGAAACGAAATTGCAGTCTTTTAGCAGGCGGAAATGGGCGAAACCATTGTGGCGTAATCACCTTGCAGAAGACAAGCATCTAGACTCAGTGCTTCAGCTTGGTGTCTCATCAATGCAGTGGGATCTTCAGAAACTGGTTTTGGATAAACTTCCTACTTCCCATGAATAAGTGTAAATATTATATTCACGTGGGAATCTCGGTCGCTGAGTGGTAAAGCGCTTGGCTTGCGATCCGAGTGATCCTAGGTTTAAATCCTGGTGAAGATTGAGATTTTTAATTATATTTTTTTATCTTAAGGTCGCACATGAGTCCATCAAACTCTATTGGGTACCTGTCGTTAGTTTGGGAAAAGTAAAGGCGCTTGGATGTTGTGATGGTTACATGACACCCTCGTTAACCATGAACTACATCAACTGCCCTATAGATCGTAAGGTCTGAACGGGAAACTTTAAAAAAATAATTATATTCACGGGTCTCTAATAAAAGTGCTTTTTTATGTTATGTTTTTTTGTATCTTTTCTGTTATGTGGCCCGCGACATGGGTGTTGGAAATTAAAATGGCCCACCGGCCGAAAAAGGTTTTTGCATCGCTGTAATTAATAATTGAATTAGTCTTTATTACATGTAACTAATTTAGCTATTACCTAATTTCATAACATCGAACCGAACCTTAAACCTGACCGAAATGAACCGAATCCGAACTTAAGTCTGACCAAACCGAACCGAACCCGAACTTTAAAAGCTGGGTTCGAATCTCATCTTTAATATTAAGATTAGACTCCGTCACGTTATATCAAAGCATAGTAGCCGCGGGTACATACCTTTACTACTTATTATATTTTTAAATTATGAGCATGTCAAACGTGCAAATGCACATTTGAGAAAGCTATTTGTTAAAGTGCATAAACCTGTTCTGAGCTTTTCTGGCATTTACACATAAATATTACACACAATACAATTGCATTTACATTGTGACTTACACGGAGTTTCCCTGTGTTTTAGTTGACGTTTACAAATCTTGTGCACGTCTAGACAGGGCCGGTCCTACAGGTTGCGGGGCCCTATGCGAAACGGATTACGCGGGGCCTAATTAGGGTTTTGATAAGGATAATAAGTGAACATTAAGATTTTGTATTAGAAAATAAATTCGTCTTAGCATTTTATTTACACTTTACTATGTAAAAAATCACTGTCAGATTAGCTTTACTAGCCATCTACAGTGGATTGTAGTATTCCAACAAAAAGCCGATAAACATTTAGATCTGCCTTTTAGATTTAAAATCGACTATTAAAATATCGCTTTTGTTAATTTTTTCTAAGAGGTCGAGAATGATTTAGATCTATATTTGTATGCCAGTGACTATTAAAGTAAATTAAGTATTTGAAGTTCTTGTTTTGGTTAAAATTCGGCTTTTTATTACATTTTTATGAAATAATGAAAGCTGACAATACCGTTTTTTTTTAATCGCGAGTAGGGTTGGCGTTTTCCATATTGAATGAAACCCCGAAATGACAATTTTGTCTGTTTTAAGAAGATTTGAATCAGTTTTCATACGATTGTAATAATTTAAGGAGATTTTCATGACATTTTCTTATATTTTTTAATTTTATGAGAATTCCAGGAACCCTTTAATGACTTAAAATGGTTTCATTTAATAATTTACAACTAGAATTCGCATCGCGCAGGGCCTATAAAAGTGCGGGGCCCACTGCGGCCGCATAGGTTGCAGTGGCCTAAGACCGGCCCTGCGTCAAGACACAGTTACCAAAAAAAAAAGGAGATCAGTTTGTGTTTATATTGATCGACTCAACTGAACCAGTTTGACATTTTAAAAAAATTAATTAAAAATCAATGTTTCGTCTTCAACAATCCATCGCAAAAAAGAACCAATCAAAGTAATGTTTGCCGTAAAATTAGGATAATATCCCATAATTTCAGAGTCCTGTGTCTCAGCTAGTTTTTTTTTTTATATATTTTTTTAAAGTCTTTTTTTTTTTTCAAGACTTAAATGTCTAAAATTGTAGCTAAGCAACGAAATTTCACCAGAATAAAGTTTAAGGTCAAGTGCCAGTTCAAGGTCGGTCTATATGATTGTATTTTGTTTGTTGTTACATCGACCAGCTATTTATTTAGTTTTGTTAGTTTATCGGGTCTGTGCTCGTCAGATCTAGTTGAATATACGTTTTATTTATGAATGGCATTGTTGGACTGCTGCCACCGTGCGCACCACCAAAACTCTCCACTCCTTCTCTGCAAGAGTCCGTCTGTTGGTGTGCAGGAAGAGAGACGGAATCCATTCATTTACTTTATTCTATCCATCTTTTGTTTTACCTGAGGTAGGCCTCTACTGTCTCTTTGCTCCACAGTACCCTGGCCAAATAGATGTCTTAACCTGAGGTAGGCCTACTGTCTCTTTGCTCCACAGTACCCTGGCCAAATAGATGTCTTAACCTGAGGTAGGCCTACTGTCTCTTTGCTCCACAGTACCCTGGCCAAATAGATGTCTTAACCTAAGGTAGGCCTCTACTGTCTCTTTGCTCCACAGTACCCTGGCCAAATAGATGTCTTAACCTGAGGTAGGCCTCTACTGTCTCTTTGCTCCACAGTACCCTGGCCAAATAGATGTCTTAACCTGAGGTATGCCTACTCTTTGCTCCACAGTACCCTGATAACCCTGGCCAAATAGATGTTTTAACCAACCGAGTCGAGGAAAAGCTATTCCTATCTTTATATCAAAATACAAAAACTAGTCAAACTTGAGACTTTGTTTTGCTGCAAAACTTGAAAAATAAATAGTCTGCAGGTGTCTTTGTATAGCAAAACTAAACAAACCCTACGCACGTATCTGTAACAAACAAAGATCAAAGTCACATTTTCTCTCCTATTTTTTGTTCAATCCATAAGTTCAAGAGTATAGTTGACTTGTTAGGGAGCCTGTCGCTCTCAAATTATCCAGAGTAAAACGTGAGTGTACTGAGACTGCCTTGCTAATACTCCTGGTTGGGTGTCTATGCACTGAGATAATTGCCCGGTGCATTTAAACCTCGCTGGAGAGCCTGCATTTAGATCAGTGGTACGGGGAAAGGGGGTGGGAGTGCAGTCGGTACGAATGGTCGGTGATTCCCAGGCTTAGGTCTGTGACGATGATGACGTCAAAAGAGGAAGGAGAGAGAGGTTGTGTGTGTGTGTGAGTGAAAAGGAGTAAAGTGTGAACGAAGGAATAAAAAAAAAGGGCGGGGGGCGTAAAGCTAAAAGCGAAGGTAAAAAACAAGTGTGTGTGTGTGTGTGTAAGGGAGGGATAGAGAGTGCCTCAAGGTATACATGAAAATATCATTCCCAGATCTATATAGTATGTGTGTGTGTGTGTGTGTACATTGGAGATTTTTTTTATATGTGTGTTTTTATTAGGGATGTTTTAACCCGAGAGTGCATAAACATACCCAAAATAATTTACAGAGTCAAAAGTCGATAGATCGAACTTTTTAGGGAGCTACTCTAATCAGTCAAGCTTTTTTCGGTGATGGGCAGTTGTGGTCTGAAGGTAAAGATCTTGGCTTTCCCACCGATAGGTTACGAGATGCAAAGCCTAAGAAAACTTGATTTTTGTTAACAAAACTATCTATCACTTTTATTTTCCCTAACTTATGTCAGGTCTTTATTACAAATTATGTCAGGTATCCATTAGAACTTATGTCAGGTATCCATTTGAACATGTCAGGTATCCATTTGAACTTATGTCAGGTATCCATTTGAACATGTCAGGTATCCATTTGAACTTATATCAGGTATCCATTTGAACTTATGTCAGGTATCCATTAAAACCTATGTCAAATATCCTTTAGAACCTATGTCAGGTATCCATTAGAACCAATGTCAGGTATCCATTAGAACTTATGTCAGGTATCCATTAAAATTTATGTCAGGTATCCATTAGAACTTATGTCAGGTATCCATTTGAACTTATGTCAGGTATCCATTAGAACTTATGTCAGGTATCCATGAGAACATTTGTCAGGTATCCATTAGAGTTGGGTGAACGAAAGGGCTATTTAAACAATCTCGAAGTCCAAAATCTTAGTCTTTAAACCCGAGACCCATCGATTCCAAACACTCACCCACCACGCCCCTTTCCACATCAACTAAATTGTTTAAAAATAACTAAAAGTGTGAAATACTTTATTCATATTGCAATGTTTATAATCCTCTTATCAGCTTGTAAATTTTTCATGGACCAAACCTGGAACCTGGACACGGATCTCGAAAACGTCTATATCTTTGGGGAAAAAATACTAGCTAATTAGCCACACAGGGAAAACTCTGGTTTGACTTTTATACTATTTTTTTTTTAAATATAATAATCTTAAAATTAATCTATATCTTGAGCACGTCAGTGGGAATTCCCGCTTATATTCACTAAAGAGTTTATTAAGCAAATAGACGTCTGGGAACATTTTGCACACGGCCTTTTGTAGAATTAAGTCTAGACTAGTGTCAATTTATGTTTGTAAGCCTGGATCTATATTACCAAATTAGAACTTTATATATTCTGAGAAGATTTATAAAAGGGCGCAACCAGTTGTTTTTTTTTTGTTTTCCTCGAAGGATGGGGGAAATAGGAGCTGGTTAATAAAAGTTAATTTTATTTTATAATTCCTCATTTATATAAAATTTATGTAAAATTTATGTCAGTGTTTTTATCACAAAGTTGAGCCTATGGGTTTGAAATAAATGAATCTTAAACAAGATAGTGTGAGGGTAAGTTTCTGACATACAAACAAAGGATGAAAATGTAATTTGATGGTTAGCTGGAAATGTTCTTAAATTTGTTGTTGTTGTTGTTGTTACCGTATATTCTCGAATATAGGGCGCACCCGAATTTAGAGTTCAGTAAAGGCTTTTATTTGAGACTATACGGTACATAAGCAAGGTTTCAGGGCTAAGGTAATGCCGTTGAACTTAGAGATTTAGAAATTTGGTAAACAAATAAGAGTAAACAATAGGATGAAATAAAATTTAGAGTAAACATTTCAAATCAACAAAGTTTGGAGTGTAAATGTTATTACAATAATCTCCGCCCACCCCCCCACCTCCCCCCAAAAAGTCGAGTTGCTTACAAGTCTAACTGAAGGTACCCCGACAAATTAGCGCCGACAAATTAGCGCCGACAAATTAGCGCCGACAAATTAGCGCCGACAAATTAGCGCCGACAAATTAGCGCCGACAAATTAGCGCCGACAAAATAGCGCCGACAAAATAGCGCCGACAAAATAGCGCGAACAACATAGCGCGGACAAAATAGAGCCGACAAAATAGCGCGGACAAAATAGCGCCGACAAAATAGCGCCAACAAAATAGCGCGAAAAAATATTTTTCATTCATTTTGCAAAAAAATACTTTAGATATCGTAAAATATCAATAGATTTTTTAAAATGTTATTATTTTTCAGACATTATGCAGGAAATACTTTGGATATCTTAAAATAAAAATATGCGAACATTATGCAAGAATTATAACAAGCTAAGATAGATCCTCTCAAATATATCTTTTTTTTAATTCCAAAAATGCACTTCAAAAACACGCAAAGATACTCCCATACATGTCAAATTTAAGCAGCGGTAAAAAAAAAACTGCTGAATTTAGTCATGGAATAGAATGTAACGAGAGGAAGTCGGAGGTTATATTCTTTTCTCATGAAGGGTGTTCTTGGTTGAGAAGAGACGTTGCTTTAGCCCTACAATCCAAATTGGTGCTCGAACTTTGATATCTATGTGATGGTGTTAGACAAAGACGGACAGGAAATAGCAAAATGAAAGACTGAATCGGTCAGTCACTGCCTGCGATGAAACAAATATTCGGTGGTATAAGAAATCTAAATGCCATCTTAACTAATCCTGACACACCTAAGTTTGTCAAAGTTGCTGCAATAGACATCATTGTTTGATCAAAGATAGATGCCGCAGGTGAACAAGATTTCTGATTATAGGTACTATAACACACATGTGTAACACATCATCATATACCTAACACTTGAAAGGCGTCACCACATTTCAAAATCATATTTGTTTTCGCAAGGTAAGCATTTCAAACATTGTTGAAAAGGAGAGTAAGATACAATTGTAAAATACTCCCTTTCTCTGCAAACATGGCCTACTTTTAGATCTATTCATATTGAAGAAGATAGAGACTTCAATTATAATGCTGCCCAGGACGTTTACTTACTAAAATCCGTACTTTTATACACATCATATATCCGTATGCGCTATTTTGTCCGCGCTATTTCGTCGGGTCACCCGAACTGAAAGTATTTACTGAGTCCAGATAGAGATATTGGTTCCTTTTATCAGGGGAATAAAAAAAAAAGGCCGACATGTTGTACGGGCCACATGACGTCATCGTAAACGTTGGCCACAGAAACTAGCTTTCCCTGACCCGTGGACTGTTCAAGTCTAACCAGAGCCTTCACTTTTCTCTGACATTTTGTTAGCACAAGTTATTAGGTCATACATGAGAGGGGGGGGGGCGGTTTAATCTACTTCTCAATCATTGACTAATAGAACACAAAGCATTTACTAACGTGTCGTGAACCAAGGGAGAGAACACAGACAAGTATAAACGTGTGTCGTGAATCAAGGGAGAGAACACAGACAAGTATAAACGTGTGTCGTGAACCAAGGGAGAGAACACAGACAAGTATAAACGTGTGTCGTGAATCAAGGGAGAGAACACAGACAAGTATAAACGTGTGTCGTCAACCAAGGGAGAGAACACAGACAAGTATAAACGTGTGTCGTGAATCAAGGGAGAGAACACAGACAAGTATAAACGTGTGTCGTCAACCAAGGGAGAGAACACAGACAAGTATAAACGTGTGTCGTCAACCAAGGGAGAGAACACAGACAAGTATAAACGTGTGTCGTCAACCAAGGGAGAGAACACAGACAAGTATAAACGTGTGTCGTCAACCAATGGAGAGAACACAGACAAGTATAAACGTGTGTCGTCAACCAAGGGAGAGAACACAGACAAGTATAAACGTGTGTCGTCAACCAATGGAGAGAACACAGACAAGTATAAACGTGTGTCGTGAATCAAGGGAGAGAACACAGACAAGTATAAACGTGTGTCGTGAACCAATGGAGAGAACACAGACAAGTATAAACGTGTGTCGTCAACCAATGGAGAGAACACAGACAAGTATAAAGGTGTGTCGTGAACCAAGGGAGAGAACACAGACAAGTATAAACGTGTGTCGTCAACCAAGGGAGAGAACACAGACAAGTATAAACGTGTGTCGTCAACCAAGGGAGAGAACACAGACAAGTATAAACGTGTGTCGTCAACCAAGGGAGAGAACACAGACAAGTATAAACGTGTGTCGTCAACCAAGGGAGAGAACACAGACAAGTATAAACGTGTGTCGTGAATCAAGGGAGAGAACACAGACAAGTATAAACGTGTGTCGTCAACCAAGGGAGAGAACACAGACAAGTATAAACGTGTGTCGTGAACCAAGGGAGAGAACACAGACAAGTATAAACGTGTGTCGTGAACCAAGGGAGAGAACACAGACAAGTATAAACGTGTGTCGTCAACCAAGGGAGAGAACACAGACAAGTATAAAGGTGTGTCGTGAACCAAGGGAGAGAACACAGACAAGTATAAAGGTGTGTCGTGAACCAAGGGAGAGAACACAGACAAGTATAAAGGTGTGTCGTGAATCAAGGGAGAGAACACAGACAAGTATAAACGTGTGTCGTGAACCAAGGGAGAGAACACAGACAAGTATAAAGGTGTGTCGTGAACCAAGGGAGAGAACACAGACAAGTATAAAGGTGTGTCGTGAATCAAGGGAGAGAACACAGACGTTTACTAACGTGTGTCTTAAATCAAGGGAGAGAACACAGACATTTACTAACGTGTGTCTTAAATCAAGGGAGAGAACACAGACATTTACTAACGTGTGTCTTAAATCAAGGGAGAGAACACAGACATTTACTAACGTGTGTCTTAAATCAAGGGAGAGAACACAGACATTTACTAACGTGTGTCTTAAATCAAGGGAGAGAACACAGACATTTACTAACGTGTGTCTTAAATCAAGGGAGAGAACACAGACATTTACTAACGTGTGTCTTAAATCAAGGGAGAGAACACAGACATTTACTAACGTGTGTCTTAAATCAAGGGAGAGAACACAGACATTTACTAACGTGTGTCGTGAATCAGATACACGACCATACACGTGCGCTAAACTATCTCAACACTTTGTCAGCGGGTTACTGAACCGCTTACACATAACATCAAACGATAACTCATATACCTTTCTCTCTCTCTCTCTCTATCTCTCTCACTTTTCCCTCACCTTGCCACCATAGCCTCATTTTCCAATTTTCATTTAACGGTGAAAGATAAAAAGGTTAAAAAAAAAAAAGGGGGGGGGGAAGACTATGATGAAAGAAAGAAATTTCTATCCAGAGAAGAAAGAAAACGAAGAAGAAGTATATTCTGATAGCTTCTTCTTTACAATCCTCTCAACGTATTAATCAAGGAGTAGGCTAATGGGGGGGGGGGTGAGGGAGGGACCACGGTGGGGAGAAAGGGGTGGTTGTGATGGAAAGAAAGCTTTAAAAAAAATGAACTAGAAAGAAGTTGGTCTGGTCAGAACAAAGTGCCTAGGAATATGCGTTCCTTTAAGGAGAGCAGCACGCACGCACAGACGTACAATGTGTAGTTTGGTGTATTGGAGACCTTCAAGGGAAACTAAACAATTTTCAAGGACGCTAAACTAAACTTCAATGTTACCAACGAAATAGAATTTAACAAAAAAAGAGCTATATTTTGACAATTTCTCAGTGCGTGGCTGTTGATATTCATCTCAAATCTACTTTATGACCTCTAGTTAATGGCCCATTTTAAAAAAATAAAGTTCGAATAAAAACAAAGGGCTTGCTAACCATTGTCCCTTTCGCCACGCCTTTCTCACGAGCATCGCACTTTGTGGTGGTGGCACTCCAGATAGATAGATGGATAGATAGATGATAGATTGATAGATTGATAGATAGATAGACAGACAGACAGACAGACAGACAGACAGACAGACAGACTGACTGACTGACTGACTGACTGACTGACAGACAGACAGACAGACAGACAGACAGACAGGCTGACTGATTGATTGATTGATTGATTGATTGATTGATATTCTTAACGCTCTAAAATATCTGAAAGTGCATTGTGGGATGCGGGAGACTTCATACAGGTGGGAAAGACATTAAATGCGAAGACATTACCAAAAGTGTTTAGACAGACTTGAGACATAAAGACAATAAATGAATTGCTTGATACAGCTAATAGAAAAAAAATGGGGAGGGGGGGAATTATAATCAGAACTGATAAGGCGCCAAGTTAAATAGCAGAGTGTGTGTTGGTGTGGAAATGGTTGAACGGTGGCCATAGCAACGTTATGAAGAGGAGGCCCCGCAACTAGCATAAGAGCAGGTCAATTTAATCTGATTCTGAAATGGTAACCACTCGGTGCAGACTTGAACCTATCAACGTGTTAACATGTCAGGTTAAGAATCTGGGCCGTCTAAGTTTATTTTCTCAGAACGAGGCAACTGTTGCAGACGCGTGTTTAAAAAAAAAATCATAAACTAGATCTCGTCGACTGAAGGTACGGTAGATAGCAAAATTAATCTGTTCCTTATGTAAATAAAATTACATTTTCATTTCACCTTCACATACCTCTTAGTCTGTTGAACCGTTGGGACACCACACATGATCAACCGACTGCATTTCTCCATTCCTCCCTGCATTTTGCCTAGAATAGAATCTCTTTCATGTTGTCTTCCCATCGCTTTCTCTGTCTGCCTATTCTTATATTTCCTGGTACTTTTTCCTGAAGGAAGGTCTTTGCAAGGCCTGGGGACCTGATATGCTCATCAAATTTTAGTTTGCGTTTTTTTGACAGTGGTCAGCAGGTCATCCTGGGGCCCAATGGCCACTGTGATCCTGTTTCGTATCTCCTTATTTGAGATGCGGTCTTGTAAGTGACACCAAGGATCTTTCTGTAGCAATATCGATTCCACTGCTAGGATCCTCCTCTCTAGTTCTGCAGTTAGCGTCCAAGATTGGCAAGCAGACAAGAATGTGGCCATGACCAGGGAGAGCATCAGTCTGGTGTTAGAGTGTCGTGGCACTACGCCTTTATCTTCGCATAGCTTTGCCTTTTTACAAAGCTTAAATCAACTCACTCTGTCTGTCTGGTATACTTTGTTTTTCTTCTATATTGTCAAGACTCATTTCTTCTCTAATATACGTATGTGTATAACTAAATGTACCCAAGTCCTGGGCAATACCACAACGACACATACAAAGGCAGAACAAAGATTCAGAATGCCAACTCACAAACATATAACATGTTTATTACATTATCTGTACTATAATACAGAATCAGTTCAGACATTTGAAATATCCAGTATCAATTAAAAATATAACAGCTTAATATTCCATAGACTGAATAGTGACAACACAGAGAAATAATTAGAGTCTACACTTCGACTCTATCTATATCCAAAAGTCCAACTGTCCTGGACTAGGAACAAAACCACACTGCCTTATTTTAAGTTACATTATATTCAACAAAAACATCTCACCAAGTAAAAACAACGCAAAACAATAACAGTTTTTGAAGTCAACAACCTGAATTGCC
This sequence comes from Biomphalaria glabrata, assembly GCF_947242115.1. Lineage (NCBI taxonomy): Eukaryota > Metazoa > Mollusca > Gastropoda > Planorbidae > Biomphalaria > Biomphalaria glabrata. Next base: position 19,612,074 of record NC_074725.1, on the reverse strand, counting down.
CCCCCCCCTTTCTCCTCTACAGTGAACAGGAGACCCAGGCTGACCAGAAATCAGTCCTGACATATATCCATTCTCGGATCAGGTTAAAACTTAACACAATTATTATTTGTGCCTAGCAAAACATGAATCAATCAAATCAATTAATCAAATAGTTCATTAAGTATTGGTAATTAATTATTTTGTTTGGAATAAAAAAAAGAGAAATAAATGCTACTTATTGAGAGATGTGATATGTATGTGGATATATTCCCCCTATTTCCTTTTGTACACGTTTTTTCTCCCACTTCCTATTTTCGGATCAAGTTGAAATAAGGCATATTCCTTGTCGTTGACAATACATGAATAAAAAAAAAGAATTTGTTAATCAGTAAATGGCAATTAATTAATTTAGTTCTATGTAGAAATAAGGTGCTTATTCCTGCAGTATTGAGTTATATAGAAGTGATTTTTTTTTTGTTCTTTCCCATACAAAAGCTTTGTTTTAAAATTATTTTTTAAATATATTTTGCCCGCTGCTTATCCTGCTATTCCCTTTTCTCTTCATCTGTCTCTTGAAGTTTCGGCTGAAATAAATGTGTATATAGTGTATAGAGGAGACGAGTTAGTTGAGGGGTCCGCTGGTGAGTTCATTCGATACGTTTCAGAGTTCGTGTTCAATTTTCTAATGCGAGTTTATCATTAAACTTAGATCATGATGTGTATTATTGCTTAATAAACAGTGTGTGTTCATTCTTCTCGTGATTTCAACTTGAGGAATAAAAGTATTCTAATTTGTAAAGACGAATTCTGTTATTTCTTGACCTTAGCCCTAAACAAAGATCCCAGGTACAAATGGAACTTTGTTATTTCTTGACCTTAGCCCTAAACAAAGATCCCAGGTACAAATGGAACTTTGTTATTTCTTGACCTTAGCCCTAAACAAAGATCACAGGCAACAATTGGAACTTTGTTCTTTTTTTTTTACCTTCAACCTAAACAAAGAATCCTGGCTACAATTGAAGTTCATCAGATAAATATTTTTGGAAGTACCAAGACGTATGAACCAATCTATTTCATTGCTACGAAGAATACTAGAACTCGGACTTCAAAAAATAAATATTTATATATATAAATGTGTTATTGAAGCATAGAGAATAATGGGAGCTACAAAACACACAGTAAGATTGGTGGATGGAAGGAATGTATTGACTTAAGCCTTGGGTGATCTAATTCTAGGACCGGGGTGGATAATTGTAGATACAAGGGTGTCAGAAGTAGGGCCCTAATATGTCTTCCTTTAACTGAAGCTAGGGGAAACTCAACGAAAGATAACTTTAAGACAAGAAATGATAATCCAAGCGTCAGTGCTTACAATTCGTTCTTAATAATTGATAGATTTTTTTTGTAAGTGCACTCTTAGGGTGGCGCGCGTGTGTGTGTGAGTATGGCGCCGGCATGATCTCAACCACGACGTAGGCAAGGAAATATATTTTTCTTACCGCCCCCCCTCCCCTAATCCATCGCTGTCGACCCCCCCCCCTTTTTTTTTCTCCTTCCGAATGTATGGCAGACGAGAAGAGAGAAGTGGTATTAAACACAAGATGGCAGCATTGGATGTAAACATGGATGGACAATGATATCCACAAGAACACTCCAAATCACTTTTTTTTTTACATTTGACAGGACCCCCAGACTCCTCCCCTGGTTTCTCTGGCATACTACAAGTAGAACACTGGGGCCTTGATTATTGACAGGTTCAAAGCTCGAAGATAAAAAGTGCGTAACTTAGTTCGATTAGACATGTTGTTTTTTTTAAAAGAATCAAATCCATAAATAGCAAGCTTATTTGGTGAAACCGGTGTATAGAACACTGGCGTCTTGAAAATGTATCACTTTCATCTGTTCCTATCCCTGTTGGACAGCCGGGGCACCACACATAATCGGTTGAACGTCTTTCTCCATTCCTCTTTGTCTTTTGCCTTGGGTGGAATCTTTTTCAATGACAGGGTAGAGTCCATTCTTTATGTTGTGTTCCCATCGCTTTCTCCAGTCTGCCTCTTCTTCTCTTTACAAAGCTAATATATCAACTCTGTCTGGTCAAAAGTTTGTACACTTCATTTCTCTAATACCCAATATCGGATCAAGCTGAAATTTTGCAAAATTGTTTCCTTTACCTGACAAATCAAAAGACAGTAAAAGAAATTAAAAAATTAGTTCATTAACTACTGGTAATTAATTATTGTGTTTGGTATCTCAAACAAGGGAAAAAATAGTACTTGACTGAAGTGGTAGTATAAGCTGAATTAATCCCCTTAAAAGGTCGCGATTTAAAGAAGTTATAGTTGGCATCCTCCTAGATTTACTTATATAGGCTAAAATAAGCTATTTTCCATTCCATGCTGAAATAGCACAAGGGAACAAAGAGTATCCTAGTAAATTTGTGTTTTTCTGAGTATTTTATTTGGTTGTGATTTAGTCTTCGTCCTGGAGTGTCTCTCTCTTAGTTTATTTATTTTACTAACAAAACATTTTGATACGAATTTTTCTATCAGTCAATAGAACTGTGGTTCAGTTGTGATGATAGGTAATGTATTTGCGGGACTGTTGCCCTATACATTTGCATATTAACATTAACTGTCGATTAATTCTCGTTGTAAAACAAAGTTTATTTATGTGTATGTGCTTTCTTTAAAAAAAATATTTTACGCTTTTGGATAATCATAAATAGCACATGAATCTGTACAGAAATATCCGATTTTGTAAAAATGTTCACATTTAATATAAATTCGCATTTATTGCTTTGTTTAGCTTCTATAATATGTAAAGTGTATATAATGTGTATAAGATGAGTATTATGTGTATATAATGTGTATAAGATGAGTATAATGTGTATATAATGTGTGTATAATATGTGTATAATGTGTGTATGAATAGCACTTTTAGTATTTGATATCAACACTTTACAGACGGACTGACAAGACAGCACAGAAACAACTTTTTTTTTTTTATTTTTGAAGCTGCTAACAGCACAAAAATAAGAATGACATCTTGCAAAGCTAATTAATTTAAACTTTAAGAAAAAACATAATTTAACTCTGACTATCCTAAGCTTCAATAATGCACGCTTGTATAAAATGGCCTAGGTGTAAAAGAGTTAACACGTAAATTGCAAGCTTCAAAGCAATACGATTTTCAGTTTTCAATAAGCGATCAATTAAAGAAAGGCAAGCGTGGACTAATCGGAAAATCCCAAAACTAAGCCGCCCTTTCAAATCCTTTTTTCAACGTGGATCGACAAAACGCATTTTTCTCAAAGTATCGCGTATCAGTACCAGCACCATTATTGAACCAAACAATAAACAAAGATTAACCCTAGTCCGCCCATGGCTCTACGTGGCCTCCAGGGCCAACAATCTATTACGCCTTTACACTCATCCCTCAAGTCCATTACGAAGGAAGAACCTCCGAACGTTTCGATGAGAATCAATAACTCGACGTAAAATTGTACAGCAGTCATCCCACGGACTGTCACATTGGATTTTCCTTCATGTTTTAAGAAGAAAGGGGAAAAAAATCGGGAAAATGAAATCTAAAAATAGCTCTAAACTCACGAGTTATGGAGTGTGTGTGTGGGCCTGTTTCTGATGTAACCATGAGGAAAAGTAGGGCGGATGTTTTTGGTTGTGTTGGCTGACGAGTTTCTGATGAAACCATGGGTGGTGGCAGTTAGACAGAAAGAATCAGGCAAATTTGGCACGATTTCGCACTGGACACTGTCAGATAGGAGCCTATTTTGCTAGGATCCCAGAGAATCACGATCCCAGAGAATCACGATCCCAGAGAATCACAATCCCAGATGTCGACACTGTCAGACAGGAGCCTACTTGGTTAGGATCCCAGAGAATCACAATCCCAGATGTCGACACTGTCAGACAGGAGCCTAGTTGGTTAGGATCCCAGAGAATCACGATCCCAGAGAATCACGATCCCAGAGAATCACGATCCCAGAGAATCACGATCCCAGAGAATCACGATCCCAGAGAATCACGATCCCAGAGAATCACAATCCCAGATGTCGACACTGTCAGACAGGAGCCTAGTTGGTTAGGATCCCAGAGAATCACGATCCCAGAGAATCACGATCCCAGAGAATCACGATCCCAGATGTCAACACTGTCACTCGGTAGACGAGACAGTAGAACTCACGCTCTACGATTGAAGGGTTCTCAGAAACACTATCGAGGATGGCTGCCTGGTCATGCGTTTTGCGCGCTGGACTGTCCTTTGGATTTATCGATTGTCCCGGGTTCAAACCCTGCCCGCTCCCATCCCCCGTCGTCCTGCCGGAGGTTTGGACTAGGAAGTAAACTATTTTACAAATAAGATACGACTAGTCTTGAACCAGAACTGGTGCATGCCGGTGTGTGTGTGGGGGGGGCGGGGGGGTCTTGCTCTGTAAGGAGACAAGCAGACCTTACAGAGCACCGCCATATACCTAGACCGTGCTGTAAGGGATTAATCTCAGTACGGAGCCTTAGTGCATGGAGGCTTACAAATGGTGTAATTTAAAGACCAAGTGAAGAGGTTTTGGGGTCAGTCATAGAAACCGTTTTAATACTTCATTTCTGTAATATAAAAAAAAGTAAAGTTCCCTTTTCAGACCTTGTGGTCTATAGGGAAAGATGATGTAAAGGTTTTTTTTGTGGCCTATGGTTAACGAGGTTGTCATGTGGCCAGCACAGCCATCAACCACCTTTTCTTTTCTCCAACTAATGTTGAGTACCCATTAGAGCTGGGTGGACTCAGAGGCGCCCATAGATCCCAAAATTCAAAATCCTAGTCTTCAACAGGAGTCGAACCACGAATCCTCGATTCGGAAGCCGAGCGCTTTAACGCTTAGTCACCGCGCCTTACAATAATATAATGCTTTAAAAAAAACATGTATGCAAAATATTTTCTATAACTTTGAAGCCGGTAATTAGATATTAGCATTTTAATGTGTGTTATAAGGACACTGAAATGTTAACATCACGTATCCATGTGTTACTACCTCATTACACAGGTGTGAGATTTGAAGACAAAAGTAACTAGCAAGTGAAGTGAGACAGAAAAGACGTGTATTTATAGAGATGTATATCTTGTTTCAAAAATCCACATATTTATATTTCAGTTTGGTTTTAAAGGAGGCTTGTCTATGTTTATCTCAAGCTCTACATTAAGAATAGAATACACCTACATCGATTTAGTTGAACTAGATGTTTGGGGCTACAAACCAACGATCGAGTATTAACACCAATGCTTGAAATAAAGATGTCTGTCTCATTAAAGCGTAACGTCCAAATACATGCGTGTCATGCGAGATCACGTAATAAAGACATCTTTTGTACGTTGACTTTTCGACAATTGACCTTCCTATTCCGAGCCTAACCAATAGTCGTTTATGTAAAGTTGAAACTTTAACGTAACCAAAGTTCTAAGTTTTTCAGTGTAAATTGGACTTAATTTTTGTACGTTTTTCTTTTGGTCCAATTTATTGACAAAATTATTTAAATTTTATATATATTTCAGAAGTTTTCGTTGAAACCCAGTTGATCTTCGTATCAACTCTACTCCATTATTACGGCTAATTAGTGACCCATTGGTTTCGAACTAAGTTTTGAGCTGTGCCACTGTCCTAGAGTGAGAGTCCAATGCTTCCTCTAGTACGAGTTGATTTTGTGCTAGAAATGGAAAATATCATTCTGTGCTGCTAAAATGTGCACAAGAATCATCGTGTAGCCTAGAGCTTTCAAAAATACACCAACACTACCTTTAGTTTGTACGCCGGATACACCAAATAGATGGCCATTTATAGTTTTTCTAGTTATAGAATCTTTGAAAGAAGATTCAAACCAGAACTGAGGCCTACGAGGGAACTAGGAGGAGACTACGCTCGGACTACAAGGACTGAGAGATGACTACGAGGAGACTACGCTCGGACTTTTGTTGTTAAGCCAGCCATAAACATAATCTGCCCTATAAATTGCAAGGTCTGAAAGGGGAACTGTGTTGCTTCATTACATTATTTACTAATAAGTGAATACATTATGTATTCCCCCCAAAAATAAATCACCACTTATAAAAGTGTCACGAGATCTTTTAAATGTACAATAACATCCTCTCGTTGAAAAAACAAAATCACATCTAAAAACACTTTTGAGAAGGAAGGATGCAACGTTCAGAATGTCAAGTAGAAAGAATTGGAAAAGTTAAGCTCTGGAAATTAATTTTTTCTACTGTTTCTTTTTCTCTGCAGACTCTGAGATGTCCTGTTTCCTTGCATTGTCTTGGTAATCCACTTTAATCCACGGAATAATTTTATTTAAGAAAACACGAATTTTGCTATTCATAAACTCGAAACTCGAACATAAATTTTTATGATTAGGGATACCAGAAATCTACATGCCCAAAGGAGGATGGAAAGAGGACAGGAAGTAGGACAAAACCATACAAAGGAGGACGAAAATCTTAAGTTAAAAAAATACCTATTGATTTGGTGTAAATAAATCAAAAGATAGTCAGACATCTGCAGATGATGACCTAGAAGACAAAGTTAAACTCTATGGCCCAGGTCCTCATGGCTGGTAAAGACCTTTCTGCGGAGAACAGCACCAGGTAAAAGACGAAGATGCAGTCAGATGTGAAGACAACATCAAAGAATGAACCGGCGTATCATTGAAAGAGATCTCAGCCAGCTATTAATCTACAATAATCCTAAGCGCCCAAATCCGTGTTTAGGAATATGACATTAGGCCGCCCCCAGGTAAGGTGAGTGTGACCCAAATTAAGCCATACTGTATCTGAATGCTCATGACAAGCTAAGTCCTGACTGAAAGCGCAAGGGAGTTTATCGTGATCTCCAGCTCAGTTTCCAAGCACAATTTGTAACAAAAAAATATGAAGTAAATTAAAGCGTGAACGTTACTGAATAATGCAGCTTGTAGACCTAACCATTCGTCATAGAAGGCCTAAATACTAATCTGCGACGTCACAACCTATGGGCAGTAGAGACCAATCACTGGTTGCCACGTCGAAGGCTTGTATGACGTGGCAGCGAGCTATTGGACTCCACTACCCACAGGCTGCGACGTCGCAAGTTAGTGTTGAGGCCTTGACTGACGATTGGTCTCGGTTGGCATCATATATGTAGAATGAAGGATTGTTTCTACAGTGTATTGCTAGAGTGGATAGTGTGTTCTGTGCACCACTATTCAAATAGAGAGTTGCAAAATAAAATAACATGTGTGACTAACTAAAAAAAAAAAAATTCTGTCAATTCATAAAAATTATTAATGGATTTGAACGAGCGTAGACATACCGACATATTTTACATATAAATAGCAATAAAACAAATGAAACCAACAACAGTCATAATGTTATTTCATAAAGTACTTTCATCTTGTTTACTTATTTGTTGTTACGGTTATTACAATTGTTATTATTATTTAAAATCAAACACGTTAGCATTAAATGAAACACTATGGTGACAATTTAAGTTAACATTCCATAGATGTCTTTCATTTTTTTGATATAATTTAACTAGTATTACCCACCGGCTACGCCCGTTGAGTTGTTCTCAGGCTATATATTGTTTATTTTACCATGGACCCTTCCCTTCTTTCTTTGTTTGCTTGTAGCTTGGACCGGCACGTAAATTTGAGTATTTTTTTTTCTCTCCCCCCTCCCACTCCCCGAAACTCTCCCTTTACAAATTGACACTATTATTTACACTGCGATACTATCTGACTATTCTGCTTTTCAGTTCTTATTTCGAACTATTTGATGGGCTCTAGGATACTATTGGCATGGGTGGGTCGTGTTGACCTGTTACATCCTGCCAATCGCAATGCTCGCATAATATTTTACCCCCCCCCCCCCCCCGTTTGATATTTTTACACTTTCAACTTGGCTTCCGAACCGGAGAATCTCGGGGTTCCATTATAAGTGCTAATCTTTTGTGCGTTTATATAAAGCGAGATAGCAATACATATACGCTGATTGTAAGTTAAATTGGAGGTGCGGTGGCTGAGTGGTAGAGCGATTGGCTTCCGAACCGGAGGGTCCTCTGATTCGGAATCCGGGTGAAGACTTGGAATTTTTCATTTCGGGATCCTAAGTCGTGGAAAAGTAAAGTGATTGGTCGTTATGGTCACATGACACCCTCGCTAATCGTGGGCCACAGAAACAGATGATTGATGCGGCATCTTTCCTATAGACCGCCTGGTCTTACTTAAATTATGTAGAAATTGAAAGCTTTTGCATTCCTACTGTTTAAGTCCCTATTCATTGTTGGCCCTGGCGCATTGAGGCCCTTCGCACCATGGTTGCTACGCCACTGGCCCAAATGTTGTCATCTGTCGAGGTAACTAATTCAAAAGTAATCACAAATATTTTGAATGGTGTAGTGCAGTTTAAGTAGGGCCTCTAGGCTTTGAATGTTTTGTAGAGCTGTTTTTTTTTTTCTTTATGGTTATTCTTTAATGCATCTAAAAAAAATGTTTAGGCTAGGTTTTTTTTCTTTATGGTTATTCTTTAATGCATCTAAAAAAATGTTTAGGCTAGGTTTTTTTTTTCTTTCGTTTCTCATTTGTTTAAGTCTTGGCGTGATCTTTTCAAATAAGATAAGGGCAGTCCGTAGATCCTGGTGTTTGCTCGCGTGCAGATTGCCATGAGCGCAAACATTGATGACGTCATTAAGTTTTGTAATTGAGATCGAAAGAAGACATACGTCACATTTTTTTTTTGAGTTGGAACTGAACAAATATAGTGGAAAAAAGGGGGGGGGGAAAGAAACAAGCGATCACCAACGTCACTTTTAGAACATCACTACCGCCTCTACCGTGAGGTGCGTTCATTAATTCTATCCTAAATACAGGGTCACGACTGACATAAAAACCTGGATAAGAAATATTTTTGTGTGAGTCAACAAAAGTTCGATATTTAAGGGTTGGTTTTTTTTTTTGTTTGTAATCTTTAAGAAGAGAGAGTGGGGGGGGGGGAGAAGGAGAGAGGAGGAGGAAGAAGGATGGAGGGAGAGATAGGTAGGGGGAGGGAGGTAGAGAGAGTGGTTGAGGGAAAGAGAGGACGAGGGAGAGAAGAGAAAAGAGATAGAGATAGAGGTAGAGAGAGATGGGGAGACAGAGGAAGTGAGTATAAGAGAGAGATAATGAAAGAAATAGTTTTTATTACCTGGACTCCAATGAAAATCAAAGTAAATTATTTGTGTCAGTGATTAATCTCAAAGATAGCTTTGGTCCATAATACATTTATTCTATACATTATTATTGTTTAATGAACGTGTAGGCGTACCCCTGAATCACGAAAATAAGCAGCTCTACGCCACCATATCCGCCCCTGAATCCGTTCTTTCTTACCTCCATTAAAATGTCCACGCTTGGATTATTTTGCATAAATTAATGTCCAGTCTTACTTTCGGGTATTTCTAAGACTCGTAATATGAGAATACTAGCCCTGGGTTTGGCAAAATATGTAGGTCACAGCTGGGGCTGCGCAGCCACGGGAAATACTGCATTCCTCACTAATCTTCGGACTCGAAGACAAGCTTTATTATAATATGAGAATGCAACCAGAAACATCATGTATATTGACATTCTCCTGAGACTAAAGACCAGATAGAAGTAGTACCTCATTATTAGCTCGTCTGGTGTGTATGTTATATGGTGCAGTGCTGGTGCCCGATACTTTTCCATGCTAAGTATTGTATATATTTTCCACACGCGCATCAACGGCAAAGATTACCCTTGATCCGTGACCCCGTGGCTTCATGAACCAAGTTTTGATGCAGACGAACTTTATGCCTTAGATAACATCAGTGTTTCCCAAACTGTGTTCCGCTGAATCCCAGTGTTCTGCGAGGCCTGAATACGTGTTCCACGATCTACTGGAACAATTATATAGTAGGCCAATACGTGTTCCACGATCTACTGGAACAATTATATAGTAGGCCAATACGTGTTCCACGATCTACTGGAACAATTATATAGTAGGCCAATACGTGTTCCACGACCTACTGGAACAATTATATAGTAGGCCAATACGTGAATTTATCTCTCTCAAATAAAATAACCAAAGTGTTCCGCTAAATACTTAATATATGTTCCGTTAGAGAAAAAGGTTTGGAAAACATTGGATTACGTGTATATCCTAGAATAAGTATGTACTAAATTAGGTCAATTTGAAATGAAAAGATTTTCAGAAAATGAATTACAGTAAACCTTCAATGTTTGAAATGACTTTTAAAAAAATGTAAAGAAAAAAATAAATGAATAAAGAAAAAAAAATTGTGTCCCTCTTATAAGGCCTTTTTTTTAAATCGAAAAAGCAACACAAATGAATAATGGAATAAAAAACTTTCCCCAACTGTCATAATTTATTTCGTAATCTGCGTTAGTTGTACGAGGTGGGTAAAGGGGGCAGGCTTTCTTGCCATCTATAATTGGGATCTCAGAATACCCGAAAACGAAGCGTGTGAAAGCCCAGCTACTATTAAATAAACGGGCGTCTCCGAAGAATCAGAAATCATTACGTCGTCACTTCCGTTAAGAAACTATATCACCATAGACGCCTTTGAGAAAAATAAATTAGATTCCAGCCCCCAAGCAGAACCTCACGTTCAGCTCTCGAGGGCATTAAAAGGGGCGCTGTACGGTGAAGAGTGGAGAGTAATCTACCTTGGATAAAAAAAAAACACAGAAGAAGGAAAAAAAACATAAACCTAGGAGGATTCACACAGCGGAATAATTGTCATATCTGTTGGTCTGTGTTAATTTAGTCTTTGAGTGTCGACCACTGATTTTCAACCTACTATTAGTATTTCTTTTTAACAGAAAGTAAAATTAAAGTTTCCCCTTTCTGATCCTGCGATCTATGGGGGCAGATGATGTTAAGGCCATCTGTTTCTTTGGCCAACGGTTAACGAGCAGGATGTTATGTGGCCAGCACAACGACAACCCACCTTTACTTTCCCCATTAGAGTTAGGTTGCCTGAATCAGCCATGAAAACCAATAACTTACGCATAGGGCGTAATTATCTCTTAGTTTGTTTTTTTTTGAAAGGAGTATCTATAATAAAATAAAAAGAGAAGAAGAATGTATAACCTTCATATTCGAATCCTGTCTGCTATGCTTGCAACCATAGACATAGTGGAGGGGTGGGGGGTGGCAAGGGAGCATGGTGCACTGGGCGCCTCACTCAGAGGGATGCCACAAGATTGACAAAATGTGACTTTCAGGACATTTTCAATTTAAAAAAATCAAGTTCTCGAGACTATAATTGAACTAAACAAACAGTTTCACATACAACGAATTATTTATTTCGTTTTTTTTATTATATAGCCGTTATGCTAATTTACACGTGCGTTTTATCTGATGTAGTAAATACCGCGCTGTGTATACCACTATCCTCAATGTGCATTCTATTGATGTAATCGTATTTTTTTAGAGAAACAATCTTTATTATCAACAAATCTGATTCAAGATTATAATTACGTGAAAAGCATATGAGTATAGGTCACAGCAAGGGCTGAGTAGCCACGGGAAATACTGGATTCCTCATTAATCTTCGGACTCGAAGACAGCCCTATATGAGTAAAACTGTTGTAACAGAGTTTAATAAAATTAATTTATAGGCATCAAGGTTACAAAGACAGCTTGTGTGAAAACACAAACTCAAAATCTGCAACCGAAGTGGTCCACCTAGACTGCAGCGGTTCTCAACCTTTTATGCTCGGCGACCCCTTTTTACAATCCCCCATTCTGCCGCGACCCCCCTTCCCGCACACACACATACAGCAATAGATGAGTAGTCAATAACAATCCATATTTTGGATCGTCTTAGGCGACACTTGGCAAATCGTCAATCCACCCCCAAGGGGGTCGCGACCCACAGGTTGAGAACCCCCTGTGTCCTAGAGTCTTCACCAGGATTCGAACACATTCTTCCGGTTCCAAGTGCTTTACTCCTCAGTCACAGCATCTCCATATATTTATTTAGCGTACACTTATATTTTTTTTAAATAATAATTATTAATCTTATCCATTCATTCAAAATTAATAACATGTTACATGTAATAAAGAGAAACTAAAAAAGATTTATTCTTCTAACAAAATTAGATAAATTGGCAAGACGACAAAAAAAAATTCTTGACCTACTTTAAGCTACAATTGTGTACAAATGACTTGACAAGACTTTCCCCTCGCAAAAAAAAATCAATATCTCCATTGTCATTTGTCATACTAGCTAGACATAGATCTAGCTAGATCTAGACATAGTTTTAGATCTAAATCTAGAATCAAAATCTAAGTCTAGATCTAGAAATAGATCTAAGTCTTGTTAAAATGTCGAAGCTTTAATTCATTTCCCTCGTAGGGGAATTACTATTAGGCCTACTGTTCGTAATGCACATGTATCAGGTAGATCTTTAGTTAGGTAGTACATTCTATTGTTATTATTAGTATTATTATTGAATGCATTCTATTTATAAGCCTATATGTGATGTTTCTGGAAAACGGATTGGGGGGGGGGGGGAGAGAGAAGCGAAAAAAAAAATAAAGGTCATGCACCGGGCGCCAGATATGTTCACTACGCCTCTGCTTGCAACACGCGATAAAGTAAAATAATTTAAAAATAATTACAAAGGGCGGAATCTATAGATCAAGCTATAATCTAGTCGTGATTTCTGAATCCAATTAATTATCTCACATCTCCAGTTTTATTTCGATGACCCTATTTCTGTACAAGCCTTGTCAGCAGACTACAATTATTTCTCCTTAATGCTAAACGCTTACCGATATCTAGGTCACGATTACGTTTGACGTGTATAAAAGTTAGATTTACGCTGTATTAATGAAATAACTTCTTTTGCATATGAAGACATTTAAAATTTTAAAAAAAATTAGATCAAATAGCTTTTTTAAACGACAAAAATGTCAATGTTTATTAATTTTTTTTAGCGCGTAGTGCTAGATCTATGAGTTTATGTTTTAAGTCTTTGCTAAAATGACTATGATAAATCCATCCGCGTGTTACATTCGCTTGCATTCTGCTTTATATTAAATTATGAACTATTAATATTTTTAACGTTATTTTCCATTAATGAATTTAGTTTTGTTGTTGCTTCCCTTCAGTAGGAATTACATCTGGACCTTCATTCGTGCCTGTGGTTTACTTTGGTTGTTTTGGGGGGGGGGGGGGGGGAATTTTAAAAAAAAAATTATTTTAAAAATATATGATTAACATTGAGTTTTTTTCTTAAACCATAAAAGTTAGTTTGAACACGTTAAAATAATAATAATATTCAGTTGTTACAGATTTCAAGCGCGAGCGATTGCCAGATATATATTTCGTTTATAATACTTATACAAATTGAAACATCGAATGGGATGAAATGATGAAACTTTATAGACACTATAAATTATTTTTTTTTCGGGGCTTTTGGTCACTTCGTCTTTTCCGATGCGCCTTCCACCTACACGATAAGAGCAGAGACTAGATTCTTTGTTTGTAAAATGTTTTACGTGTTTCGGATGTTCCTTCAGATTCTGAAGATAGCTACACTCTAGCCCGAACCTCCCGCAGGATGAAGGAGGATGGCGTCGCTCAGGCTTCGAACCCGGGGCCTTCGAGACAACCGAACGTCAGTCCAGAGTGGAATCCTCACGACCAGGCAGCCATATAACAACTAAATAAATATTAATTTAAAAAAAAAAAAGAACAGAGGCTAGCAGCTCAAGAAAAAGAGGACACAGACTAGAAGCTAAAGAAAAAGAGGACACAGACTAGAAGCTAAAGAAAAAGAGGACACAGACTAGAAGCTAAAAGAAAAGATGACAGAGGCTAGCAGCTAAATGTGCTAAATGTAGATTTCCATCCCTACCTAGACCTGGGTGTTTTAACCTAAAGTATGTCTCACATCACCGTTTAAAAAAAAAAAAAAACTGGCAACATTTCCGCCCAACACGGGTGAGAGTGAATTTGAATGACGTAATTGTTGGCTGTAAGTAGACCTGCATGTGCGTGTGTGTGTGTGAGCTAGTGCACGCGCCAGCGACGATGAAAAAGGATGTAGAGCTGACATGTTGAGCTTGTACTGATGTGAGCAATTTACAAAGAAAAGAAAACGGAAAAAGGGGAGGGGGGGATTACGAAAGGAGAAAATGGTTAGAAGGGGGAGCCGCATGACTGGAAAGTATGTTAAGGGGGGTGGGGTTGACGTAATGTGTTAGTTTAGTTTGACATGTTGCGGGTGTTCCTTCAGTATTTTACATTATTAGCCAAACCTTCCACAGTACGGCCCGGGGGGGGGGGGGGGGGCGAGCAGGGTTTGAACTCGGGGACCATCGATACGACAGTTCAGAACGCGTTAGCCTATTTTGTTTTTTTTTTTTTATATCACGCAATGAGTAAAAAAAAAAAGTTCTGCTGATGAGATAAAAACACTTTCATAAGGGACAAATAAAATATGTAATTGTTACAATAGCTGATAGATAACACGACAAAGTAGGCTCTGATTGATAACACCCCACCAATCAGATGAGAATCTTGTATCTCCTCTTCTTTTGTTTTTCAGATCCTTCCTCAATCGCCATCTTAAAGTGAATCAAGCACGTGATGTAATGGTGACGTATTGGTTCGTCAAATAATTGTAAGCCAATCAAATCATTACATTTTTACCAACGCAACAAATACACATAGCAGATTGTTGACCTTGTTTATTTTATATCTCTGCCTGGAACTAAATACTGTTTAAATTTTGTGTTTAATTTTCGACATTAAGAAACCTTTTTGAAAGTGCAGATAGCATCTCATAGCTCAAAAGATTGGGATCAACTGTTAACTAAACCCAAAGATAAATTTTGTATGTAAATGTACATTTTAATCGTTTCTTTTTCTTTAAGGCTGCCCATTGTGTGCATTGTCTTATCTTCTGTACATCTTCTTCGTTGTCCATCCGCGGCAATTTATCTTTCGTATGCAGCATGTATACAATATATTCATAGATGCCAAGGCTACTTATGGTCTTAAAATACACACCCTTTTCATTATTATTTTTTTTTTAATTAAGAATGCAAAATGTATGCGCATTTGTTTAAACCATTTTTAAAACAAGATTTAAAAGGCGGTTTAATTTTATTCCCTAGTTGTTAGTGTCACAGATATGCAGTGTTAAGCTGTGTAGTGCTGTGTTAAACTGTGTTGTGCTGTGTTGTGCTGTTTTGTATTCTGTTGTGTTGTACAGAGCAGAGACAAAAAAAAAAAAAAGGTTATTTAGTAAGATGAACACGTAAAAAGTCTCAACGCAGAAAAAAAACAACACCAAATTATTTCAAACCTAATTACTCCCGCCCCTACCCACTATGCTAAAGCATATTGGTTATGAGTCACTTTAATATCAGATTTAGTGCCACGGGAGAGGCTCATCCCTCCCAGTAAACCCTCCTCTCCTCTTACTTCTCCTCATTTTACCCTACTCCGTTTTATCCATAGGTATGTAGAACATAGGTGTAAGGAATGGGATGAGCGATCTCGCAGTACAGTAGCACCGACCATGCAGTCTAGAAAAAAAATATGTTAACATTGAATAAACAAAAAACAACTTTCACATCTCTGCATGTCGTTTGCAGTGGCGTAACTAAGGGGGGGGAGGGGGGGGGAGAAATTTAAAATCCCCCCGGGCCCCCACCTAGGGGGGGCCCCCAAATGGGTGTCCGAAATTTATTTGTAAATACATAAATTAATATATTTGATTGACAAATAGTGTCAACGGGTGTCTTTTTTTTCAACATTTATGGATTAAAAATTTATCACAAAGACTAAACCTAGATCTAGGTCTATCAGTACGTTGACTTTGTTGACATTTTAAAAATATTTTTTCCCACAGAGATCAAAGTTTTTTTTAAAGTTAGTTTTACATTTTAAACTTTGTTGCCACGAATAAAACTGCATGATATACAGCGAATTCCAGGTTTCTTGTTACCTTACTAATAATAGATCTAAATGGCGAGTATTTTATGGCTACACTAATTAACCTTGAAGCAAAATTTACAGAATCGAGTATAACAGATCCAAAAGTTATTCTTAATAATGCAAGAATAGTCCATTATTCGGGTTTGGCGTCTATAATTTCAGCATTAAACTTCACACTCGAGTTATTACCCCTCTATTCATCTTTCATCAATCCAATGGAAACTCTATTTTTATTTCCATCTAATCCTTTTGCTTTCGCACAAAACACAAACAACAAACAATAACGTAATATCATATAATATTAGCACATCCTTCCTTTTGAAGTTATTATCACACCCTTCCTTTTAAAGTTCTTAAGAGTGATATCTACCATTTGGGGGCCCTATGCAAAACTGATCGCGCGGGGCCTAGTCTGGGTAGGGATGAGCATAATGTCAATATTATTTTTTTTGAATTAGAAAATAGGCCTACTTTCGTCTTTGCAATACATTTTTATCAAATGAAAGCTCGAAATGCCACTTTTTATTTATTGGCACCCCAAAATGTCAATTTCGTCTATTCTTCAGGAGATTTGAATAAATTAAAAAAAAGTTCAGGACTTTATCGTATATTTTGCCTTTTCATGAGATTTCCTGGAGGCCCTGGAAAATCAGGAGGTCACGAAAACCCTGTTATTTTATATACGTTATAATGGTTTAATTTAATAATGTACACTTAGAATTAGCGCGTGTCCTATGAAAGCGCGGGGCCCACAGCGACCGCATAGGCTGCAGTGGCCTAAGGCCGGCCCTGTCTACTAGGAACTTTAACAATTCGTCCACTTCTGGTTGTCTTGACTGGCACAACAAGTTCTCTAGACGTTGGTCTATAACTGTCTGTTTCGTTTGTTCCAACAGTTTGCAGTTCATTGTCTCCATCGGTATCATAGTACCCAGAGATGTCTTCATCGAAACTCTTATTCAAAAAGCGTTGTTTTCTTCTGTATGTTTTTCCGTTTGTCTTTATGATGTAAGATCTGGGTGCTGAATGTTTTTTATGACAACTGCTTTCTGCCATGTTTGACCTAGACGAACTCTCCAACCGAATAATCTTTAGGTAGTCTTGCTTTTGCATTGTATTTCACTTTGCTTTTCATTTGTCGTTCGTTGAGTAATGTCTCTGCATTTTCAGCTACCGATGGTTTCAAAAGTTTGGGATCAGTTCGAATGATTCCCTGAGTCTTCTACTCGTCAGCAGTTGTTATGGTGAATACGGCAGTCCACTTATCGGAGTATTTGTATACTCGAGCATAACGAGATATGGATCTTTCCCACTTTTGTATGCTCTGAATCCTTTTGCTTGCGCACAATACATAAACAACCAACAATGACGTAGTACCATATATTAGGACAGAATCTTCTTCATGCAGTGGGAAATTAAGAATTTTTTGCTTATCTTGAATTCTGGTCAAAGCTCTTGCTCCCAATTAATATAGTTCGGAAGAAACTACAAAAGTCTGGACTGCATATATGGAAAGCTGCTAAAGAAATTAGTACCCTTTCATGCTTTCTGCAAAATGATGAGAAACTGACAAAAACCCAATCCATCAAAAAAGCAAAAGAAGGTAGTGAATACTATGGATTCCCTGTAATCCCTGTGGGAAGCGTGGTCGAGAGGCTAAGTGCGCTTGAACTTGGCTTGTCTTGGCTACCTAGAAGGGGACTCGAGGTTCGACACCCGACTCGGGCAGAGTTGCGTTTACTGAGCGCCTAAAGGCAGAACGGAAAACCAACTTCTAGATTGGACCAAAGCGCTCTGATCATGCTATAAGCATGAAAGTAACGCTATATAAAAGCTATAGAAGAAAGAAAAGACTTGATGGGAAGTTGAGTTTTAATGTAGGACTGTCAATAGAACTGCAATTCAAACGTGTTGCGACAGAAGTGCTGGACAGATTTCATATGGAGATGAAGGGCAGATTCCAAAGGATACCTTTGGGTTTCTTCTTGAACCAAGACACCTGTTAGATGAAGACCCGCTTATGACAAACTGTGCTACTTTTCCTGTTTGTATGATGTCATTGATGCACGAGCACTTTTCATCAACAAACCAGTAATACAATCACCGACATATTGAGGAAACAGGCTTCATATGGTAATTACGTGTGCTCAAACTTTGCAACCTCCTCCGAATACTGCTAACTCAGGCCACTTCCATTACGTCATGTGAGAGATCATTCTCAAAGCTCAAGTTCATCAAAAGCTATCTCAGGAGCACAATGACACAAGAAAGGCTTATCATGGCTTTAATGTCAGTGAAGTCACAAATACTAGAAAGTATCGATGTAGTTGATGTTATAGATGTCTTTGATGCACAGAATGCACGACGTGAAGCGATATCAATTGAGATTTGTCACTTGTGCATTATTTAACTAATAAACAAAGCTTTTATTCATTAAAAGAGTCTTGATTACTTTTTGTTAAGTTTACTGATATACTGAACCAATTTGATTTGGGGCTTATATATTTTTGCGTACATTATTCCATGTCATATGTCGAATGTCAAAATGCAAGGGGCCCCCAAAGAGGTCAATCCCCCCGGGCCCCCAAATCATTAGTTACGCCCCTGGTCGTTTGGTTCTTTTTGTTTCTCGCTCTGCTTGGAGAGTTGCGTCGAACAACAGATGCTTTTCACATCGTACGTGATGTGATTTACCTAGGTAGAGCCTATACTATTCAGTTCTCGTTTAAAAAAAAAACAGATAAAAAAAAATACTTGATATACAGTACATGTACATAGCAGAAAAAGTATGCGTGTTTTTTCAAACTCAAATCTCGTTTAAAAATACCTAGATAAAAAAAATCCCTGATATACAGTATATGTAATTAGAAGTAGCGGTCTGCGCGGGTTGTTGTTTTTTTAACTTAGATCTCGTTCAAAAATACCCAGGTGTGAAATCCCTGACGTACAGTTTTTAGCAGCCAGTACGTTTTGATATGTTTCTTGGCTAGATTTGAGAAAGAAAGAAAAAAAAAAGACAAAATATATAAAAGCAGATGTATATGAGTGTACTAGCGAGGTAAGGGATTACATGAATGGTGATGTAATTAGTATTACAGTAAGTACACTGATTATCTGAAGTCGCTAGATCATCAAAGCCCATGCTCGTATTTTTAGCACACATTTTAATTAGTACACTTGTGTCTTTAGCACACTTGCAGCATTGCTGACTTTGAAGAAGCGACATTACCGCTGACGACGAGTTTAAAGAAGTGATAAAACCGCTGAAATCGACTTTTAAAAAGCGACAATACCGCTGATTTAGCCTTAAAAAGGGACAATACCGCTGACGACGAGTTAAAAAAGCGACAATACCTCTAACTACGACTTTAAAAAAGTGACAATACCACTGAAGACGAGTTTAAAGAAGTGACAACATTACCGCCGACAATGACTTTAAAGAAGCGACAACATTACCGCTGACGATGACTAAGTGAAACCCTCTAGCAACAGAAATCCAATCAAGCAATAAAGAAACAATTTCGTCGTGACCCAGTTACTGGACAGACTTTCAGTCCGTCAAGATGTAGATCTAGTTCCCAGGCAATAGCTTGCAATAACCAAAAAAAAAAAAAGTAACATTCAAATAAGAAAATATAGAACGCAAAGATTTCTTTGTCCCAGGTAAAGATTGAGCGAAGTTAAGTGATCTAGGTTATTGCTGGCCATTGCCTGGTACATGTGTAATCGATTATTATAACTGGGGCAATAGGACACGGTAACAATTTTACACATTCTGAGATCTCACTAAATCATCTATTAGCTATCTCTTTTTTGTTTTAATTTTTTTTTATATCTGTCTATATCTATCTATTTTGAACTATACAGATTTATCGATATATAGATAAATAGATAGATGGATAGATAGATAGATAGATAGATAGATAGTGTGACAACACTTGTGCCAGATGTAACAACATGCACGATGTTACGATGTGTTGTTATGCCGGGGATTTTACTTGAATTCAATAGTTAACAAAAATGACGATCTAGACTCACAAATTAACGATTCTTTGATAAAACAAAACTCTGGAACTTTATTTAAATACAACGTAAGTACAGTTTATGTACAAATTACAAATCAATGAGCATATTACAAAGACTTTTCAAACAGAGCTCTTAGAAACGTGACTAGCTACAAGAACATTATTTTATCGACTGACTTTTCTTTCTTACTACCGCCAATTCTCTGGCGCTAACTCTTTTCAAAAATGTCTTTGTTTAAATTCAAATCAACCAATAGATTTCAAACATACTAATTACGTCCCTTGGGTAAATCCTGACTTGGATGTCAAGTGTCTAAATTTGAGGATTAAATCCCGAGACTCATGTCGAGGGCTTATATTTCTTTCAAAAGTGAAATGTACAAACAATTCTATAATGTAATCTGTGACATATTACCCCCCTCTCCATTTAGCATTTGTATGGTAATAGAAATGCTCATATGTATTAAAATTTAAATATACACAAAATACCATACATGAAATTATAGAAAAATGGTTGAGGTAACATATGACAAAATAAAGTCAACTTGGAGATGACAACAATAATAAAAAAATGTAAATGCAGTGAATAAAATTATAGATGACTTTGAACACCTGTTTCACTATACAAGTGGTTATGAAAATGAGACAATGCTTGTCATGAATAATATCAAAAGTTGTACAAAGAATAATACTTGGATAAATTAAATATTGAATTGAATAAGTTATGAAGCTTCATGATGAAATTAAAATATGACATTATAACTCATTTGTGAAATTGTGTACATGGAAAAAAATATATTGCATATGAAAAATTGACATAGAAAAAATAATTGTGATAGTACATGACAATCTTCTGAATAATAATACTCAATGTGATATAAATCTCAACATGTGTGAAGCAATGAAAAATTCCAATTGTCTGTCATGTATCTGTACTATCATAATAGGATATATGCAATAATAATATACCTGAAATAAAATACTCATGATTTAAAAATTAAAATGTCTGATGCATGTCATATGCAAAGATGCTGAAACATAATTAAAAAAGTATCTTGAATGAGTGACCTTCCTCAGTGGGTTGCTTGGTGCTGAAATCAATACAATATCTGATATAGAACTCCTGTGGAAAAAGTGAGTAAACAAATTAATTTATTAATTAAATATAACTGGATAATGTTCTTCCTTGACGAGTATGAATGATAATGGATCAAGTGACACTAAATATGGTATAGTACATATATAAAATGTAAGTGTGAAGTTCATAACCCTTCTGAGTTGCCGTCATGGATGTGTGTACGCGTTTTCTAAACTTGAAGAAAATGTCTTTCAGTTTATGAAGCTGTTGTCTCCATGTCATATTGAACTCACAGATAATGTCTGATTGAACCGCGTTTGAGTTTGGTGAAAATAAGAACTGTCCGAAACCAAAACTCAATTTTCTGGTTGATGAACTTTGACGCTGTAGAACAATGGTAGCAGAATGCTTTGCATTAGAATGTTCAATAGAGCAATGACTGAACATGTCTGAGTTCAATCGGTCAATACAGTAATGTTGAAGAAGTTCATTTGTTCCTTTCTGAAGAAAAGTTGCCCCTTGAGTAGAAGGAGGATGAAACTTGGTGTTGTCAATGTTGTTGCTCTCTGAGTTGTTTTCAAATTGCAGTACTGGGAATGTTTCAGAAACACCGGTAAAGAAATCTGCATGGTCTGGAAACACTTTAGTGTCCTTCACTTTCTGTAGTGCTATGTCATCCAGAGTGATGACCTTTGGAATGTCACTTTGATTTGCTGCTGCTATGTCATTCAGAGTGATGACCTTGGGAATGTCAATGTAATTTGATGTCGGTAATGAAACATCTATCTCAGGAATGGGTGTTGATGATGTTTCTTCTTCCTCAGGAATAGTTGCTAAGCTTGTAAAATGTTCAACTTCTGCTTTGATGTCTTCATTATCTGTTTCATGGTAATGTTCAAACATATGAACATGAAATACTCTGGTAAACTTGTTGACATTGATTTCATAAAGCAGGTTGGAAATCTTTCTGGTGATGGTAAATGGACCTTGCCATTTGTAGAACAGCTTGTTACTCCAATCTGGTAACAGTAAATTGACTTGATCTCCTTGAGCAAAATATCTTGATTTCATGTGTTCATGTAATATTCTTTGACTTCCAATGTTCATGGTTGTAATGGCTTCTTGAGTTGACTCACATTCTTTCAAATGAGGAATACTTGTATGAGTGTTAGAGTCAAGTTGCATAGTTTTTCTTTTGTCTGGTATAGCCAAAGTTGATTGAATATAAGTATCTGCTTCTGGTTCATGAGACTTGTCTTGATTGACTTCAGTTTGGCCAGTTAAAGTTCTTGTATCATTGTTAGAGACTCTGGGCATGTCGTCTTGTTCTTCAAAGTTCAACAATGGACATTCGGGAATTGGAGGTGGACTTATGACCGGTAGGGATGGGCTTGATGTAACTGGGGGTGTCCATGTTGAATGTTCTTGATTATTGCTGGCTACTGGACTAGTAACTGGTTGTGTTGCATTCTGCATAACTTGAGTAACTGAGGTAGCCATGTGATTATTTTGGCTAACTTGTTCAGGTGCCAAATGTTCTTGTCTGGACATGGATCTTGTCATTACTGCCAAACATTTTTGACCTTGCTGTATGGCATTTGTACATTCAGCAAGTTCTTGAGGAGTGCATTCTTTAACTCCTTCTATGTTTCCAATGATTAGGTCCACTGGTAGATTGGGTGTTACTAATGCTTTTGTTTGACCACTGAAGAATGGTGTAGTAACATAAATGATGGCTTCAGGTAACTTGCTGACAGTTCCGTTGAATGCAGTGACTTGGACGTGGTTGCCTGTGAAACGGTTTGCGTGTACGAAGCGTTCATGTACTAATGTGGACGTGCTTCCGGTGTCACGAAGAACTTCCACCTTCTTGTCTCCTACAAAGCCTGGATAAAATTTGAGACCATTGGACTTTGCAATGACTGTCATAGTTGAGTGCTCATTGTAATAGCTTCTGTTATATGAGCTTCTGTTTGGCATATATTGTGGTCTGGAGTCCTGTGAATGACTTCTGTAGCGAGGTTTGTTGTTATCTGGTTTATTGTTTCCAGGTGCTTTGTTGAGATTGTATTGCTCTCTATTGCTGTATCTTTGAGTTGGTGATGTGGGTCTATCAAAATTTTGATTTTTGGAGACTGCCTGTTTTTTCCAACATTCATGATTTTGGTGACCCTTTTTATGGCAAAATGAACATTCTGTGGTTCTGCTGCGGCATTGAGACGTGAAATGCCCTAGTTTATGACATTTGTTGCATTTGACTTTGTCATCTGACTTATATCTTGCATTTTTGTCTTGAGCAAAGCAGACAAAATTTTCTTCAACAGATGGTTTGACTGATTTGTTTGGATAGGCTGCTCTATATTGTCTGATGATCTTGGTTAATGTCTGTATATCAGTAGGATTTCTCTCTATAATGTAGGATTGAATATCTTCTGAGTGAGCATGGGTGATGTTGTCGATAATAATATGTTGACGAAGAGCTTGGTAACTTTCTTCTATTTTTGCCATGGATACCCATCTATCAAACCACATTGACATATTAGCTACAAAAATTTGAGGATCATCATTTTGCTGTGGCCTTTCATGATAGAATTTCTTTCTATAGTTGGCTGAAGTTGCTCCGTATTGGCGCAGTAGAGCTTCCTTGATATCAGAGTAAGTGCTGCGTTCATTTATGGACAGTTGTGAGCAAATGTTGACAGCTTTGCCAGTCAAAAGGGTGAGGAGTGAGCTCGACCAATGTGCTTCAGGTAGACCGGATGTTGTAGCTATTTCTTCAAATCTTATGAGATACGAGTCCATATTGTCAATGTTTTCGTTGAAAGCCGATATTTTGTTCATTAATCTGTATTTGTCAAACATATTTGAGTGACCTTGAATTGGAATGCTTTCTTTATTTTCTTTAATTTGCCTTTCGAATTCCATTTTTTCTTTTTCATGTTGTCTTTGCTTTTCGGCGTCTTGTAATTTTTTTTCTTCTAATTGCATGCGTTTTTCAGATTCTTGCCTTTGTTTTTCAGATTCTTGCCTTTGTTTTTCGGCGTCTTGCCTTTGTTTTTCGGCGTCTTGCAATTTTTTTTCTTCTAATTGCATGCGTTTTTCAGATTCTTGCTCTTGGTATTCTTTTTCTTCTTGTTTCTCTGCCCACTGCCACTGGTCTGGTTTTGGGATATGCTTTTCTTTGGCTAATTCTATTAATTCGAAGAATCGTTGTGTTCTAGCACTGGAAGCCATATTTAATTTTTTTTTTTTTTTTTTTGTTTCTTGTATTGGAGCAAAATGTTCAATATCTGGATTTTGGCTTTATCTCAGATATAATAATAATATAATGAAAAAGTTCTTGAAGCCTCAATTTCCTAATAAATTCTTGACAGTAGACTTGTAGTTACTGGAGTCGTATGATTGATATATAGATCTATTGAGCCGATGTACTTTTTACTGGTTTAACAGTTGGTTAAATCTGGTCTTCTGTTTACTTTGTGCTGCACATATGATTATTTACTGGTCTTTATAATGCCAGTTATTTGATTTACTGGTCTTTTTTTTTTTTATAATGCCAGTTATTTGATTTACTGGTCTTCTTTATAATGCCAGTTATTTGATTTACTGGTCTTTTATATAATGCCAGTTATTTGATTTACTGGTCTTTTATATTGCCAGTTATTTGATTTACTGGTCTTTTTTATAATGCCAGTTATTTGATTTACTGGTCTTCTTTATAATGCCAGTTATTTGATTTACTGGTCTTCTTTATAATGCCAGTTATTTGCTTTACTGGTCTTTTATATTGCCAGTTATTTGCTTTACTGGTCTTTTATATAATGCCAGTTATTATGTATATTGGTCTTATTCCTTTTGCCAATTACATATAATAATGGATTTCGTGAGTTAGACGTAACTCTAACGAAAATCTTTATAAAAGAATTATCGATAACCAACTGACCTGTTAAACACAGAAATTCTGTCCTCCGTTAAATAAGAATGAAGTTCCTTTGAAGAGTTTAGAAATTGGTCCTAGATCTTGAATAAATTTCGTTAAAAGTTGTCCATGAACTTTTATTCGTCGGAGAGTGCCAAATGTGACAACACTTGTGCCAGATGTAACAACATGCACGATGTTACGATGTGTTGTTATGCCGGGGATTTTACTTGAATTCAATAGTTAACAAAAATGACGATCTAGACTCACAAATTAACGATTCTTTGATAAAACAAAACTCTGGAACTTTATTTAAATACAACGTAAGTACAGTTTATGTACAAATTACAAATCAATGAGCATATTACAAAGACTTTTCAAACAGAGCTCTTAGAAACGTGACTAGCTACAAGAACATTATTTTATCGACTGACTTTTCTTTCTTACTACCGCCAATTCTCTGGCGCTAACTCTTTTCAAAAATGTCTTTGTTTAAATTCAAATCAACCAATAGATTTCAAACATACTAATTACGTCCCTTGGGTAAATCCTGACTTGGATGTCAAGTGTCTAAATTTGAGGATTAAATCCCGAGACTCATGTCGAGGGCTTATATTTCTTTCAAAAGTGAAATGTACAAACAATTCTATAATGTAATCTGTGACAGATAGATAGATAGATAGATAGAGAAGACCCAAAAACTGACTTGCGACGTCGCAACCTGTAGGAATATAGACCAATAGCTCGTTTCTACGTCACAGGTCTGACGTCATGATCAATTGGCCTGAATTCTGAACAGCCTACAGACTGGCACATCGCAGTGTTTAGGCCTTCTATAACGGTTGGTCTCGGTAAAGCTCCTAAATGCTAAGAGTTGTGAAGTGCGAGGTAAATCTCAGAGCAGTAGGGCGTCAATAATGTATGTTTAGATATAAGACAACTTTTTTTTTTCCAAACAGAAGGTGGAAACCCGGCTTGACGTCTGATGGGATGTTGCCAATTGTCTACCGATAAAACAACATCACGCTGGAGGTATCAGATTGTAAGATAAACAGAACTGCTCCATCTTCATTCTTGCGTTGGCAAGATACTTCGCTCTTGCAGCCTACTGGGAGATTCATGGGAAGATTCATGGGTGAAGATGGGTGCAACGGGATTTCGGAAAACTTGGAATTCGCTTTTTCTATGGGAACATTTTTGTCTTTTTCTTCAGTTATTCCATTCAGAAGATGTGACGAGAGCTAGTCCTCTCGGTAGATCATTTGTTTATTCATTTCAAGTCTTGTTTCTGTGCTTAGTTTTATAGGTTGCTCCTTCAGCTATGAAGGACGGGAGGGGATAAAAGGGATAAAAGCGAGCAGGGTTCGAACTCGAAGTGCCTAACACACGACCAGGCAGTCTCATTGCTAAAGGAACTTTTTAAGTTACATAATGCCCGGGAAACGCTTCTCAGCTTCAGCATGTCAACCGGGTGTATATGGTCGATACAGGAAACGATTATCCCAACAGGGAAGTAAAAAAAAAAAAAAAACTATTTGGGCGAGACCAATCGTTATAGAAGGCCTGAACACTGACCTGCAACGTCACAGCTTGTGGGCAGTTTAGACCAATAGCTCATTGCCACATCACAGGTCTGTTCGACGTGGCAACGCATTGCCTACAGGTTACGACGTCGCGAGTCAGTGTTGAGGCCTTCTTCAACGACTGATCTCACTATGGGTGCCTTAGAACTGAGTCCAATGCACTGAGATCCCAAAACAACCAATGTCACTATCCACTCTTATTCTTCAAGGGGAAGTTTAATGGCGGACACCCGGACGGCTGATGTTGGAGAATGAATAAGGGGGGGGGGGTTTCATCGGTGTGCTTGGCCTTCGTCCTCTTCTCTAACCCGAGCGTCTAGTTAAAAAGAATGTAACAAAATATACATCTGCTTGGATCCCACTCAGACAGAACAGATGGAATGTAGGTTCCATGGGCCAAGAATTTCAAGACTCTTCCACTCAACTCTTAAGACAATTAAAAAGAGAGAAGATACTTCAAAACGAAGCACCAAAAGTTTTGAACTCTGGACGCTGAGAACTTCAGATCGGCACGCTCTATTCTAATAGCCACCACCTCTATGGCTTAACACAATCAGACATCTCAAACAGTATGCCCACACACAATCACATATCATTGGAAGAATTCATTTTGTATAACTTCTACCCTGACCAAAAATAAATAAATAAATAAAATATTGAACTATCTCCAAAACAGCCTTTGGTCAAGATGTCTCATATTAACGTGGTCTCCTGTTGTTCAGAGACACTGTAGATTAGGGTGTGTCATCCACACGCACGCGCGCGCACAGGAATCTCTTGGGCAAAAAGCAAAGTAATGCTATTTGGATGAAGAAAGGTCGAGTCATATTTGCTCGTGGAACGCGGGAACGGATTCCATGCTTCAAACTGCTTCCGGGTGAAAAGGCGAGGACGGAGATTTTTATTTTTAAAAGAAAAAGAGGGGGGGGGGATATTTGGGAGTGAGGAAAGAGGAAGATGTCGGGGGTTTAAAGACCGTCAGGATGATGATTTAGGAGAAGATGTATGAATAGCTTGACGGACACAAGAGCGGACAGGCAAATAGACATATATTGATTTATCTTGGAGGGTGTAGATAGATACACACTAGCTGTGGTAAAAAGGAGGGGGGTGGGGGGAGAAGAAGAACAAAATTACAACAACTTGCATATGAATAAAAATAGAGGATTGGGGGGGGATATAAAAAGTGTGTAAATAACGTCTACTATATACAGTATATAATAAATAGGGTCTACGTCATTAATACTTGCAACGGAGAAGTTGTTAAAAGCAAATCAAAAGATTCCTATATTAAAATGGCGAATTAGAAACAGGTGCTAAAATCTCTCTCTCTCTCTCTCTCTCTCTCTCTCTCTCTCTCTCCTTTTAGTACACACACACACCAACACCTATACAATAATTTTTTTCCCAACAATTTTGGCATGTTACTGAATTCTAAGTTTTGTGTCCAATCCTAACGAGAAATGAATTATTGTTGAAAACGACTCCTGCTTGAAAAGACAAAGATTACGAACAAAAAGGGTAAAATAATAATAATAATTAAAGAAAGAAAGTCAGTGTTAGTGATTGGCTGTTAAATCTTGAAGCTTTTAGCTGTACAGACTGAACACAGAGACATGTAAACTGAGGAAATGAGAAACAGGTCGAGATGTCGTCATTTTGCTTTCACTTTGTTCTCTTTCAATGTTTCTCTTTCTTTCTGTTTTGTGGTCATCTCTTTCACTTTTTTTACTTTAAATCTTTCTTTTAATCTTTCACCTTCTCAGTCCTTCTGTATTCTTATGTCATTATTATTCCTACCTGCCCCCTCTCTCTTTATCTACCCCCTCTCTAACTCCCCCCCTCTCTCTCCCTCTCTCTCTCTCTTGTTGCTTCCTGTTCTTTGTATTTGGCCTTTTCCTGAACTCTTTTCATGCTTCCAGATTTACTTAGTTCCTCTTTCTGTCGCTAGAACTGTTTCCTTTCTTTCTCTAATATATATATATATATATCTGCTAACATCTATCTCTATTTCCTTTGCCTTTTCTCTCTCTCTCTCTCTTTCTTTCTCTCTTTTTCTCACTCTCTCTTTCTCTTTCTTTCTTTCTCTTTTTCTCTCTCTCTTTATCTCTCTCTTTCTTTCTCTCCTTCTTTCTTTATCTCTCTTTCTTTCTCTCTTTCTCCATTTTGCACTTCTTTCCTCTTTCCTTTCCTTTTCTTGTCCATTTCTCTGTATGCCACTTTTCTCAGGCTTCTTTTCTTTTCTTTCTCTCTTATTGCCTTTCTCACCATTTCATCCTCCATATCTCTCGTATTCTCTCTCTTTCTTCTACCACTCTCTCTTTCTCGCTTTCTTCCTCTGTATTTTTTCTCTTATTCTCTCTCTTTCTTCTACCACTCTCTCTTTCTCGCTTTCTTCCTCTGTATTTTTTCTCTTATTCTCTCTCTTTCCTTCTACCTCTCTCACTCTTTCTCGCTTTCTTCCTCTCTGTTTTTTCTCTTATTCTCTCTCTTTCCTTCTACCTCTCTCACTCTTTCTCGCTTTCTTCCTCTCTGTTTTTTCTCTTATTCTCTCTCTTTCCTTCTACCACTCTCACTCTTTCTCGCTTTCTTCCTCTCTGTTTTTTCTCTTATTCTCTCTCTTTCCTTCTACCTCTCTCACTCTTTCTCGCTTTCTTCCTCTCTGTTTTTTCTCTTATTCTCTCTCTTTCCTTCTACCTCTCTCACTCTTTCTCGCTTTCTTCCTCTGTTTTTTCTCTTATTCTCTCTCTTTCAAGCACTCTCGTTTTTTTTATCTCTCTCTCTCTCTCTTGAACAGAGCTGTTTCCATACTCGCCTGACCTCCATCTCAGCACAGAAAGTACGGATTCCCCTCCGTGCATTATGGCCCTTTAATCGAATCCCTCATCTTTGCTTCGAATTCTTCGCTGTGAGCCTCAAGCTGCCTCTGGAGTTATCAGCCCTTGTTTCGCCATCGGTAGTAGCCTCATCCCCCCCCTTCCCCGTGATAACCACACCCCGCGTACAGCAGTCTCAGGTCCCCTGCACTCCACGCGGAATGTCGGTGCATGTATCTGCATGGGCCTCTGTCAATCACGGAACCTAGTTGTCTAGAGAGGGCATGGAGAGGGGTCATTTGAAGAAATGGCATAGATTTGATTTTGAAGGAGAGAAGAGTGCTATGATGTGGGGGGGGGGGGGGGTAGTGTTTAAGAAATTGCATAAATGTTGTGTAGATAGAGTGGAGAAATTGGAAAAGAGAGAGGGAGAGAGAATAATATACATATCAATGGTCTATAAAATCGAACTTACAGTGGAAATCAAATTCAGACCCAGCTAGAAGGCTAGTGAAATGATTTTGTCTACGCAGGTCAAATAATACATAGAAGTTATCACTGGCGTATACAGAACTTTGGAGTGGGGGGGGGCGATTTTTTTCCAAACCCTAACCCTAACGCCCAGTAAACCCTAACCCCATGCATAATCGTGTGATATTCGATATATGAGAATAAAATAAGACTGTTTCTCAATGTTCGGCGAAATAAAACAGAACAGAAAACAGTCATGTTGAGGCCTTTCTCTTGCAAACTTGGGGGTATGGGAGAGCGCTGTAAGATTCCAAAAGCGATTTCTTGCATTTTTCACAACAGAAACGCATTCTCCTGACATCTACAGCTCATTATTTATCAGTGGGGTTCGGGGCGAAGCCCCAACGCCAAAAGTGTGTTCTTGCATTTTTCACGGCTGAAACGCATTCTCCTGACATCTACAGCTCATTATTTATTAATGGGGTTCGGGGCCAAGCCCCGACTCCAAAAGCGTTTTCGTGCATTTTCACTGCAGAAACGCATTCTCCTGACATCTACAGCTCATTATTTATTTGTGGGGTTCGGGGCGAAACCCGACTCCAAAAGCGTTGTCTTGCATTCTTCAATGCAGAAACGCATTCTCCTGACATCTACAGCTTATTATTCATCAGTGAGGTTCGGGGCGAAGCCTCGACGCTAAAAGCGTTTTCTGGCATTCTTCACTGCAGTAACGCATTCTCCTGACCTACAGCTCATTATTCATTATATTTTAAAGGACCTTTTGAATAATATGGAAAAATATTCTAATATGAATTTATAGTCCCTTAATACATTGCAAATAAAACCGATTTGTTCTTTGAAAAGATAAGATACCCCACATATTTAGATTAAGGCTTTGAGGATCGCCGCCGAAAAAAAAAATTCGATTAATAATATTCAATAGAATTTAAGTATAAATTGTGAGTTATAGTCCTAAATTTATTTAACTAGAAAAATATGAGATAGAGTAAAGGTTGGAAAAAGGCGACTAGGAAAAGATTATCTGGCTTTTGAACTCATCTCAACCGTGACTGTTATATTGAAAAATTTCGTTTGAATTATAACTTTTCCCAAAGAAAAGTCTTTCTTAAAATAGTTATGATAAATTCATGTGAAATTACACAAACTCTGTCTGGAAAGGGGAATGGCGGTAAAATGAAAACGATTAATCCTCGCTCCTTTTTATAATTTCTGTTAATGATTGCATTTTGCATTAAAGAATAGGGGTTGGGCGATCGCCCCTACCGCCCCCCCCCCTTGGATCCGCCAGTGAGTTAACTCCATGCTACGCCATTGAAAGAAAGCATGTGTAGACATAATGTCCATGAAGTATCGCCCATTCAGTAATGTCATGAGGAAATGTCCATAAAGGCATTTGTAAGAGACATACACACGTACATGGCATAGAGATTAAAATTGCAGCCAGAAAGGTCGTCGGTGAAGAAGTTTAAATCATCAAAGTTCATACTTGAGGTCATACGTGAAAAGATCACACTGCAGGATCATGTATTATTAATTAAGGTCTTTTTTGAAGAGACAATGTCCCCCCCCCCCCCCACCTCCGTCTAATTACCGATGTGACAAATTATTTTTTTTAAGAGACCCAAAGCAATAAAAAAAAAACTACAAGTTTTACCTTTTGTAAGATGAATATTTTTAACCTGTAATCAGCCTTTTTAAAGCGATTTTATTATGTCCACAATGCTGCGTAATGTAACATTAACTCATTTAATATTGAATCTCTTCATTCTATTAAAATTTCGCTGAGGTCAATCAAACAGTTGAACTAGTAGTTAGTCAGACTTTCAAAGTGATGTGCATTTACTGCAAACGAGCGTAGACACATCTGGGGGGGGGGGGGGGAAGAGAGTTGGCGCCCGAAACCAAACAGGCAACATGTTGTTGACAACCAACCAGCTTTAAACATACATTTAACATACAATCGATACGATTCAACAAGATCTATTAGTTGTGTAATGGTGATCAACTCATTCTGTCGCGAGGGTGAAGCCTGACTGTGTTTGTATGTATCTCTGTGCGTGTTTTGTTTGGGCGATTGCAGTGATGTTTATGTTTAGGGGGGAAAAAAAGGCAGATGAAATATAATTGGGGTATAAGATAAGCAAATGTAAGGGGGCGGCTCGAAGCAATGACGTAGCTTCATGGGAGGTGATGTGCTCATGAATAACAGAAAGACACAGGCGCCATTGAAAGATTTGCTTCTAACTTTAATGACAGCGTTTAAGTATTGACAAGAAATGATTGCTTGTAAGAAGCTTTTAATGAATGTAATGATACGATCAATGTAAGTAGCTTGTACTGAGTGAAATGAACGAGTAATGTAAGAGGCTTTTACTAAACTGATTGTAATGACACGATTGATGTAAGAAGCTGTTACTGAACTGACTGTCACGACACTGTTGCTTCTAAGAAGCTGTTACTGAACTGACTGTCACGACACGGTTGCTTCTAAGAAGCTGTTACTGAACTGACTGTCACGACACTGTTGCTTCTAAGAAGCTGTTACTGAACTGACTGTCACGACACGGTTGCTTCTAAGAAGCTGTTACTGAACTGATTGTCACGACACGGTTGCTTCTAAGAAGCTGTTACTGAACTGACTGTCACGACACTGTTGCTTCTAAGAAGCTGTTACTGAACTGACTGTCACGACACTGTTGCTTCTAAGAAGCTGTTACTGAACTGACTGTCACGACACGGTTGCTTCTAAGAAGCTGTTACTGAACTGACTGTCTCGACACGATTACTTGTGACAGATGGTAAGCTACAAATATCAGTTAGGGGACATGATCATCTACCGTGAGTACCTATAGTTACGCCAAAGGTTAAACTTTGATAAATAATTAAATAAATAGAGAGAGACAGACAGACAGACAGAAAGAAAAAAAAAAGGGGGGGGGGGAACTGTTACGCTTGTGACAACGTGACAACAACAACATAGATTTTATTTTGGTATCCCCCCTCTCCCTCGCTCATCCTCTGCCCTGTAGATCGCAAGGTCTGAAAGGGGAACTGTACTTTTTACTGTCCCTCTCTCTTTCCTTTGTCCAAATCTTTTCTCTGTTAACCTCTCTCTCTCTTTCTTTCCTTCTCTGTCCCTCTCTCCCATGTCCCCCTGTTTCCCTCTTTCTCTTCTCTGTTTCTCTTCTTTCCATTGTCCTCTATCCAGCTGTCTACTTTAACACGTTCTCCCCCTGTTTTGTTTTCTCTCTTTCCCTCTTCTTTTTCCCCTCCCCCTCCCGTTCCTTTCACTCTCTATCTCATTTCTCCTGTGTGTTCCCTCCTCTTTTCTCTTTTTCTTTCTCATCCCTCCCCTCTGCCTCTCACAACAATAAAACGAACACGCGCAACTCACGCAACGTTTCGTTAAATAATACCTCACTAATTGGGGAGGTAATAAAATATCATCCGTTACGTGTCCAGGTTCCTTCCTCCTCCCCCACTCTTCCCGCGTGCCGCCCCCCCCCCCCACTAAACCTTCGTTTGACCAGCACCTAATGAACAAGGTGGTCAATACACCACCATCCTCGTCCTCGTGCCTTTCAACACTATGCACGCGCATGCGCACATGTTGACTACACGAGCGCCAACGGGCCGAACGGAAGTGGCAAAAGTGAAGCGTCGCTTAGGATCCCCCCGATGGAGAATTGAAACAGGTGAGCCCAGCTGTTCCCAGTTTACACCCACACACCTTTACAGCCTTATCGCGGGCGGAGCCTTCCACGTAGAAGGCTGAGGTCGTGACCGTACCCGAAGTGCAGGTGTAAAAATGTCTTGAGTCTTATAACCAAATTCTCCTTTGTGCTGTTTTAAGTTGTGAATAAATTACAGAAAATGAGTCAAAAAGTCGTGACATTATATCCGTTGATGCTACACGATCTTCCAAAGTGTTCGTTTTTGTTTTTTTCAACAGGTGATTGGCAATGCCCGCCTTCACTCGAAAGCAAACAACTTGGCATCTGGATGGATATATTTTCTAAAGAGATCTAGTTAGACCAATAGAATAATAAAAAGGGCACCCAGAGGTGTGCCATATGAAACCGAGTTCATTGCACTTAATAGGGAATTAAGTCCTGCCCACTTCGCCGTTCCTTTCTTGGGACCGTAGTCTCATAGGGCGCCCAGTCTAAAATGGGTTGCCTGAGCCAGCCGGGAATTTAAGCCACTGGTTAACATACATGACTAGATGCATGACGCGTAGTAAGTAATCATAGTCTTTTTTGAAGTAACGTCTGAATTATATAAGATAAGATAGTGAATCCCTTTTAATATTACTTGATAATAAGATAACAACAATCCAAAATAACTTCAGCCAAATGGTTCTATTTTGTTTTCCCAATATTTGTAAGTGTTCAGCAAATCTAGGAAATTTAGGCACAGGGAATACAAGCACCGTACATTTAGGCACCCGGAAATTCAGGCATCGATAACTTTTGACTGCATTTTGAACTGCATGTTTTTGATACAAAACATAATATAATATAAAATAGACATCACCTAATTTCCTACTGCCTAAATGTCCGGTGCCTAAATTACAGGTGCCTAAATTCCCATTGCCTAAATGTCGAGACAACGTAGATAGCGGCTATAGATTAGCCTGAAAGATCGCAAACATTTACAAAAGTAATGAAAAGTTTGTTCTTCTGACGCGATTCTGACCCTAGACACGTAATCTGGATCGACTCACATGGAGGGCAAGTCTAAAAGAGGGGTCCTGAATCGCAGATGGTGAGCGCACCGGAAGCAACTAAAAGGTGAAAACGCTGCAGCGTTTTAGTCTCCTTAGTCACACGAGAAGTTGCAAAGGGAAGAGATCTCTCGAGACTTAGAATGCCACAAGCTATACGGAGTATATACGTACGCACATAGATGTTGCAAACATTCACAAACATAATGGCGGCTTAACAAGGACTAGGCAGTAATATCCAAATAGATCTATATAACAAAAAATAAAATTCCACCAATGTCAAGTCTTCTTCCCTCCACGTAGCCACGCGTCACCACATCAAATGTTTGACTCCTATACACGGGTTCCAGGGCCAGAGACAGACCGGAAATGCCAGGTCAGCATTCCAAACGCTTGACTCCGGCTACTTAATTCATATCCGATTCTACATTTCCAGAAGCCCTGACAACTCCCTTCTCTTGGCTCTTCCATGAGACTGTATTTAGTCAGTGTCCTATTCCTGTACTTGATAGAATCAAAGGAAAGAATATACAATTACAAGGGAGACTATTTAATACATTTTCTCCGCTAGGTTGCGCTAGTGAGACTTGGTTGAGCGAAAAAAAAAGGGCAAACTATTTTAGTGCTAGGATGTAACTCATGTAAGCACTGATCTATAAATACAGATTTTGCACTCCGATTTAAGATATATACATAAGGCTTGAAAGTCTGTCTTGGAGTCCGAAGATTAATAAAGAATGCAGTATTTCTGGCGACTAGGCAGCCCCAGCTGTGACCGACATATTTTGCCACATCCAGCTCAGGCATAACCATTGTCTGCCAGTGGTCGATTTAGATTTTCTTTTCGCCGTCTACGTCTATCCTCGGCAGCGGATTTTCTTTTGGTCTCAAATGTGTATCCCGCAGCCTTTGTAAGTCCAGCTGTCTCGTTCTGAAGCCGCATGCAACCAGGTGCTCTCTTCTATGTCAGTTACTGTAAGTTGGCGCCTAAGCTGGTCTTTAAAGAGTTTCCATGGGGCACCTCTGTTATCTTTCAGCTCACCAAAAAAAAAAAAAGACTGTTTTTGGCAAACGTTCATCCTCCATACGGGATACGTGCCCTGTCCAGAGTTTATATATTAGAGAATTTCATGAAAAATTTGAAATACAAAATTCTCTCATTTGTTGAAATTTTGATTTTCAAGATTCAGATTCAGTTTACACTCTTAAAAGAACCTTCAACCTTTGAAAAAAAAAAAAAAAAAAAAAGCAACAGTAGCATTCAAAAAGAAAAAGTAATATAGAGAAACGCTGTGGCGCTATATAGTAAGCTAAAGAAAAACATAAGAAAATAATAAAAGGAAGATTGGGAAATATTTTTGAAAAAAAAAAAAAAAATCAACAGTAGCATTCAAAAAGAGAAAGTAATATAGAGAAACGCTGTGGCGCTATATAGTAAGCTAAAGAAAAACATTAGAAAATAATAAAGGGAAGATTGGGAAATATTTTTGAAAAAAAAAAAAAAAAAAAAGCAATTTCAATGACGTTATGTCGAAAATTCAATGTTGTCAACAAAATATTACAAATGACTTAATGCTATAATCGAAGGAGCTTAAAAATTTGATGTTTCCACTAAAAAGTGCATAAAAATGATTGTCTATTTTTTTAAATATATAGTTTATCAATACTTTTGTTTTTCATACACCAGATACTCAATTACAAGCTATTTTTTTGTATATATGGAAATCTCCAAACTAATAATGATGATACATAAATGAATAACATTTAAAAATATATGATTGACATAAGTCAATAAGTCAAATGTTTTTAAACCAACATTTATTAAACTCAAACTAGGGTCAAATGCTATTTATGGTCCAGTTGAAACAAGTCCTTTATCTCCTTGCATCTGTCATAAGGAGGCTCATTCTGTGACGGCGCCACATTCGAATTTGTGCTTAAGACATTCTTTGTAATTTTGGTTTTATAGGGTTTTGATTTCTAAGATTCAGTTTACATTCCTAAAAGTTCAGTGTCTGTTTCATAATGTCTGTAGCATAATGTCTGTAGCATAGTGCCTATAGCATAGTGTCTGTAGCAGTATCTGTAGCACAGTGTCTGTAGCTAAGTGTGTGTAGCATAATGTGTGTAGCATAATGTCTGTAGCATAGTGTTTGTAGCATAATGTGTGTAGCATAATGTTTGTAGCAAAGTGTCTGTAGCATAATGTCTGTATCATAATGCCTGCGACATAATGTATCTTGCATAGTGTCTGTATTACAATATTTCTAACATAGTGTCTGTAGTATAGTGTCTGTAACATCATGTCTGTAACAAAGTGTCAGTAACATGGTGACCATAGTTAAATGAGTGTAGTGAGTTGATGTACCGAGAGATCAACTGTGATGAATTCCGATCAAAAGTGAATCTACTTATAACGAAATAAGTTTGAAAAATCTAAATTCTAAACTATTTCCTTTCAAACATTTCTTAATCGTAAACCTGTTTTCCCTCCCGTCTCCAAGCCGCTACCTCCCCATCCCTTTAACACACACACACACACACACGATTTCTGCTTCTGCAGCAGCCGCAACACCTAAGTACATGGACACCGCCCGATCAAACTCCCCGTACAAACTACTTAAGTCATCTTGCCTTCAACGTCGACTCCGAGAGCCAGACAGAGCCAGTGAGAGAGGCGAAGGATAGAGTGAGAGAGAGAGAGGGGGGAGGAAAGAATCGTTGAGGGGCGGGTGAGATATGAGTCTGAGTGTATGTGAAATTGGGGGAACCTTTAATTCGTCTTGAGCACCCCCGGCTTTTTCAGCAGAGAGGATGTGATGGTTGGTAGAACTGGTCGATGCTGGTGTGGTTGAATCCGCCCCTCAACCCTACTAAAGAAAACTATGTCTCTTCCTTCTCAACCTCTCCAACGCCAACCCTTTGAAAGGGAAAATCCCTACCACCCTCCCATTTCCATGTGGCATGAAATCTGTAGTGAATATTTTATCCCGGAACAGAAGTGATGGGCTCCCCGGATGTGTTCTTGACGGCCACCGGTGGGTGGCGAAAGGAATGAGCGCCCTGGCCACGATCTTCTCGCCAGCACGGGCAGCGGGAGGGAGCGACGCAACGAAATGAACCAAACTTGTTTTTGTTGGCTCTGTGCAGTTTTAGATAGATAGATAGATAGATAGATAGATAGATAGATAGATAGATAGATAGATAGATTAGATAGATAGATAGATAGATAGATAGATAGATAGATAGATAGATAGATTAGATAGATAGATAGATAGATAGATAGATAGATAGATAGATAGATAGATAGATAGATAGATAGATAGATAGATAGATAGATAGATTAGATAGATAGATAGATAGATAGATTAGATAGATAGATAGATAGATAGATAGATAGATAGATAGATAGATAGATAGATAGATAGATAGATAGATAGATAGATTAGATAGATAGATAGATAGATAGATAGATTAGATAGATAGATAGATAGATAGATAGATAGATAGATAGAGATAGATAGATAGATTAGATAGATTGGTTGATTGATTGATTGATTGATTTTATAGACAAAACTTGTTTTTGTTGGCTTTGTACAGTTTTAGATAGATAGATAGATAGATAGATAGATAGATAGATAGATAGATAGATAGATAGATAGATAGATAGATAGATAGATAGATTGATTGATTGATTGATTGATTGATCTGTTCTATTCGTGTCATCCCCCATCCTAATTACGGACGCACACAAACTCACAATCAAAATGGGTTCACGTTGAACTAGCCGCCTTGTGGCACTCAGTGTGAGTACTTCACTGCAATTAGAACACTCACTTTAGTTTTTGTTTACAAAGTATTAAAAAAAATGAACTAGATCCCTCTACGCGTGTGTGTGAGCGATCGCGTGCCTTGGTGTGTTGAGAGCGTGGCGAGAGAGAGAGAGAGAGAGAGAGAGTGAGGGAGAGAGAGAGTGTGGGCGGAATGAGTGAAGTCTGCAGCGACAGAAATAAAATAAACGAGAAGGAATGTCATATCAGACATAAATGACACTATAAGTATTAAGTGACTGTCATTGCCATTGTCCTAAGTTTTCACACACACACACACACACACGCGCATACATGACCACATCCGTTTTATTTCTAGAATTTAAAGACGTTTTTCTCGGTATCAGGAGTAAACACTGCTGGACTTGTACATAATCGTTGTACTTCTTCCAGATACTAATTATATCATCATCAGTAGCTGCAGCAGCACTAGCATCTTCCTCATCCTCCTCATCATCATCCTTACCAGCATCATCATCATCGACATCAAACTCCATTAATGTAAGAATCTCAAATCTCAAATCCTCTTCTGTAAAATCTCTGGAAGAAACAGTGTGAAAGATAGATAGATAGATAGATAGATAGATAGATAGATAGATAGATAGATAGATAGATAGATAGATAGATAGATAGATAGATAGATAGATTAATGGCAGGATGTATGAATGGGATATGATACACTTCTAGTTATTTTAAAAAAAAGCAGTCCAGTCGACCAGGTAACAATTAATCTGGTCCGGTCAACTCGACCAGGTAACTAGTCTGGTCCAGTCTACCGGCTAATCGCGTTTTTCGTTCAGTTCAAATAAAAAAAAATACAATAAAAGAACTAACTAAAATATTTCTTTCTCAAGCCTATGGCAGGCGAGTGGCGACAGTCAAAAAATTTCTCAAGGGACTGGACCACTAACATTCCCAGTGTTGATTGAGTCCACTCCTAACCCGCTCCCCGCTCTTTGGAGACTGACCCCCTTCTTAACAAAACTTTCTTCGTTTTTTTTTTTTCTTTTTTACCATTTCCCGCCGCCACGTTTACACTCACACATTCTAGGACGCACGCGCGCACACCCTCAGAGACATCTCACTCTGTGGTTTAGTGTTGTGAGAAACACAATTAGGTGGGCTGTACTTCCTTGCTGTGAACTTGTATTGATTTAAGCGTGTGTGTGTTTGTACAGGTTTGCAAGTGGGATGTATTTTGGTCCCACCATAAGTCTGACTTTTAGTGCAGCGTGTCTCAAAATTCTGTCGTCCCAAAATACCCTTTGAGTATCATAACAGTGTAGAGAAATGCCAAACTCGGAGAACCACTTCCGAAATCGCAAAGAAAATACCAGCATCTAGAAGGGCTCTAGTAATGTGTCGGGTTGCTACAAGCACTAAAGATCTCTGGCAGTAGACTAATGACGAGAAGTTTACATGGCAGCACGCAATGGAATCCAGCATTCAGAAACGGAGCCGACTCTCGGAAGACATGTCCTCAAAGGGAACAAGCGTTCAGAAACGGAGCCGACTCTTGGAAGACATGTCCTCAAAGGGAACAAGCATTCAGCAACGGAGCCGACTCTCGGAAGACATGTCCTCAAAGGGAACAAGCATTCAGAAACGGAGCCGACTCTTGGAAGACATGTCCTCAAAGGGAACAAGAATTCAGAAACGGAGCCGACTCTTGGAATACATGTCCTCAAAGGGAACAAGCATTCAGAAACGGAGCCGACTCTTGGAAGACATGTCCTCAAAGGGAACAAGCATTCAGAAACGGAGCCGACTCTCGGAAGACATGTCCTCAAAGGGAACAAGCATTCAGAAACGGAGCCGACTCTTGGAAGGCATGTCCTCTCGGCAGGGATCGGCCTCAAGTGTAAAAATGGTTCGTCTTTCATTCAATTTATTGTTTTCTTTCTGTTATTAACTATTATCTAACAATGGAATGGTGTGAAACCAATCCTAAAGAGCTTCTGGTTTAAGAACCCAAACTCACTCATATATGTGACCGTCTTCATAAACATGTCACATGTGCTGTTTGTCAGTTCAAAGAGACCTGCAATTCAAAGCTCTTTAACTTCAGATCAGTGAATTGCTTATCTTGCATTCTCAGGCATAAGTCTAACGTTGAAAGAGCGTGTTCACTAATCAACGCACAATCAATGGACACTAGAGTGAAATAGGCTCTCCATAGACTCAGTAAGAAGCATTCTACTCACAAAGTCCAGAGGCGGTGATTGGAGTTCTACAAAACGTGTCATGTCATACTTAGAATGTAAGTAATACATTTCCGCCTTGGATTTACTGACATGTCTTAACAAATACATTGTAAGACTAGCTTTGTTAAGTATAGTTTATCTTTTTTTATGGTCGTTTTTTTGTAAGGCTGAGTCCTTTTTTATGTCCTTATTTGTAAGGCTTTGTCTTTTTTTCTGTCATTTGT
Organism: Biomphalaria glabrata; assembly: GCF_947242115.1. Classification (NCBI taxonomy): domain Eukaryota; kingdom Metazoa; phylum Mollusca; class Gastropoda; family Planorbidae; genus Biomphalaria; species Biomphalaria glabrata. The sequence continues at coordinate 19,571,174 of NC_074725.1, read as the reverse complement.
AAGGCCTTGTCCTTCCTTATTTGTAAGGTTTTGTCCTTTTTCTGTCCTTATTTGTAAGGCTATGTCCTCTTCTCTTATGGGTGTTGCAGGCAAGTGTCAGGTAACTCTAACCTAGCCAGACATACCTGGCCAATGGACTTAAGATATGAAAGCGATTAGCTCCAGGTGCCAGCAAAGAAGTGGAATCGAAATTAATGGTGAGTTTTTATAGGTGAAAGAGGAATTGGTAGGGCGTGGCCATTGCCAGATAAACAAATACAAACCATTTGAGTCCTTTTTTTTTTCTTTTATTACTCTAACTCTTAAGCCATCGTTATGTGCACTATTTTCGAACGCTCTCTCTCTCTCCCTCTCTCTGCCTCTCTCTCTCTCTCTGTCACACGCACACACACACATACCAACTTTGTCCACCATTGCTGAATGTTTGTTGCTACCAAATGTAACGGCTGCCAAAAGAGAGAAGCCCAAGATGGTGAAGGAAGAATAAAAAGTATGTTCTAAATGATCGGCAATAAAAGTAATAGTCTGTTGGTCTGGGTAGAGAGTATAATAGATTAGTAATAGTCTGTTGGTCTGGGTAGAGAGTATAATAGTAAAAGTCTGTTGGTCTGGGTAGAGAGTATAATAGCAATAGTCTGTTGCTCTGGGTAGAGAGTATAATAGTAAAAGTCTGTTGGTCTGGGTAGAGAGTATAATAGTAAAAGTCTGTTGGTCTGGGTAGAGAGTATAATAGTAAAAGTCTGTTGGTCTGGGTAGAGAGTATAATAGCAATAGTCTGTTGGTCTGGGTAAAGAGTATAATAGTAAAAGTCTGTTGGTCTAACCCCCAGCCTCCCCCCCCCCCCGCGAAAAAAAAATATATGGATGGATGGATGTATGTGTGTGTACATAATTAATCTTTATTACACTCTGACCCTTCATTCTTTCGAAAGACGATTATTGTGCCCTAGAGGCAAGTGATGGTTTGGTATTCAAATCTTACCTAAAATAAACGAAATCAAAGCAAAAGATCAGTCATTCAATTCCGACACACATCCCCTGCGGGGGATGATTTCATTTCGGGGGGGGGGTGACCCCCACCCTGGCTACGCCCATGGTGAAGATGGCACCAGGTGACACCATGAGCTAATTTCGCTGGGTGACACCGACCCTAGCGACGCTGCTGCACAGTAAACACCACGATCCCCCCCCCCCCCCCCCCGAAGTAGCTGACTGTCAACTCCTGAGCGGAAAGTGTACCATAAAATGATAAAACACTGTCAATCTACTTCCTATTTAGGACAGTGTATTAATTAATTATTCGCTTTTGTGTTTCTATCAATTTGTTTGTACGATGTGATCGGCTCCCAAGATATCTTGTGTGTTGTCCAGTGTGGAAGTGTGTTCGTACGTGTTTGTGTGTGTGTGTGTGTGCATGTGGAGTCGTGTGAATGTGTGCTACCTATTCCTCTAGATGTGGTAGTTTAAAACCAGTCCACAGGTTACAAAGCTTCCTGTTTGTCCCCTCCCCCCCCCCTCTTTTTTTACGATAATAAGTTAATAGAGTTAGATATTAACTATCGATTTTTGTGAACGCCGTGGTTTTCAAATGTTGAAAATGGGTATAAACATGTCTCGTTTTCAAAGCGAGGCTATTGAGAACTAAACTCAACTCAATTTTCAAAGAGCACAAATAGAAGCAAAAGTCAATCTAATCCATTTTTTAATACAAAATGAACAATGTTTTTGAGAGCCAAATCTCAGTATTATTTCCTATTAACACGAAAATGGCTATGAAGTCTGATCGTTGTCCTTAAAGGCCGGCCCCACGTTAGGCAAGGGTAGATTCTAAAATATATGTAAATGTACTTACTAAGTTTATGAGTTCAACAAAATATCAGTCTAAATATTGATGATAGTTGTTGTTTTTTTTTAAATCTTATATTGCTTTCTATGGCCATATTACAAGGTCTTCGGGGCTCGCAAGACCTTCCTTAAGGGAACAGCACCAGAAAAAGAAAGAGGTTTTATTAAAGGCAAAAAGAGAGGAATGGAGAAAGACGGTTGACAAATCTTGCATGGTGCTCCAAAGATCCAACAGACTCAGGGAGTGAATGTAAATATTGCATTCAAAAATGATTCATTAGAATTCACCATTTCGAAGTTGGGAGTTACGTCTCTCGAAGCCATTGGACGAAACAGTTTAAACAGAGTAATTTTTAGAGGCCCCGGAAAGTGGAATAGACGCTATTAGTTTTGTGTGGTCCGTCCGTCCGTCCGTCCCGTTAAGATCTCGTAAACTAGAAAAGATATGAAAAATCCGACATCATGATATTTTAGCCCATTCAAAGTTCTGATGCAACGGCTACTTTTTTCTTTTCTAAAAGCGAAAAATTTAATTTTTTAAAATCAAATATGCAAGCAGTTTTATTCATAAAAATACACCATTTTTACAACTATTCACTATTAATAGTAACAAACACATACTATTAATTTGTAATAGACGATAAATAGCAATAATAAAGTTATGCGATTGGAAATAGTTTTGCAAAGCTAATATCAACTCACTCTGCCTGTCTGTAAAAAGTTTGTACACGTTAATTCTCCAACACCTAATCTCGGATCAAGTTGAAATTTTCACTATTATATTTTTTTAACAGATAAAACAAGTCAATAAAAAAAATAGCCAATTAGTTAATTAACTATTGGTAATTAATTATTTTGTTTGGTATCGAACAAGGGAAAGAAACCATACTTGACAGATGTGGTGGTATAAGTTGAATAAGTCTCTTTGTTGAGAAGACTTGAGCCCTGAGTGAACAAGTTGGTTTTTTTTTTTTTTTGTTGTTTTTTTTCAAATATACATTTAAAAAAACGGTCACTGTATAATTCACCTAGATAACCCCTTCTGCCCTAGTTCCTCCAAACCCCCACCCACCCTTTCCCAACTGGTGCAGACAAGTGATAGGATTATATCGCATTGAGAAAGCTTAAAGCATGAAATTGGGCTAAACAAAATCAATTTCTACAGATATATTTTTTTATATTATTATTATTATATTTATTATTGTTCGTCTAGATTTATTTCAAATTTAATTACAAACGAATTGATACAATTACACTTAATATAAGCTTAGTTTTCATCATTGTTGTTTGTTTGTTTTGTTAAAAAAGTATTTTTTGTGTTTTTCTTATTTCTAATTGTTTTTGTTTAGCGCTACTTTCATGTTTATAACTTGCTCAGTGTGCTATGGTGTGCTATGGTGTGCTATGGTCCAATCACTTTTAGAACCAGTTAAGGGGGGGGGGAGGGGTATCTGGGAGATTTACATGCTGCCTTTTTCAAAAGAGATATTTTTTTTAAAGTTACTCGAATCTGAATTCGAACTCGGGATCTCGAGCCTCCATGATGGAAAGCCTACGCGATATAAGCTATGCAAGTACTTATGTTAAAACAATAGAAGTTTTTATAGTCAACTTGGTCAGAGAATGGGGAATCGGCAGAATAACGTGAACAAGACAGAGTTGATAAAAGCTTTGTAAATATATTTGAAAGACTTAAAAAGGAATAGTTTGTATATACTTCCGCATTCTGTGCTGCCATTTAGGTATTTGTCTCTGTGTTCTAGACTTGTATACAACGGGTCATGTGACGAAGTTTTGGACAGATTTTAAAATAGACAGAGAAAGGAAACAATCTTAAGGACGCCATATTGAAATATTTAAAATATAACAGTTGCCAACTAAACAATAACATAGCTTTGGTACTACAAGCGAAGGTGCTTGGAAATTTTATTTTACAGTGCTAAAGGGTGTATACGTTAAAGTACATAGCTTATCAACCCTTCCTGTATTCTGTATTCTCTTTTCCAGAAACAACCAACCAAATAACTGATTATTTATAGCTGTCCGACTTTTTAAGAGTCCGTGACTAATGTGTGTGTGTGTGTGTGTGTATTTAAATCACACTACAATCAAGTTATTAAACAGGTCTGTGCTGTATAACCAAATAATGCAAGCATGCTACTAACTAAACTGTCGGATTTGTCAAAGCTTCAGCTTTATGAGCTAGTCGTACATGACACTACCAGTCCGGTAAATCAATTTCAATATCAATTAAAAAATGTGATCCGTAAAACAAGCAAAATTAAAAAAAAAAGATTATTTTTTTAAAACAAAGCTTATCTAAGGGAAAGAACCGCTAATTACTGCCATTTATCTGTAAATAGTAGGGTTAGCTCCCATTCTGTCATATAAAGAAAAAAAAAGTAATAATTGATGAACTAATTGGTTAATTTTTGGATTAATTCGTGTATTGTCATCGACTATGAATAATCATGCAAAATTTCAATTTGATCCGAGAATGGGAAGTGGGAGAAAAAAAAATTGTCTAAACGTAATAATTAAAATCTCATTAAGTAGCAGTTATTTCCCTTATTTCGACATCAAACAAAATAATTAATCACCAATACTTAATTAACCAACTGGTTATTTTTCTTTTTATTGATTCCTGTATTGTCAGGTACATTGAATAATTGTGCAAAGTTTCAACTTGACCCGAGAATGGGAATTTGAAGAAAACAAATGTTCAAACTTTCTTACCAGACAGACAGACAGAAACAGAGAAAGAGTGAGTTGACCTAAGCTTTGTAATAATAAGTTGCCACATTCTCGATATTTGTACTTTTGTGTACGCTGAAGTTTTATTTCGGCTGGATTTACCTCTCGCCAACATAAGTTATAGCTAAGGGGGACCCACTAGCTTCGGGGCCCTAAAAATTTGCTTCAGGGATATTTTCAATCATTTTGAAGAAAGATCAAAGGGAAAAAATCATCTAATATTGATTTTATAGGACCTCATATTTCTAATAGCTTAGGGTCTCATTTCTCTAATAGCGTAGGGTCTCATATCACTGTAGTCTTCCAAAAAGGGTTAGTAAATTTTATGTATTAGGATTCGAACCAACGCCAAAAAAAAAAAAAAAAGACAGGGGAATATTCATTGCATTGCCCTTCTATATTGTCTATCATTCTCTATCAATCACTCTTTGTTTCTCTCTCTTTTTCTTTCTTTTTTCCTGTCTCTCTCTCTCTCTCTCTCTTTATATCTCTCTCAATTCGACCAGAACTTCATCTTCTCCTAATGCCTCCCCCCCCCAACTATGTTTTTGCGTTTGCACTATTTCTTTTCCCCATTACTATTGATCAGAAGCGAACATTGACTATAATTTTTGAAGCAGCATTTGATCTATTTATAGCTATCGGTTTTAACTCTGTGTTCTAAAAGGGTACATAATTGTTTCAAAACAATTTTTTTTTAAAAGGTGGAGCACTTATCTTTTAGATATACTTTTCTTATCAGATAGAGGTTTAAAAAAAGAATGCATCAAAAGAAAAAGTGTTCGAATATATAGCAGTGATTCAATATGTATTACATTTTGAATACTTAGATATGCAGATACGCACTTTGCTATCCACGAATAAAGTATGTACTTCACGTTGTCTCCTATATTAAACCTATAATCCAGAGTGGTCATCAATGTCCCAACGGTACATGTATTGTAGACCCTATGAAGATCAACTCTGTAGCCATTTTGCCCTCACTGGCATAGGCATAGAGGAAAGCAGCTGAAAAAAGATGGCGTCTGAAATTTTCTCTCACAAAAGTCGCGGGCCACACATTTGAGACCCAATAAAAAGCTCCTCCCGACGAAAAGGGAGCTCTAATAGACCCCTGCAGACAATGGCTTTGTCTGCATAAGTTGTGGCAAACGATGCAGGTCGTAACTGGGTCTTCGTAATCACGTGAAATACTGCATTCATAATCCTCTGAATCGAAGTCTACAATCGACTTGATTTTTATAAAAATCTTGCTCTAAAGGCTCAAATAAAGTAAATATTTCTACTAATAATGTGAAGATTACAGATATATTAGATCTAGTTGTTAAAACCTACATCTATGTAATTCTATATTCCTAGAGAAAGACTGCACGAGTCCTATACAACAATATGTTCTAGGCATGTCTATTTGTTTTATTACATAATTTACAATGACTGCCCTGTTCTTCCCTATGCCAAGGTAACCTAATTATTCAAGGCTTTCTGCGAAGTTATCCTGCAGGCTCCCTGTTAATGCATCAATTATGCAAATTAAAACCCTCAAGCAGCTACCCCCCTCCCAACAGATGTGTCATATGGCATGGAGTTATCCATTTGACTTCAGCGTTGACTTTTCTTTTTCATTGTAGCAGCAATTTTTCTTCAGGAATTCGGCAAACAGGTAATTTTTTTTTCTGAAACAGCTATTTGGGTCACAAGTTTCCATCTTCTTCCCTCGACTACCACCCACAATCTTCAGGCTAACCTATCGCCTCCAACTGCTCAGTACTTAATAATAAAGGAGTCTCTCGAGAATAATACGTCACTTCCTGGTTTACTTTTTACGACACCCTTCCCCACCCTACCCCAATTTTATTATCTACTTTTTTTTTGTTTTGTTTTTTGGACCCCCCGACTAGCTGAATGCTATGTCGAGCTTGAAAAGATCATTCTTATGTTTGCATTGGAAATGCCTGATACTGAGACGGAGTGTGGGTGAGTGTGAGTGTGTGAGTGTGTGTGAGAGAGAGATTGAGATAGAAAGAGAGATAGATTGTGAGAGAAAGAGATTAAAAAATTGAGACAAAAAGACAAAGATTTAGAGAAAAAGAGAGAGAGAGTTGAGAGAGAAAGATACAGATTGAGCATGGAAGAGAGAGACATATATATATATATATATATATATATAAGGCTAGTCTTCGAGTCCGAAGATTAGTGAGGAATGCAGTATATCCCGTGGCTGCGCAGTCCCAGCTGTGACCTACATATTTTGCCACATTCAGGACATTGATATAGAGAGATCCAAATGGATATATATATATATATATATATATATATATATATATATATATATATATATATATATATATATATATATATATATATATAGTGAGAGAGAGACAGAAGAGGGTGAGGACTAGAGAGAATGGCTCTTTACATTTGTAAGAAATCTTTCCACAAAACTTTTCTATTACATATGTAAATAATTTTATAACTTTATGTCGTGTATAATGGATGTGCTCTTAAACGAATACTCTATTGAAATGAACGAAATAAACTAAAAACTATATATTGTAAGATAATTCATATCCATTAACTGCATGCTAACTTAACAACCTTAGAAACAAACGTCCAGCTCTCAACATACGCCCTATCTAATAATTCACTAATCCTAACTAACTTCCTAGCACAAATCATTTTTGTTATCAGCAGCAGGCGCCTTGGCTGGACTTAGTCACAGAACCCCACAAGGTCACGTGCACAGAACCTCCACAAGGTCACGTTCACAGAACCCCACAAGGTCACGTTCACAGAACCCTACAAGGTCACGTTCACAGAACCCCCACAAGGTCACGTTCATAGAACTCCACAAGGTCACGTTCACAGAACCCCACAAGGTCGGTTTCCACAAAGACATTCTGTACGGTGATGTAGCAGAAGTCAGGAGAGCCGCTGGTCATCCACTCTTATAGTATACTGATGCATGCAAAAGTGACATGAAGCTCTTTAATATCCACACTAAGAGTTGGGAAAAAGGGGCACTTCACTTCGCCATTGACCGTAGTCCGAAGATCAGGTGTAATGGAGTACAGTGTGGAGATCCATAGAAACTCGGCTTCAATTGGTCTCACTATCATCAGATTATTTTTCCTAACAATTTGATGAAGTCCATCCACATACCTACATACACAAAAGAAAGGTTTTAACATTTCTGATCCATAACATCCATTGATCTCTGGTTTCCTGGTAGGTAGAGTGCGAGCTGTTATCTTAATTGGTTTTAAATCAATACCAATAACTGTAAACTCTTGAGTTCTTCAAGGGAAGGGACTTGGGCTTAGTACTGTTGCTGATTATAAAAAATGACCTTATTTTAGTATTGCTGGGACATATGTGAGATTAAGGTCCTGGACTTCATGAAAGTTAACAGGCCATGAAATAAAAAAAACATTATAGGACGATAGCTGATTAGTAAATTGAACAACGAAAACATGAAAAACATTACTAATACCTTTATTTTAAAAAAAAAGACAATACCTCCTTTATACAAATTATAGAGCGATTCTTTTTCTCTTCACAACTAATGAATGTTAGATTTAAAAACTATTGAATTAATAGTGCCTTACATTCGGAAATTCCCGAACGCGATAGTCCTTTCAAGAACGCGATGGTCCTTTCAAAAGCGATACTGGATCTAGATCTAGTTCTCTAGCCAAATTGGAATTTATTTCTTTTTTACTTTGAAAAATTAAAACGGTTAAACTAGAGTTTTGAGATCCGAGTCCAGGTTCCACGACGTTCTGACTTGAATAGAGGTATTGTAATAACAGAAGATTGTGGACGTAAACCTAAAAAAAATATGCTTAATTAACTAAGTAGTGGAGCTTTCTTCCTACCCAGAAAAACATATCACGATTTTAAGTATTACTGTAACAGTATTGATGACAGACATACAGGTGTGTTTAAACGGTCTGACCTTATTGACCTGTAATCTCAGTGTTATGGAGAGCTGGACTAAATCAGTCTGGTGTTTGCATTGAAAATGTCTAACTGATACTTTGACGGATACTTTGACGGATTTTAATTGCACGTGATTTGAGTGTGTGTGTTTGTGTGAGGACTTGCTGACATGCTGAACTAATTGAGTTGATAGCATGATTAGAGACATTGTCTCAGTGTTGATAATTGATTATGTTTTAGGGTTAGAATCTTTATAAAGGCATGTAGTTTATGAATAAAGTTAGTAGCTGTTCGTTGTTTAACAATGACTTAGATTTTCCTCGTTGAGTTTCTATGTGGCGAAACAAAAATACAACATGCACAAAATATATCAAGTTCCCTGTTATGGAGAGTGTATGCGTGTGTGTTTCTATGGTTACGATGTGAAGAGGTTAGTTATGCAGTGTGAATGATGCAAGATAAGCGGCATTGTCGTCAGCTGCCTTGTGTAGGACGATCCGACAGACGACTCCAGAATGCCAGAGTGCGAAGACGTGTTTTTATAGTGAGTTAGATTTTGTTCAGAATATCATTTTTATATTATTACTAAAGTCTACAGAGTCTACTCCATTTATTTCATTTGATCTCTAGTTACATTTTTCTATATTGTAATAAAAGTTCTATTTAAAATTGTTCACAAAAGAAATTCTTGAAGTGATTTCAAGTTTTATAAGAAAAGATATCAAGATCTACTACTCCTTACAGCGGTGAAGGTATCTCCTAGCAATCTGATGCTACAAGTCAACGACCGTCTACAACATTCCACTTTCAGATCTTGAGGTTATGGCGTAAATGTCATCTATTTCTATGGCCGACGGTTAACGAGGATTTCATGTGGCCAGCACAGTGACCATCCGCCCTAACTGATATATTTTTCTGGACTCAAACACTACTTAGACGCCTACATTATTATTTCATTAGCTTGGAACAACAGTTTATTACAAAGAAAAGCTCTTCCCATGTGTCTTCGAACAATTCAACATGGCACCAGCATCGACCTGGTCTTCCAATAACTTTTGTTCATTCCGTTAGATGCTCTAATTAACACGAAGGCATAGATTCACAGCTCAGTAAGCATAGCACATAACCATACTTCCTATCTGTGTTTAGGTGAGCTCATTTCTAATGATACTGAAGATACTATAAACTACACTGCATGATAGTAGAAAGAAACGATTCATTTGAATTGATGAAGGGTTAGTGTGAGGGAGGGACATGCTGAGTATAAATGTAATGAGTATTGGTTATAATTTCTGTCGTGTTCCACCGTTATCTCCTCCTATGACACAACAACCGTTTCTTTAAATACATCAGCGTCTACTTATCAATTACATTTACAGTACTAGTGTTTCTAAACAACAATAAAAACAATCGTAAAGCAGTAACAACTTTGATCAGGAATGTCTGATAACTGGCCCTATCCTTTTTATAATTGAAATTGTCATTGTATGATAAGCCATTGTATGATAAGTCTTTGTGTGATAAGTCTTTGTATAGGTTATCGTATGATGTTTTTGTATGATGTGTCTTTGTTAAGCTCATTGTATGAAAAGTCATTGAATGATAAGTCTTTGAATGGTAAATCTTTGTACCGGTATAAGTCATTGTATGATAAGTCTTTGAATGATACATCTTTTTTATTAATGATTTTATTATAAGTCTTTGCATAATAAGTCTACTTTTTTGAAAAAGTCATTGTATGATAAGTCTTTTTATGATAATCTTTGCATAATAAGTCTTTGTATAATTCATTGTATAATAAGTCCTTGTATAAGTCTTTGTATGATAAATCTTTGTATAAGTCATTGTATTATAAATCTTTGTATGATAAGTTTTTGGTAAATGCTACTTAATAAAAATCATGAAGTTTCTAATACTGGAAGAAAGAAATCCTTTAGATGTTGCACTTAGTTGACTTGTATTTTACAGAATCATGAAATGCAAATGTAAACATTTTTAAATGAACACATATTAGAGAAGTCAATAGAAAATTGGCCTAGATCTATGTAACTGCAATATGCATTACATATTTCTTAGTTGTATAGAGGTCTATTATAGGTCATCCATTTCCTAGTATCATATGTACAATTAAGACTATTTCAATAAATTCAAAGTTATCAAGCTATAATCTATACTATTGCATACATGGCTTCTATTTCAATACATTTTATTTAATATAATTTCTGCTGTGGACATATTCAGTTTGACTATATTGACTATACTTTAAATATCGTGAGATGTCTAAGAATGTGCTAAATTTAAGATTTAGAAAAACAAAACAAAAACAACTGCCGTGAGTCCAGTTTGTCAGTTAACCCTATCATGGCGGAGAGGTCGTTAAGTGACCTGACGGTTAAGACATCAGCTGCCACCTACACAGTTCCCCAACTCATGGACTCTTGGAGCTGACTGGCGTTGTTTCTGAGTGTGTTTGTGTGTGTGTGTATGTGTGTGCGAGTCTTCTTGTTTTAAAATGTTATAAATCCCATTCCCTTCTCTCACACTTTTCACACATTTTCACACCAAAACACACAGACACACACAAACAAGTAAACACTAGGAGACCAAGAGTCCATGAGTTCCTTCTTCCAGTTATTTCTACATCGATGCCGTTATTGCTGTTTGTTTATCGGGGAAAGGCTGGACCTACTGGACCTACTTAGCTACAAAAGTTACACAGCCAATGTTAAGTGACCCTTTGCCTCTCCATTATCCTGCTCTTCTCTTCTGATCAGACCATCCCATTTTCTTGCTTCCCCATCAACCAGCAACACCAAAAGACCAGGCACCAAAACAAGATGTAGAAACTAAGTCTCATTCTAAGTAGCAGAGCACGAAATCGTATTTTTGTAGTCGTCCTAAAAATCTACCCCATTTTTTTTTTTGGAGGAGACTTTAGTAGACTCTCTCATTCAAATGTTGTTTGACATTACTCTCCTATTGAATATATATATATATATAAATAAACACCTACCTGATTACACAGAAGCACTGATCTGATGATAATTTCCTTTTTGAAACTTATGAAATATGCAAAAGTAACAAGATCAAAAATGTAGTCGAAAAGAAGTATTACGATTTTTTTTTCACGTAATCGATTATATTTTTTTTAATACACAGCCTTTTTTTTTATCTTTGCAAAATCCTTTTGACCAATAAATTCCTACTTGAATGTGCACACATGAAGGAATGAAGGCGCACTAAACCTTACGGACAAAATCCAAAATGTGGAAAGAAATGAAAAAGATGTGGGGAAAAACAAAAATAAAAAAAAAGAGGAGAAAAGAACGTAGGGGGTCGGGGAAGAAGAAGGCGAGCGAACGCGTGTGTGAAGCGGTAGTTCCTGGTGAGGCTAGCCAGCGGTAAAACCGTTGGACGGGATTGCAGCGCCGAGTCCGACACAGGCTTAAACACAGACTAACTCGCTCGTCGGCAGTGGCCAAGAAGGGGTGGGGGTGGAGGAGATGTGGGTGAGTGGAAGAAGAGAAGGAGATGGGGGGTGGGGATAGATTTACTGGCATACAGAAATAAGTTAGGTAACCCGGATGACTTCTCTCGCTCTCTACCTTCCCTCTACTCTCTCCCTCTCTCTCTATCTCTCTCTCTCTCTCTGTCTCTGTCTCTCTTCTGTAATGCCTGTGAACTACCCTCTCCCTCCCTCTCCACGATTATAATCATTCATCTCTCTCAAGACTTCAACTAAAAGTCTCTATTCTACCTCCAGTCTAGAGCTTCATTACGTGGTATAGGAAGATGGCTTAGGTGAACATTGCTTGTCTCTCTCTCTATCTCTCTCTCTCCTCTCCTCGCCTCTCTAACTCACTCTTATTAGTGTTCATATCACAAGAGATGTGTGTAGCCAGAGTTCAGTTAAGGCGGAAAGGATAATGAATCCTTGTTCCCGGGTAGATTCCCCCAGTATGTTACGACAGCCTCTCACTCACACTCAGGCACACATACATACACACATCAACAAAACACCTAGACATCTTCTCTCGCCAACCACTCCGCCAACCACTTTGCTTGGTGTCAGAAGCTGGAATCTGATAGAGATCTAAGACTTCAGCGGCCATAGGCCTGGCTGCGAGGCCCTAGATGTTTTCACGAGCTTTGACCACTGTTTTTGTTAAGTTAATAGCTCTTGTGTTCTATCCGTCTGTCTGTCTGTCAGCCTGAATTGGTAAAGATTTTTTATAATAAAACAAAGTAGTATTTTACAAGGAATTTTATTTATTTCTTTATAAGAGAAAGATAAGAATCCCCCTTTAAAAAATACATTACACAAGCAAAAATACACAAATACTTTTTTTTAAAAAGCTCATATAAGGGAAAGAGCTGCACATTTACAGCCATATCTCTAAATATTGTAAGATTTATTTTCCTTTTTCTATATCAAACAAAATTAATAAATTACCACTAATTAATTAATTAATTAGTTGTTTATTGTTTTTGAATTCATTCATGTTCTGAAATAATGAATAATTGTGCAAAGTTTCGGCTTGATTCGAGAATGGAATGTGGGAGAAATAACGTGTACAAGATATTTACCAGACAGACAGACAGACAGAGTGAGTTGATATAAGCTTTGTAAAAACAATATACTCTATTTTACGGATGACTAACCTGAACCCCAACCCAAATCTTATTGATTTTTCTTTACAACTGCCCATGAAGAAGTCCTAGGTTCGAGTCTTGTAAGAGAGCTTCTATTTCCGTCATATTGACTTACTAAATAGATTGTATTGATTGATTAAGAATATTTTATAAATTTCATTTTGACATAAATATGAACAATGGACCTCAATCACCAATCGTAAACAAACAAAATTTAGCCAGGTGATAATATTGATAAAACAACGACAAAAACTGTCACGTGATAGCCATTGTGTATTACGTAATTTGTATAGAAGATATAAGAATCACGTGGTTTGTTTACGATTGGTAAATGAGGTCCATTAAGATTTTCGTAAATGAATGCAAATTTATAAGTAGCTAAACTTACACCTATTCTAAAACCTAACAGGAAATACATATAAATGACCTAATTAATAGTTGTTTTTTAAATACATCTGAAGTTGTAATATTTTAATATAACTCGAAGACCTAACTTTAAGATCCGGTTTATGAAACCAACTTTAGTTCAAAACACAGAAACAGTGATACGCTGTATATTCTAAAAAGAACCTAGTCCTTTTTGTACATTTTAAGCATTGTAGAATTTAATTTCTGACCTCTCAAAGCTTGTAGCACAAAAAGTTTGATTGTTTAATTGGCAACAGTGATCTTACAACATGGCGTCCTGGATCTATTTCAGTTTTGTCTATTTGTTTCTATTTGTTGTCTCCGTAGGATCTTGAAAGTCACATGGAAAGAAAAAGTGTGCAATACTGAGATCCTTGCGCGATCAGGTATTCCCAGCATCTTTACAGCCCTCAGACAACGCCGTTTGCGCTGGCTTGGACATGTTCGCCGGATGGAGGACAAGCGCATCCCGAAAGTCATCCTCTACGGACAACTCGAGACTGGCACAAGAAAAACTGGTCGCCCCCACCTCCGTTAAATAGATGTAATAAAACGTGACCTCAAATCAGTGAACATCAATACTAACCATTGGGAAGACATAGCTCTAGACAGCACCAGATGGAGAGAGACAGTGACCAAGAAAGCTACGGACAGCGAAAGAACATAGGTCTCAGATCAGGAAGAAAAACGGACAATGCGAAAAATGGCAAGCTCCTCTACTACCGAAGCGAAAGCCACCTTAAACTGCGCTATTTGTGGACGGGAGCGTCTCTCCAAAATAGGGCTCCACAGCCACGTGAAAAAGTTTGCGAGATGAACCATAGTCGTTCTACGACTGAAGGAGACCAATATTTGTTTCAAAATATCTGCCAAGCTTCCTCCTCTTGTTTCTCTTTAGGCGCACGAGTCTTAGATGTGTCAGATACCTTGAAGATATACACGCGTCTCAAGTCAAGAGAAAAACTCGTGTGTGTGTGTGAGCGTGCATTTGTGTGTTAATGTGTATGTGAGAGAGAGAGCATGGTGACTGAGTTGTAAAGCGCTTCTAAACCGAGAGGTCCTGGGCTCGAATCCCGATGAAGTTCTGGATTCAGAATTTCTGGATTAATGCATTAATTAATAATTTATTGATAAAGCGCTGTTAAGAAACAAAATGTAGGCTCAAGGCGCTGTAATAACATTACAAAAACAAACACGACGGTTTCAATAAAAAACTAATCTAAAAATGTTTTAAACAAGTAGGTCCAAATGTTCTTCTTAAAAGTGGTGTAGCATGTTGTCTGTCTGAGCTCAATGGGGAATGAGTTCCAAACCTTTGGTCCGTGCACTGAAAAAGCCCGCAGACCGTAGCTTTTGAGTCTGAGTCCAGCCAACTCTAATGAGCTCCTGATATTTAGTGATGAAAAAGTCAAAAAGGTGTTGGTCGTTGTGCTGGCCACATGACAGCCTTGTTAACCGTGGACTGCAGAATCAGATGATCTCTAGATCTCAGGGTCTGAAAGTGGACTACCTCCACTTACTCCTCCTGGAGTCTCACATTTAGCAGCAGAATGTCTCCAGGCATTCCAACAGCACTCACACCATCTTAAAAACGAAAGTTGGTGTTGAGTTAGTTTCTAGTAAAGTACCCCCTTTCAGACCTTGAAATGTATAGAGCAGATGATGTTAAGGTCATCTGTATCTTTGGCCAACTGTTAACGATCAGGGTGTCATGTGGCCAACACAACGACCAACCGCCTTTACTTTCCCCAACTAAAGTCAGGTACCCATTAAAGTTAAGGGGGCGCCCTAAAAATCCCAAAATTCAAAATCCCAGTCTATACCAAGATTCGAATCCAAGACCCCAGGCTAGGAAGACAAGCGCTTAACCAATCAGCCACAGCTAGTTTCTACATGTTTTAAATATTCTTTTAAAATTTGTTGTAAAAAAAACAACATCTTTTTGTTTTCCTATAATACTTGAACTCCTACTATTAACTCCCATTTGTGTCATAGTCCAAAATTAGAAGACTTTATTTTGACAACTTATCACTAACCTTTTCGAGTAGAAATTGTGCACTTCAATTCGTGCTGCGTGACCACATATTTTATATAGATCCCAAAAAGATCCATTTCACTAGTAATTGAATTAATTATATTGTTCATATACCATTGAAGCCCTGTGTTCCAGCAATGGGACTCAGGGGAAGTAACAACTATATAGTATTATTCTTATTACTTTTGTGTATTGCCGCTGCCATGCAAAGGTAAATCATAAGAAATAACAAATTATAATGCAAAGATAAGAATCAATATTTACTTTGCCATTTCTATTGTTTGAGAAAATTGTTACAAAATAATGAAAGATAAAATATGAATATTTAGTACACTTTAATACTGGAGCATTAAGAAGGAAGTTGTTTTTTACTAGGATTGTTGCATTGCAAAAACTCCACTTGATAATGAGTCCACCCATCTCTAATGGATATATGCCATTAATTGGGGAAAAAGTAGAGGTTGGTCGTTGTGCTGGCCACATGACACCCTCGTTAACCGTAGGCCACTAAACCAGATGACCTTTATATCATCTGCCCTATAGATCACAAGGTCTGGAAGGGGTACTTTTTTTTTTCTAAAATACCACTTAACTCTTTAGGTCTTACAACTATGAATCATTGAAGACTATCTATATTTCACGAGCAAATACTCACAAAAACACACACACACACTCTAACACACAAGCGTACACACATTTAACAGGACGTGAAAATCACTTTTTTTTTTGTTGAGACTTGGACCACTAAAGATCTTGGGCACGCCATGTTATTGTGTGAGACACGAGCCATTTCTGATTAGCGAGTAATTAGGGCATGCTATGTCCTTTGGTGGGCTCTGTTTTGTCCTCACGAGAAAGTCCCCAGGGAGGATCTGTTTTTGAAGACAGGCTAGAAGGATTTCAGGAAGAGAGAGAGTGAGAGAAAGTGTGTGTGTGTGTGGGTGCGTGTGTATGTGTGTGTGTGATTTTTCGTATCGTTTCCTTTTTGTTAAATGTTGTTTTTTTTTTAATTTTATGTTTTTAATATTATGCTTCCATAACTAATTATTTGTTAAGTAATATTTCAACCAAATTTTAAGCCTTAGATAGGGCCTGTATGTGTACAATAAGAGAATTAAGACAGCTATAGTCAATGACATCAAAGTAACTAATATATTGATACAGTAAGAGAATCAAGACAGCTATAGTCAATGACATCAAAGTAAGTAATATATTGATACAGTAAGAGAATTAAGACAGCTATAGTCAATGACATCAAAGTAAGTAATATATTGATACAGTAAGAGAATTAAGACAGCTATAGTCAATGACATCAAAGTAAGTAATATATTGATACAGTAAGAGAATCAAGACAGCTATAGTCAATGGCGTCAAAGTAAGTAATATATTGATACAGTAAGAGAATCAAGACAGCTATAGTCAATGACGTCAAAGTAAGTAATATATTGATACAGTAAGAGAATCAAGACATCTATAGTCAATGACGTCAAAGTAAGTAATATATTGATACAGTAAGAGAATCAAGACATCTATAGTCAATGACGTCAAAGTAAGTAATATATTGATACAGTAAGAGAATCAAGACATCTATAGTCAATGACGTCAAAGTAAGTAATATATTGATACAGTAAGAGAATCAAGACATCTATAGTCAATGACGTCAAAGTAAGTAATATATTGATACAGTAAGGGAATCAAGACAGCTATAGTCAATGACGTCAAAGTAAGTAATATATTGATACAGTAAGAGAATCAAGACATCTATAGTCAATGACGTCAAAGTAAGTAATATATTGATACAGTAAGAGAATCAAGACATCTATAGTCAATGACGTCAAAGTAAGTAATATATTGATACAGTAAGAGAATCAAGACAGCTATAGTCAATGACATCAAAGTAAGTAATATATTGATACAGTAAGAGAATCAAGACAGCTATAGTCAATGACACCAAAGTAACTAATATATTGATACAGTAAGAGAATCAAGACATCTATAGTCAATGACATCAAAGTAACTAATATATTGATACAGTAAGAGAATCAAGACATCTATAGTCAATGACATCAAAGTAACTAATATATTGATCCTAAGTTGCGGAGTTCAATAAACACAAACTAATAAAATACTCAGAAAGACACAAAGTTACAGGCACATTTCTTTTTCCAAATGCCAGGACAAATTCTTACAAGTGCTCCTTCTTCCCTAGTGCCGTTAGAGCATGGAAAAAGGTTGCCTGAATCAGACAGGACAAACAAAGACTTGGCAGAGTCTAAGTCTCTGATTAATATGTAACATTAAGTTGTTACATGAAACGCGTATGAAATAATCATCTTCACTTTTGTACTAACGTCGACGGTTCAGAAGACAAAGTTCGTGACCTGGTACCATTGTGTCATAAACAAACAAAAATTTAAAACATATTTTTTGTCAAGACAATGCCTCTTTTATACAACTTGTAGAGCGATTGTTTGTCTCGTAACAACTACTGCATGTTACTAATGAATGTTAGATTCAAAACGATGGAACATTTTTGCCTCACGCCATTTTCCCCTTCCTTCCTAAGAAAGCATCTTGTTTTAATGTATAGATCTACTAGACTTTAATACAATAAATACTATTCCAATGATTGGGCATTAAATTTAGACTTTGAAAATGATGCCCAAATTAATTCTTTCATTTATTAAACTCTTGAATCAATAATGCCTTACATTCAGAAATTCCAGAACGCGATAGTCCTTTCAAGAATGCGATAGTCCTTTCAAAACTGATGTTGTATCTAGACCTAGACCTACTTCTCAATCCAAATTTACATTTCTTTCTTTTTTTTTTTTAATTTGAAAAATTATAAAGGTCAAACTAGAGTTTTCCAGGTGTGTTCAACGAGCTAGTCATTCTTTTCTTATCAATATACATCAACTGTTACATTTATGGGAAAATTGTTAGAACCGTTTTTGTTTTTAATCCGTGTCCAGGTGGCACCCACACAGCTTCCGCCCTCCACAAGGGAGTGGCTTAAATAGAGGTATTGTAGAAAAAAAAAGTAGTTTTCCATTGAGACATGGTTACTTATGAAACACATGCAGTAAAATTCATCTATATACTTTTATAGTTAACAGTTCACCGGGGAGTCTTGCAGCCAGCACAGTGACTAACTATGCTTTACTTTGCCTGGCACATGGAATTTATTTAAGAGAGAAAGGTAAACAAAGGATTAGTTGTCACGTGATTCGCTGCCTTGACTTTACTTTTAACCTGACATGGTTTAAAACGTGAACTTTAACTTGACTTAATGTAGCACCTAACTTTTAACCTGCCATAGTATATAGTATTTTAACCTTGATGATAAACTAATACCTAATGAAATATAAAAAGCGTGAAATTCTAACGGCGCCTGGTGATTAAAGATACCCAACCTGTGACCGCAGCTGTGTATCATGGATTGGCCTCTTTAGTCACACAAGAAGTTGCAAAGAGAATATATCTTCTCTCGAGACGTAAAATGCCACAGAATGAAAATCCTAATCCTACATAAGTTTGACTCGTGAGGTTGCCGCGGCGATGTGAGAAGCCTTGTTATCGTTACTGTTTTTCACATTTCCTCTTATTAGATTGCAAACTCTTCATGGTTCGGTGGACCGGATCTCGAAAACGGCTCTAACGAGCCTCTAGAAATAGGACAGTTTATGTATATCTGTAAGAACACAATTACTAGCTAACTGACCACACAGTGAAAGCTCCGGTTTGGCTGGTTTTCAAAATATAATCCCCATAAAATGAATTATCTAATTATTTTGAACACACTTTCAACGGGTATTCCCGCACTCGACTCAAATGTTTATTCATATTATCAATAAACTTCAACGGGTATTCACGCACTCGACTCAAATGTTCATTCCTATTATCAATACGCTTCAACGGAAATTCCCGCACTCAAATCAACTGTTTCTCTGTATTCAGTAAAGAGTTGAATACATTTTAAACATTTTTGCGTAGCGTCTTCTGTAGAAATTCCGAGCTGGACTGTCATAGAAGATTGTGCAAAGCTCATTGGAGAGACACCTTGCCATCTTGAGGCATTACAAGAATAGATAGAATGAGAAATTATAGACCAATCTCAGCTTCATAAAGAAGGAATTGATTGAAAAAAAAATATTTTTTTTCCTTTCATTCCCAATTCTCTTTTATAAACGGTCTATTTTTTCCCCCTTAACGAAAAGTACAATCTAAACTACTATAAAGAAACTGTCTAAAATCTCTATCAAATTCTACGCTTTACTTCGACTGCCTCGTGAGCAAAGAGACTTCGAAAGGGGCAAGAACTTGTTACCATCCTTGTTATATGAACGTGTTAATATCGGGTGTTTAGAGGTGATGGTCTTTTAATCTCATTATCCACTTTGTCTGTACATAATGAAGTGGCCCCTAACAAATTAAGGGGAAACAATGTGCACCTGAGGGACATAACTCTAACGGGCAAATTGGACGTTTGCCAACACCAACTTAAAATCCATGTAATTTAGACACTTATAATTATGTCCCTTTGCCGAAGCACCAGAAAGCAATTTTAACATTGTTTGGACATAAAAAAAAAATTTTTAGCGGCCCCCGTAAGGGGAAAAGCCGCTATTAGGTTTGTGCAAAATGTCCTTCTGTCACACTCAGATCTCGAAAACTAGAAGAGAAATGACAAATATTATTTCACCATTAAATGCGGCTTGAAAAGTTTAGGTGCAACGATTACTTTTGGTTTTCTAAAAGCAAACCGTTTAGTTTATAAAATTAATTATGCAAGCGATTTTTTCATAAAAATACACCAATTCTAAAACCATCACGTTAATGTAAGGGAGGCAATGTTACATTATGTTAACAAACGACAATAATTTTTGTGTGTACTTTCAGTATCACAAAGTCAAATATATTTATAAAATGTGCAAGAAATGTTCACAACAATTATAAATATTAGTTAAAGGTGCTTTTTCTCGTCAACTAGCTGCTAAAATTAAATGAAAACATTTCTGTTTGTCTATAGAGGCTAAGAATGCACTTTGTATGTAAATATCACCCACATTTTTTAAAGGGACTTTTTATACAGCGACTTTCGTGCAGTAGCGTAACGCCGTGACATGATACAATGCCAAACTAATTCCTTAAAAAAAATTAATAATCAGATTTTATTTATTTTTTGTTTAGTGCCACCATCGAGATAAAAGCCGCTTATTCTTGTGCGTTTTATCTGTTGGTCGGTCTGTCCGTCACGTTTATTTAAAAAAGAAAAACACTAAACACTATTGAAAATCTGTTTTAACCTTTAATGTTCCTTCCAAAACATTGCATAGTTTTAAGTAGCTATAATAGATTGAGATGTTTTCGGAAGGAAAATTAAAGGTTCATCAAATTTTCAATAGCTTTTAGTTCTTTTAGTTTGTTTGTTTTTTTCGATATTAACAAGACGGACTGACAGACAAAACATACTAATATGCGGCTTTAATCCTATCCTAATATATATATATATATATATATATATATATATATATATATATATATATATATATATATATATATATATATCATATTTTGGTTTAACTGCCCATTTGGTTGAATGAGTCATTTGACCGAAGCAGCTATGTTTTGTCTTGTGTTATGTGTGTCTTGATTGAATCACAATACTATTAATAATAATTTAAGAGTGTCAGGTAACTCCTCGTTATTACAGGTATTACTTAAGATATATGCTTAGCGCTTAGCCACTATCTTTATTAAGTACAAACCAGAAGCGGTTTGTGGCCTTTAAACTACGAGGCTAATGACAAGTTGATGGTGTCAAATACATGAACACAAATATCTACCCACTATACAACTTAGGAGAGATTTACGCTATAAAACCAATATTGAACTTTACCTTTGAAAAATTTACATTAGTTACATATAAGTTTATATATTCTACATGAGTTATCCCACATGCTACTTTACAATTAGTGGCCTCATACATACACACACACCATCTCATGTGACAAAGATTAGTTTATGATAAGCATATCTGTTAAAAAATGTTGTTAATTTTAATTTATCAATCAGTAATGCAGTTTAAAGCAAGAAAGTAAATAAAAAACAATATGAATATAGGTATGTTATTTAGAAGATTTGCAAAAACTTCAGTAAAACTAGCTGTTTGAGTCATGTAGGTATCCGGCTCCGGCCGAATATCTAATTTTACTATCCGATCATATCCGGCCGGAGCCGGATATCAAAAAGTACTATCCGGTGCACCCCTAATATATATATCTTAATATGAATTAGAACTCAGTGCACTAGAGACTATGAACCCTCGTTAAATCTTTCGTGTTAATAAGAATGTTTGTGTTATCTGCCCGTTGTGACGTAATGGAATTTGTTTTCCTTTGACGTCATATGAATGAGTTCTTTAAATGTAATGCTAAAGAAAAACTCGGTGCACCAATGTCTATAAACCCTCGATAATTGGCTCGTTTTGATGAGACATGTTTTAGTCTAACTAGGCTGTGTGACGTAGTGGTTTTTTCTTCCTTTGACGTCATATGGAATTAATTCTTTAAATGAAATACTTAAATAACTCGGTATAGTAATGTTTATTAAACCTCGTTATCTGACTCGTATTTTTAAAAAGGCATGATAGCTAGATTTAGATTTAATCTAGATTTTTTAAACTAGATCTATATTTTTTACAGTATATCAAGATTTTTAAAACTAGATCTGGATTTATATTGTAATTAAAATCGTTGTAGAGCCTAGATCTAGAATTTCTAGGTTTAGTTTAGACTGATATAGACTAGATCAACATATAGAATTTCAATCTTTTAGACTTAAAGTGACGTCTAGATCAATATTGCAATGTTATAATATACTAAACCTAATCTATTATTTTTAAATTTAATGATACATAAAGTCTATTGATAGATAATCTAGGATTTTTATTGCATAAATCTAATCTAAATTACATCTAAACTATTCCAAATTTATATTGCTACGGCGTGGGATTTAACTAAAGTAAATAACTCACCGTGCTCTCAGGATCGCTGGTATCTGTCCGATTGCAGAAGCACAATCCAACTAGGATCAATTAATATCCCCGATCAAAAGAAATAATGTCAAAATCTCCAAATCAAATTTACATATCCCGATTCACTAACACAACAGAAAAAAAACAATCCTCAATGAAGAAATCCAAACTCATAACTCCTCTGTTAACACATCAACACACCCCTCAGGTCAGTTTCTCTCCAAGCACAAACACAACTGAAAAAGTCTGTCACATGGGAACACAAAAGGTCAGTCGGGGGGGGGGGAGACAAGTTTACAACAATGTTATAGATCTAGATCTAGTAGATATAGATCTTAAGAGTGCTAAATAAATCAGAAGTTTAGTTTATGTAGATCTACATCCTTATTCTAGATCCGTTTAAATGAAAATGCCGATAGCTCTGTTGACAACTGTGCTGAGACATCGAAGTATAAGCACGATATATTTGGGTTTTTTTTTTCTAGTTTTTTTTTTTCAAATACAAATCAATGCTGAAAGATGATCTAAAATCGCTCGTCTGACATTTTGTACATATCTGGTAGATGCCATGCTGTAACGTGTAATATATCTCTTTATCAATAATAGGCTATTAGTTAGTAACCAGTTTGTTATTAAGTTAAGAGCAATACCTGGTCGTACGGTTAGAGTGATGAACTAATTATCTCAACGGCCCTGGGTTGTTTGTTTGTTTGTTTTACATGTTTCGGATGTTCCTTCAGAGTTGAAGATAGTTTACTTCCTAGTCCAAACCTCCCCGCAGGACGACGGGGGATGGAAGCGGCAGGTTTAAACCAGGGACCATCGATAAATCCTAACGCGCAAACTGCACGACTAGGAAGGGTTCATACCCTGCTCGCTGCCATCCTCTGTCGTCCAGCGAGAAGTTAATTATTTTTAACTTAGAAGGAACATCCGAAACATGTAAAACAGAAAAAAAAAACATTTTTTTACAACTGCAAATGAATCTTTGAAGCATTATTACTTTTGACCATGAAAATTAAATCACGTCTTGAATATTCCTTGCGAATAGGCGGATTCGACTCCGTAACACAAACTCTCTTTGTAATGTTGTTTTCATTTAAAATAATCTCGATTACACCTTCAGATCTAGATGTATGTTTCAAAAATGGAAGGACACATTATTTCAATGATCTTACCAATTATTTTGCTACGGCAGATCAATATGCTTGAGCAGTCGGGGAGACAACCAATATCTCAGTCAGGGCCGGATTTAAGGGAGGGCAGGCGGGGCCACTGCCCCGTGGAACTCCACAAGAAAGGAGCCTCCATAAAAGATATATATATCAGAATTTTGACGGGTCAGAAACTTTTAATCTTTTTTTTTCTGTTGTTTTTTTTTCACATTTCTACGGCTGGCCAAAATGACGTGATCAAGAAGTGTAGGTTTCTAGCATAAGTAAATAAAGCTCCACATTTACGACAGTGCGTCAACCCTCCACAAACTCAAAATTATATACTTTTTAAACTAAAAAATGTAAATATGCATATTAATTTTTTTTTAAGGAAAGTGATAATAAATTTACAAGAACTCTATTTCTTTCAAAATAGTCTGCTTTTAGATATAAGTATTTTCATTCATAAGTGGATGTTTATTGAAGCTTCGAAAAATTGTAAGGGCCTCCACATGCTGAAATCCGGCCTTGGTCTCAGTTTTGGGATATGTGTCTGAGACGCTTACGCTACGGCTTAAACACCTAACAAGGGGAGTTAGAGTTCAAGTCCCGACAGAATCGTGTTTACTGAGCGGCTAAAGGCAGCACGGTAACCTTCTCCCAGATACCACCGGTCCACCAGAGATTAGACCAGTGATTCCCAAAGTGGTCTATATACGAGGACTTCCAAGGGGTCTACGGAAGTGAAAAAATAAATTGGGGGTCTATGACCTGTAAATGGGGGTCTACGATAGTGGATCTCATTTAAGCATGTCTAAAATTTTATTTTAATTTTCTATTAACGATTTCTACCTTAGTTAATCCTTTGAATTTTAACCCTGTTAGTCGAATGTTGTTGTTTTTTTTTTTAATTTTAAAATTTTAACATCTTATTTTAATTAGCTCAATTAAGTCAACATGAAAGTAATATTGTACATGGCCGAGTCTAAAAAGGACTGTAGAGAGTCCAGTGTTGGTGATTAGAAATTTGGATTTATTTCGTCCTTGTGAAACAAGCAAATACATTTATGCTTTTTTATGCAATAAAGTTTAAAGTTATGTCGCTATGAAACCATTAAATCTGGAACATCATTTGAGACAACGCCAACATGATAAAATAGATTGAGATTTGAAATACTTTCGAATACTTTAAGCTCAGAATAGACCCAGAGTAGAGTAACACCGTGGTTTGACATCACAAAAGAGGTTTGTGAGCATTTTACAATACTTTATCAAACTCCAGAGAACTGCTCACTGTATGCATAAAAATTGAGTTTGCCAGCCATTGAAAAGGTTTTAAAACCTGTTACAAATTCCTATATCTGATATCATTATAAAATTCCTCTAGGCAATAATCAATTCAAAGGTTGAGTTAGGACACTAAAAGGTTCTTATGTAATTACTTGTAAATGACATACTTCTAAAAAAAAAAGCTGGACTAGTTAACCTTGCCTGATAACATAGTGTTATAAAGAAATACTTTTTGATCAATGGCTCCTTCACGCTGAAGTATGGTAGTTGTCGATAGGCTTATGTGTGACTTAAACAGAGTGACAATATTTTGTCTGGGTTGTTGGGGGCTAAAGATCCAATTTAAAAACAAAAAAGTTAAGTGGGAAACGGACATAGTCTATTTAACCGACTTGTTTCATTCATTGTCATGAGGTTAACTTGCAGCTACAAGATGATAACCTAACTTTGCTGAAAATGAAGTCATAATCTCAGTGTTTCTTGTGAGGTTTTTGGACAGGATGAATTTTCTTATTTTCCAAATTCAAATCAGTCAAACATCATCTAATCCAGAAGAGATAATATTAAACCTAAGACTAAATTGAAGTCCAATATTGAAATTTTTTTTATCAAAGCAGCCCACCAATAAACGTTTATTTTTTGTTTTGTTAACTCATGTATTGTATATATTACATTTTATTTTGCTTCATTTTATTTTGAATTTCTATGGAATCTGTAAGAAAAACAAATTTGAAGTTAATGAATTTTCAGAAAACTTCAGGGGGTCTACCGAAAACTGGAAAACATGGCAAGGGGTCTACGAGACAAAAAAGTTTGGGAACCACTGGATTTGACGATAGCGCATTGAGCGTGATTTATGAAAGATATGCTACATGAAAGCTATTTTTGTAAAAATATAATAGTTGTTTAAAAGAGCACTTTGACGTGAGCAGGAAGCGAGCATCTAGTGTATGGTTGAGTAAGTAGCTGAAGGCACTATAGGGCACAGGTTCCCATCTTGGTGTAAATCAAGGTTAAAGTTTACCGCGTTGTTTTTGTTTTGCTTTGCTTTTTTTTTTCTGTCGGGATCTGATCTATTAGGACAATTCTCACATTCCGCTAAGGGTTTTTAGCGTCTTGTGGTGTGGGGTTGGAAGGGGGGGGATCAGAACGGTTAGTCATTATGTTGGCCAGGTGTTTCACCTTGCTACTTAGAGGCCATCATTTGCCAAATGCGAGATAAAATAAATCTGATAACAAAATCATGCCGTGGCCATTAAATGTTAGCAGCGTAGGCAGTGCCGAAGTAAAATATGTGTAGGGATTTTAGAAAGATCTTTCTTTAGCCTCTTTTAGAAAGATCTTTCTTTAGCCTCTTTTAGAGACTTTGATTAAAATAGGCCACATCGCTTCTCAGTCGAGTTCGAACCCCTGTGAAGACTTACCTATTGAACGTCGGGATATTTAGGACACCCTTGAGTGCACCCAACTCTATAAGCGTACCTGATATACGTTGGGGAGGTGTAGACGGTTGGTTGTTGTGCTGGCCACATGACACCCTCGTTAACAGTAGGCATAGAAACAGTTTTCCCTCATAGATGGCAAGTTCTTAAAGGAGTTCCGCTACTTAGAATGACTCATTAGAATAGTTAGTCATATAGCATTTGTCTTTCTTTATTGCTCTCTTTTTTTCTTTATTTCTCCCTTATTTTCTTTATTTCTCTCTTTCTTTCTTTCTTTATCTTTCTTTCTTTCTCTTTCTTTCTTTCTCTTTCTTTTTTTTTCTTTCTTTCTTTTTTTTTTTTCTTTCTTTCTTACTTTCTTTCTTTTTTTCTTTCTTTCTCTCTTTTTTTCTTTATTTCTATCTTTCTTTCTTTCTTTCTCTTTCTTTCTTTCTCTTTCTTTCTTTCTCTTTCTTTTTTTCTTTCTTTCTTACTTTCTATCTTTCTTTCTTTCTCTTTCTTTCTTTCTCTTTCTTTCTTTTTTTCTTTCTTTCTTACTTTCTTTCTTTTTTTCTTTCTTTCTCTTTCTTTCTATCTTTCTCTTTCTTTCTATCTTTCTCTTTCTTTCTATCTTTCTCTTTCTTTCTTTCTTTTTCTTTTTTTTTCTTTCTTTTTTTTTCTTTCTCTTTCTTTCTATCTTTCTCTTTCTTTCTATCTTTCTCTTTCTTTCTATCTTTCTCTTTCTTACTTTCTTTCTCTTTCTTTCTTTCTCTTTCTTTTTTTTTTCTTTTTCTTTCTCTTTCTTTCTTTCTCTTTCTTTTGCCGTTCTTTCCTTCTTTCTTTCTTGTTTACTTTACCTCTATTCAGGTCGCAAATGGGGGGCATAATATTTCTCGAAAACGGCTCTAACGATTTTCCTAGAAAGTTGACAGTTGATGTGTATTATCGGGTAAAGAATGACTAGCTCATTGGCCACACAGGGAAAACTCGAGTTTGGACGTTATAATTTTTCAAAGTATAAAAAGAAAATACATTTCAATTTGTCTGGAGAAGTAGAAAATATTTCTCTCGAATAAAGTCTACGTCTTCGGGTAGGCGAAGTTCTATTGAAGCTTGTATTCAAGAGTTGAATAATTTAATGTTCAGGAACATCTTCTAGATTTAGATCTTAAGATCTATCATTAGGATATTATAAAGTTTAGTAGATTTATACATTCGCTTAACCGGGGGGGGGGGGGGGGGGCTTGGATGTGGAAAATAAGGCGAGGTAGAGTGTTCTCCCTCTTTTCTCTACCATCTAACAGAGTTATTAAGAACAAAATAATCGCTCTATAAATGTGTGAAGGAGGTATGGAATTTTTTTTTTTAAAGTATTTTTATGTTTTTCTTGTTTTGTATTTAGCAAGCATTTATGTTTTAGTTTTCTAGAGATCTTCAATTAAGGATGAAGCCCTAGCCGGCTGCAATAAATCCGGCCCTGCACGTTGGTAATAGTTCTAGCTGGCAGGAGCTATCGGGTTTAGTTAGGTGATAAGTAGAGACTAGTTTTCTCCCTGGCTCAAGAGAATGCTTTTTTTTGTGTGTGTCTGCCAGTGTGCCGTGTCTAATGCCTGGTAATATGTACATAATACATTGAGTTGTCCCTCTTGTCTCGTGTGGTTAACATCTCTCACATTCCACATGCAACACTTTCAACCACGCTTTACATTCTACAACACACACACACACACACACATAAACACGTGCGCGCGTTTTCATGCACAATGTCGTTGACATAGGCGCAGGCTTAATAGCGGAGCAATCTGGATCTATGATCTTCCCCAACCCCCCAGCCCCTATTTCAGCTTTTCTTTTCAAGAAAGTAGATAATGTGTGTACATCAGTTTTTCACAAACTTTTTCATTCAAGGAACGCTTATTTTTTTTTAAGGAGATTAATTCACGTGGTGACCTACTAGTTAATTATTCCAGTAGTTCGAGAGACACCTATTCAGACCTTTGAGGAACACAGTTTGGGAAACACTGGCGTAGATAATGAATTCAAAGTGAAAATCTCGTCTGCTACTCATTGATAATAGTATTGTTGTTTTAAGCTGTGTTGCCCCTCACCTCTCCCCCTCCCTCTCTCTCTCTCTCTGAAATGGAACGTTGTGTGTGTTTGAAGCAGATTTTCAAAAGGTAAAGAAATCTGGACCTCGTTTGTAAGTGTAACATAGAGAGGGGGAGGGGGGGGGGCTAATCGTTTCTAAACTATTTCGCTTGTATCATAAAGTAATGTATTTTTACTTAATAGGCAACAGTGTTCTTCCAATATACAGTCCTTGGCAGCTTTTTGTGTCCATCTTTAAATCTATTCTTTATTCTCAAATTCATTATCTTACGAGGATCTTGAGTTCCATTATACAACCCCCACATTTATACTTATCAATTCCTCTTCTTTTACTCTCTGTTAAAATAACGTAAGCCGGATGTTTATCCTACATCTAAAGTTAAAGAAAGAGCAGATTAATCTGATTAACTTCTGTTTGAGAATCCGCTACAGCTGAAAGAAAGACTACTTTTGGTGTCATCTTGAAATGTAAAGCTAAATTTAAGTAGCAGTTGAACTAATGGGAATAGAAATTCATATCTTTGTTGTCTTCTCTAGTTGCCTTTTTCTAATTGCCTTTTTGTTGTTACCTTTTTGTAGTTGCCTTTTTCTAGCTGCCTTTTTCTAGCTATCTTTTTCTAGTTGCCTTTTTCTGGTTGCCTTTTTCTAGCTGCCTTTTTCTAGCTGTCTTTTCTAGCTATCTTTTTCTAGTTGCCTTTTTCTGGTTGCCTTTTTCTAGTTGCCTTTTTCTAGCTGCCTTTTTCTGGTTGCCTTTTTCTAGTTGCCTTTTTCTAGCTGCCTTTTTCTAGTTGCCTTTTTCTAGCTGCCTTTTTCTGGTTGCCTTTTTCTAGTTGCCTTTTTCTAGCTGCCTTTTTCTAGTTGCTTTTTTTCAGATCCTTGCTCATTTTACACTAGTTTTATTTACACTTCAGCTCGTGTCTTTACCATTGCAAATTGTAGATCGCAATTGAAAGTTCCAGCTTCAATCCTCCCTCCCAGACCATTCAACCATTTTTCTTTCAACTGTTTTACTTTTTAGCGGCCCCCGAAAGGGGAAAAGACGCTATTAGTTTTGTGTGAAATGTCTGTCCGTCCGTCCCGTTTAGATCTCGTAAACTAGAAAAGATAGTGAAAATCCGACATCACAATATTTTAGAACATTCAAAGTTCTGATGCAACGGCTACTTTTTTCTTTTCTTTTCTGAAAGCGAAAAATCTAATTTTTTAAATCACTTATGCAAGCAGTTTTTTCATAAAAATACACCACTTTTACAACTATTAACTATTAAACACTCAAACACTTGACGCTCTTTAGTAGGGGAGTCAACACTGTTCCACATTTTTAACACATTTATGCAAACGGTTGTAGATTTTTGTCAAAAATTTTTGTTTTTATATTTGTATTGTTATGTAAGTTCTGTTATACTAAGTACAATATTTACACACAAACAAATGTTTACTATTTTTTTAAAGAGAAAAAATCTATTTAGTATGCATTATAAGTTTGAAATAATTAAAAACGAATAGTAATCATGTAACCTGCATTTTCTTTGTTTTTTGTGAGGATAATCGTGCATAACTCAGCGTTTTCAAAACAATTACATCTTTTATAAGACATCGGTTAGGCCAGGAAGGCGCGGTGGCTGAGTGGTAAAGCGCTTGGCTTCAGAACCGGGGATCCCGGGTTCGGATCCTGGTGAAGACTGAGATTTTCAACTTCAAAATCCTTGGGCGCCTCTGAGTCCACCCAGCTGCAATGGGTACCTGACATTAGTTGGGGAAAAGTAAAGGCGGTAGGCCGTTGTGCTGGCTACATGACACCCTCGTTAACCGTAGGCCACAAAAACAGATGAACTTTACATCATCTGCCCTATAGACCACAAGGTCTGAAAGGGGAACTGAGCATATAAGTTTCCTGCAAGGCAGGAGTGGGGCGGTGCGCGTTTTTTGACATTCCCAGTATTGGAACTACCATTTGTCTCGGCGAATTCCTCCACTAGCGCACCAGGGAACGGGCTAGTTAGAGCCTAGCTCGTGGACGCCAACCAGTCCGCCCGACGCAGCCCGCTAAGGCCGCGCCAGTCAGTCCAGTCTTTGCCCAAAGAGAGACCCGCGAATCAGCCGAGTCCCAGGAGAACCCGACCATCTCTCGAGTTGGTGTCCAGCGTTATCCGCTTTTCGGAGAACCCGTGAGTCTCTTACTAACCGTTGCCCCGGGGCCCCACAGGGGGGGGTCTGAACATAACCCACATTACCAACCACATCACATCCCCAACCACATCACCAACCACATCGCCAACCACATCACATCCTCAACCACATCGCCAACGACATCACATCCCCAACCACATCACATCACCAACCACATCGCCAACCACATCACATCCTCAACCACATCGCCAACGACATCACATCCCCAACCACATCACATCCCCAACCACATCACATCACCAACCACATCGCCAACGACATCACATCCCCAACCACATCACATCACCAACCACATCACCAACCACATCACATCCTCAACCACATCGCCAACGACATCACATCCCCAACCACATCACATCACCAACCACATCACATCCCCAACCACATCACATCGCCAACCACATCACACCGCCAACCACATCCTATCACCAACCACACCCCCAACCACATCACATCGCCAACCACATCACACCGCCAACCACATCCCATCACCAACCACACCCCCAACTACATCATATCACCACCACATCACATCACCAACCACCTCGCCAACCACATCACATCACTAGCCTCGACACATCTTCAGCCACGTCACATCAGTCACCACATCACATCACATCACCAACCACATCACATCACATTACCAACCACATCACATCACCAACTACAACCCCTTTAATCGACAGTTTCTCAACTTCTTCTTCTTCTGTCTTTTGAAAACTCACGCCTTTGATAATACATCTTCAAAGGGCACCGCCCATTTCCACTTTTGACTAAAGCCATCGCGAGTCAGACGAATTCAGACACGGATTCGCTCGGTTTATTTACATACACACCGAATACACTAAGCTCTGCCGCAATTGTCAATTTTATCTAGCGTTCAGTCTAAATAATTTTAGAGCGAACAATTTGAATACAAATAAAAAAAAAGAAGAAAAAAAAGGGTTCCTGCTGGAAACGTGGCATCTCTTCTCTATATTCTTTGTGTGTGTGTAAGTCATCAATTTCACACTGATTGATCATTTTTAAAAACTGACCCAGGTAAATGTTGATGAATCTGGATTCGGCTAGAATGTTGCTACAGTGGTTTAACTCTCTCGGGGCATTCTAACATCAGAAACATGGTCAACACGTGAGTACAGGAAATGTGTACACACATGGGCAAGGGATGTTCAAGTGTAGATTTGTAAATTTTTTTATTTTTTTTTTACAAAGCTTCTATCAATTCACGCTGTCTGTCTGGTAAAAAGTTTGTGCAAGTTATTTCCCCCACACCCATTCTCGGATCAAGTTGAACCTTTGCACAATTATTCATTGGCAAAGACATCAATCAATTATAAAAAAATTACCAAATAGTCAATTAGATACAAGTAAATAATTATTTTGTTTGATACAAACAAGGGACATTGATCCTTACAGTATTTACAGATATGTCTAAATATGTAGTATACCTTCTCCCGCACACTTTCTCGCATCTAGTTAAAACTTTCCACAATTATTTATTTTACCTAATATAACATTATCAATTAAATAATGAACCAATTAGTTCATTGGTTATTATTTTTTTTTAATATCGAATAAGGGAAATAACCTCTACATTATTGAGAAATGTAATTTTAAGTGCAGAGTTCTCCCCCTAAGTAAGTTTTTTTTTTGTTTATGTTGTTTTAAGGATTTTTAAAAAACTATTTTACTTGTTATTTGGTAAAATTCCGATACTTGCTTCAATTAGCCAATTATTCAAATCTGACGTTCTACTATACATTTTGTTTTGGCAGTAGATCTACAAAATGTGTAAAGCTTATTTTTCAATTCATTTAATAAGTTCCATATGTTTTAGAACAAGAACTAAATCACAAGGAACAGGACTGTCACTGAGTCACAAGAGACAAGTCTGTCACTGAGTCACAAGAGACAAGTCTGTCACTGAGTCACAAGAGACAAGTCTGTCACTGAGTCACAAGAGACAAGTCTGTCACTGATTCACAAGAGTCAAGTCTATCACCAAGTTACAAGGAACAAGTCTGTCACTGAGTCACAAGAGTCAAGTCTATCACTGAGTCACAAGAGACAAATCTGTCACCAAGTTACAAGGAACAAGTCTGTCACTAAGTACCAAGGAACAAGTCTGTCACTGAGTCACAAAAGAAAAGTCTGTCACTGAGTCAAGAGACAAGTCTATCACCAAGTTACAAGGAACAAGTCTGTCACTGAGTCACAAGGAACAAGTCTGTCACTAAGAACCAAGGAACAAGTCTGTCACTGAGTCACAAGAGACAAGTCTGTCACTGAGTCACAAGAGACAAGTCTATCACTGAGTCACAAGAGACAAACAAGTCTGTCACTGAGTCACAAGAGACAAGTCTGTCACTGAGTCACAAGAGACAAGTCTGTCACTGAGTCACAAGAGACAAGTCTGTCACTGAGTCACAAGAGACAAGTCTGTCACTGAGTCACAAGAGACAAGTCTGTCACTGATTCACAAGAGTCAAGTCTATCACCAAGTTACAAGGAACAAGTCTGTCACTGAGTCACAAGAGACAAATCTGTCACCAAGTTACAAGGAACAAGTCTATCACTGAGTCACAAGAGACAAATCTGTCACCAAGTTACAAGGAACAAGTCTATCACTGAGTCACAAGAGACAAATCTGTCACCAAGTTACAAGGAACAAGTCTGTCACTAAGTACCAAGGAACAAGTCTGTCACTGAGTCACAAAAGAAAAGTCTGTCACTGAGTCACAAGAGTCAAGTCTATCACCAAGTTACAAGGAACAAGTCTCTCACTGAGTCACAAGAGTCAAGTCTATCACTGAGTCACAAGGAACAAGTCTGTCACTAAGAACCAAGGAACAAGTCTGTCACTGAGTCACAAGAGACAAGTCTGTCACCAAGTTACAAGGAACAAGTCTGTCACTAAGTACCAAGGAACAAGTCTGTCACTGAGTCACAAGAGACAAGTCTGTCACTGAGTCACAAGAGACAAGTCTGTCACCAAGTTACAAGGAACAAGTCTGTCACTAAGTACCAAGGAACAAGTCTGTCACTGAGTCACAAGAGACAAGTCTGTCACTGAGTCACAAGAGACAAGTCTATCACCAACTTACAAGGAACAAGTCTGTCACTGAGTCACAAGAGACAAGTCTATCACCAAGTTACAAGGAACAAGTCTGTTAATGAGTCAAGAGTCAAGTCTATCACCAAATCACAAGGAACAAGACTATGATGGGTTCGCAGATCTTGATTTTATTTTTAAATATAAAATTAACGACCATATCACGTGATCGCGTCCCTTCAAACTGTCGGGGGAAAAAAAGACAACATTGTCCACAAACATTTTTACGCACAATTACACTCGCATGTTTTCCATTTAACAGAATTTTTTTTTTAATTTGTTTCTTAATTTTATTGAGAGTTTCTTCAATCACAATTTACGCTATTGGCAATCTCGGGTGAATTTTTGTTTTCTAGATTGCACTCAGATGAAATATCTTGTTGTAACACTGTGTAAGATTGAAGCATTAGAAATAAAACTAGAGGATACAGCTATTCAATTCTTCAAGAGCGAATGTTTAAAAAAATTACTATCCAAGTATCGCATGTGAGTGGTGACCTCCCAACAATAAAAAAGATTTCTAAAATAAGATGTAACCGCCGAAGAGAGGACTAAGCTAGTTTTTTTTTAAATATTTTACATGTTTCGGATGTTCCTTCAGAGTTGAAGATAATTTACTTCCTAGTCCAAACCTCCCGCAGGACGACAGGGGATGGCAGCTGGTAGAGTATGAACCAGGGGCCACGGAGACGACCTAACGACAGTCCAGCGCGTATAGAGCACGACCAGGCAGCCATCCATTGTCTGCATTACATATTACATCTAGTTCGTGACATATTACATTGTGTTTATTACATTATATGACATTGTGTTTATTACATTATATGACATTGTGTGTGTATTACATTATATGACATTGTGTTTATTACATTATATTACATTGTGTTTATTACATTATATTGCATTGTGTTTATTACATTATATTACATTGTGTTTATTACATTATATTGCATTGTGTTTATTACATTATATTACATTGTGTTTATTACATTATATTGCATTGTGTTTATTACATTATATGACATTGTGTTTATTACATTATATGACATTGTGTTTATTACATTATATTACATTGTGTTTATTACATTATATTACATTGTGTTTATTACATTATATTACATTGTGTTTATTACATTATATTACATTGTGTGTATATCACTTTGTTTTCCATAGTGTGTAGACCTACTAGCAGGGAAGAACTTTTCAGGAAAAAACAATGACAGTACAATTTCTTTCTTACTTGACGCTAAAAATGTTTAAAAAGCCAACATATACTCACCATATTCCCCAACATTTAAAATAAACCAATGCAACGAACTATTAAATAATAAACCTGCGTCTTCGTCGTTGTTCACATTACCGAATTATTGTATTGCTAAGTCCCAGTTCTGATTGACCTGCTGGCTGTGTA
Organism: Biomphalaria glabrata; assembly: GCF_947242115.1. Classification (NCBI taxonomy): domain Eukaryota; kingdom Metazoa; phylum Mollusca; class Gastropoda; family Planorbidae; genus Biomphalaria; species Biomphalaria glabrata. The sequence goes on along the minus strand of NC_074725.1, from coordinate 19,535,812 downwards.
GATATGCGTAGAAACACAAGGGTAATGGTAAGGTGTTGGACAATTTCAACAGAAAACAACCTACAACACCCAATAAACACAATCTCTGTCTGTCTCCGTCTTCAATTTTAACTACCACTGTCTTTCATCCGATGTTCATGTCTACATATAAACCTTATCTGACGTAAGTGTTACTCGTGGTTACATCAGAATCTATTCAGTCTATTCGAAACACTTTTTTCACTAAGCTTATATCAACTCACTCTGACCTCTGTCTGGTACACCGACTCAACACTCACACATCTGCTGAAGTCTTACAACATTTAAACAGCCAATGGATAGAAACAACGCCCATTACACCAATTAGGTAATAATATTTTTTAAAAAAAGTAAAGTTCCCATTTCAGACCATGCTATCTAAAGGGCAGAAGATGTTAAGGTCATCTGTTTCTGTAGCCCAAAGTTAACGAGGGTGTCGTGTGGCCAACTAATGTCAGGTACTCATTAGAGCTGGGTGGACTTAAAGGCCCCCGAAATCCTGAAATAAAAAATCACAGGCTTCACCAGAATTCAAACCAATGACCCCACCCCCTTTCGGAAGCCAATCGCTTTACCACTCAGCCAGTTAGGTAATAAACTTGAGGTAATTATAATTTTTTTATAGAAACAGGGATATAAATCATGAAGAATTGAGATATGTGGCAGTAATTTGCTATTGTTTCCTTTATATTAACTTTTTAAGTATTTTGTTTTATTTTGCTTGTTTTTGTTTTTCTTATGTTTTTGTTTCACTGAGACACCAACAAAAAACGTCCTAAAAGTTCCGAGAGTTCATTCGTCCAGCCAAGAGACGAAGGTTTTGAATCCCCTTTGGAAAGACATGTTGTTGTTCGTCTTACACCGAAGAAAGTCCGTCGTGACCTCAAGATCAGTTTTCAAGAACAAAATTAAAAAAAAAAAAAAACTTGAAGTACCTGGGTAGTCATCGTTAAACTGAGATCAAGGCATTGGTTTTGTATCATTCTGGAATTGTCCGGTGTTGACGCTTGAGACTTGTCTGCGACAGCTACAGTTCTAGATACATACATGACCACCATCAAATGAGGATATGTAAACCTAACAGATTAGTTGTCACTTAAGTTATGACTAAAACATATGAATTTGTTCATACGTTCTAATTATTTCAATATATTTATATGCTCTACTGTACGGCAGTGAGTCTTGGACTACTTACGCAAGGCAAGAGAGAAAACTAAACTCATTTCACTTGCGCTGCCTTCGAAGGATCTTAAAAATAACATGGAAAGAAAGAGTGTGTAATACTGAGATCCTCGCGAGAACGGGCCTTCCCAACATCTTTACAGTCCTCAGGCAGCGCCGCCTGCGCTGGCTCGGACATGTTCGCCGGATGGAGGACAATCGCATCCCGATAATCATTCTGTACGGGGAACTTGTGTCTGGCTAAAAAAAAACTGGTAGCCGCCACCTCCGTAACGTGGATGTGATAAAACGGGATATAAATTCAGTGAACATTAATACTGACCATTGGGAAGACATAACCTTAGACCGCACTAGTTGGAGAGAGACAGTGACCTAGAAAGCTATGGACAGCGAGAAAACATAGGCCTCAGCTCTTCAAGAAAAGCGTGCCACACGGAAAACGGCCAGCTCCTCTACCACCAAAGCGAAAGTCACCTTGACCTGCAATATATGTGGACGGTGCAAAATAGGGCTCCACGGCCATTTGAAAAAGTGTTCGAGATGAACCATTATCGTTCTAGGACTGAAGGAGGCCAATATAACAATATATATATATATACATACGCGAGTGTAATAAGATAGATAGATAGATAGATAGATAGATAGATAGATAGATAGATAGATAGATAGATAGATAGATAGATAGATAGATAGATAGATAGATAGATAGATGGATGGATGGATGGATGGATGGATGGATGGATGGATGGATGGATGGATGGATAGATAGATAGATAGATAGATAGATAGATAGATAGATGGATGGATGGATGGATGGATGGATAGATAGATAGATAGAAACTATTCATTTGTAAAATCAAAATTGAATGTTCATTTCTAAGAAAGTAAAAAAAGAAATAGTATTAAAAGGGAGACAATCAAGTATATATTGTCCAAATTTATAAACTTCAAAATTGTCTCTCCTGGATATTTTTTTTTTATTCCAATAAACTCAATATGCATATGTTTTTTAAACCAATAATAATACTATCTATACTTACATGTCTTTATATACGAACAACATATCACATTTCACAGAAGACTATAAGAAGCATGTCTACGAGTCTGAAGATTAATGAGGAGTGCATCATTTCCCAAGGCTACGCAGGCCCAGCTAATGACATGTCTTACAAATGTCCATTAGTTAGACAACGAATGTCTGTGCGGAAAAAGATTTCCCTATCGGTAACATTATTCCAGTATGTTCTTCGTTGGATCCCTCTCAGCCATCACCGCAGACTGCTCAGTCTCCTTTCTACCTTCCACGTCTCGAAGTGTAGGTGGCCATTGGGACAATGATCGTATTGAGTAGGTGTAATAGACACTCTAAAACAACATGAGCTTCAATAAACACAATGATTTTATAAGAACTGTATGTTCTTTACTCCAACCACTTGTTCTCTAAACAGACCTCCTTTTACACACAGTCCTGACACACTGCTGTTCACTCAACCATGTACACTCAAGGTCCACTGGTCATTTCATAGAACAGGCACACACACTGCACTACTAGCCACTCAAAACACATACACTTACTATCACAGTAGGTGGATCTTAATCTCTAGGCCAATTGATTTGTTTGTTCAGATAGGCCGTACTTTTTTAAAGACGGCTCCTGCTTTCCAATCCGACATGCAACACCTTGAGCTGCTATTCCATCGCATGAAATAACACTGCGCCAAAATAGGTTAATTTCTCTATTTGTTCAAGATATGTATGACCAATGTTGATGGGGCTACTGAGTAGTTTGCATCTAATATGCATAACTTTGAGGGCGTCTTTATCCTTCACCTCGTGTATACAATTAATTGTGTTTCGAAGTAATGCTATGTCGTCTGCAAAATCCAACTTGGTTTGGTTTACGCCATGGGAACCCGAATGCAGCCTGTTAGACTCTTTCTCTCCTAATTAACGATGCGTTATTTTAACCCCATTAAACTAAATTGATTTTTTGGATTTATAAACTTTAACATGTGTGGTGTAAAAAGAGAATTATTTTCCCTTTAATTCGATACAAAGTATAACATTTTCTGATATCAAACAGAAAAGTTGTTGAAGTTTAATCCTAACAGGATAGTGAAATACAAATGAGCAAAAAGAAATAATTCTATCGGAACGAGGAAAATAATTACGGAGAGCAAGAGTTAATGTGTTTTTATGACATCGTCAATGGCTACACGAAAGATTAATGGGGACAAGATACATCCTAACTTCATATCCGTCTGGAAGTTGAAGAAGTCCACACAACAGTTTGATTTGCTTTAGAGATATCGCTGAATCTGGACATTTTGTTACGAGATGCCCTACGCTCTTGCTATTGTCCAGAGTGATTCCAATGGACGCTATCAAACTTTATTTTAAATCTACAAAACTGATCAACAACCTTTGTCGGTATTCCAGACTTTGCTCGACGATGTTTGGCAGGACGTCAACCTGTGCAGTGCTTGAATTGACGTTTTGGAAGCAGCTGAGAAAGTCAGAGAAACACTCGTAGGCCTATAATTTAAAACTATTTCCGTAAGGAGCTCTTAAATAATCTCTAAAAAAAAATATGATCAACTCAATGTTTCTCAATTCCATGATTTTACATGTTTAATCTATGTAATAACTATTGATAAAGTGTCAAAAACAACGACATTTTAAAAAAGAATCAAAAACAATTTTTCGGTTGCAACCATCAATTAATTAGCTTACAGTTTTATTGTTCGACACAAAATAAACAAGCATTATTTGTTTTTATAGGGAGATATTATTTTTTCCAGCGGAGGGAGGTGACACCCCGAGCTTACCCCACCGGGAGACACCGATTCTAGTGACGCCACTGGCCTTAACCATGCATTCAAATTAAGTCGCTCCCCTTTTTTTTAGTTATTTAAATTATTTTTTCTTGCTAGTCTAGATCTATTACAAATTTAATTACATGACTGATCCAAACTAATTGATACTAGTACTCATAATGTAATTTGTGTGTGTGTGTTGAAACCGAAATAGGAACAATTTAACTTGACATCTTGTGTTTCTGCTTACACTTACATTGAAGTTTGGATGCTTGTTGTTTAAAAGGATAATTCAACGTCTACTCTAAGAAACTACAGCTGTATCGTTGGGCAGGATTTAAGTAGGTGGAGATCTCGGGGCAGAGATTTTGTGGTGGCCCCTCACACTTTTTCAAAAGCTTTAATCCACTTATTAATTATAAAACCAATCTCCAACATCATGCCGTATATTAGAAGAAAGAAATGGAGGTAAACTTCATCTATTTTCTACTTCTATAGTTTTGGGTTTTGAGTAGTTGGAGGGTGAGGGCCTGAGTTGAATCAGGGCCGTACATCCTAAACTACATATATAATGAGCACGCCAGAAGGTCAATCGTAAGAATTAAGGGGGATGCACAATGAAATTTCAATTTTTGTAATTTACAGATAAATAGAAAAGCTTTATGCATGACTTGATAGAACATATAGAGACATGAGTAACCATACACATTTTATGAGTGTAGCCTTTTGGGTTGCTATGGAAATGGCGGCCATCTTGAAAATAAACAATGTTTACAAAATTCTTAAAATATTCTAAAGTACTCAAAATTTTTTTAATTTTTTGATTGCACCTGATAGATATTTGAATCCCATAGGTAACTGGCTAATTTTGTTTTGAAAATTATTACTGGTTTTATTTTTATGAATTTTTAAAATTTTTATTTTTTTCCGACCCCATTTTTCATCTGAGGTCACATCATTATTTTTATTTTTTAATGAAATTTATTATACATATTGAAAATTTTTGCAGCCTATTACCTATGATATACTATCAATAAACTACATGTGAAAAATTATTAGTCTAACTTATACAGAACTAAAGATTTTGAGATTCTTGTGGACAACATGCACCTAAAAATACATTTTGAGAAAAACGCATTTAAAGTTTTTAAAATGATATAAAATATTTATTGTAACCATAAAAATGAAAAAAAAGGGAATATTTACATAAAACAACATAATAGATAATAAAAAAAACAAAAAACTATTCATTAAAATGACCTGATTGATAGGTTGGACCTTCTAGAACCTCTGCCCGGTGCTCATGCTCAATTCTTCGTTTTTTTCAAGTTTTTTCTCCTGGACACTAATGCGATTGATTTTCTTTTTCTAACAAGCTGTAGTTTGACATTTTGCTTTTTCTCACTAGAAGAAATGTTCTTTAGTGTCCAGGGAATGCCTAATATGTCAAAAACTGATCTGATGCCAACAGGTCCATTATTGAAGGCCAAAACAGCAAGGTATGTCGCAGCCCTTACCGTTTTTAATGTTGCGAATTCTGTTTTGGGGCATCTTTGCCAAATGAGGGAATGAAAAGATTCATTGGCGTTTTGTGTTCCCATTCTAGAACATCTTTTTAACAGATCTGTGTCTGTTAGTCTTTTCATTATAGGAAATAACAGTTTACCTATTTCTGATGTGATGGTCTGGTTGTGTTTTTTATATGGCTGTTTTAGTGCCTCTGATCTCTTAAAGTGACACCAAGATGTAGCGCCATCAGGACACAACCTGTGGTTATGATCTAGGTCTGAGCTCATCATATGAAAAAATGAGCCCATAACAGCCAGCTTCATTTTTTGAATGTCGGGAGCATTTTGGCGCAGAGCTTTGGAATAGTAATTTGTAATTTTTTCAATTTTTGGCTTTGTAAGCCTATAATTTAGTTCTTTTTTGTTAGACATTTTTAAATTGTTCAAAGCATTAAACATTCTTTTTGAGATGTGGTTAATGCAGTCCTCTTTTAAGATTTCTACATCATATCCTGAGTTGGTAATGGCAGATGAATGCGATTTACTATCGCCATCACACAGCATCGTGCCAAAAACAAGTTTTCTGGATGCCACAGAGCGCGAAAAGATTTTGGATGCTGCTGCGGCCTCCATTGCATTTGCTGAGCCACTGAAGTTTTTTTGACACATATGCTTAGAGGCATCAAAGTTTAGTTCTGCAGTGTTTGAATCACAAACATGGCAATAATTTGATAGGACTTCGGTGTCGATGACGAGTCCAGTATCAAAATCAATAACTGTGCCAATTCCTGAATGAGATGAGTGGCCCCTTTTATGCCAAGTCCCATCGAAAGAAACTGTAATAACAGGACAGCCTGTTGAACTTATTCTTTCATCTGTAGTTAGAGGTTGTGAAATGTTTCTTCCATGCACAACAGCAGATGCCCTAATCATACATTCTTCACCAGCTTCAATTATAGCAGTATTGACTATGTTAGCTAGATTGTTATAAGTATTTCTGTGCATGCAGGGCATACTCATAAGTCCACAAAACCTATCAAATTTAGAATGCGAGATTCCAGATTCTTTTAATGCAGCGACAGCGCGGACATTAATATCCAGATGAACATCATTACTTTTTTTTGAGGTCCAGTCGGACCACAAATATGTTTCACAATTTAGGCATTTGATTTTAATCAAATGAGCCATGCCTTTTGATTGTGTGATGCACATAGTTAATTTGTTGTCAAAGCAATGTGGACAACAAGGAGACCATTGTGGTCAATTGCATTGAATTCATCATGACGTATATGAAATCTTCAGGCAGCCTCTTATTGGTGTTATCAGCGTTAGTAACTGCAGTAAGGGATATTTTTCGCTCAGCTGCACTTGCAGGCTGTGTTGTTGCTGCTTCAGATCCAGCTGTATCCAAAACAGAGCTGCAAACAAATAAAAAATAAATTAGAGGGTCTTTAAAAAAAAATTCAATAGTATGAAAGTACACGTCACATCTATCACAACATGAAGATTATTTTAAATTTTATAATGCATTTTAGAAATCATATATTGTATTAATCATAAAAAGTAAAGAATGTATAGAGACATGTTACATGTAATGTAGATCTATATATGACAATATGTTCTAGATCTAAAAACAAACAACTAAGACCAAGACTTGAGTTGAAGTTGAAGTCCTACAATACTGTTCAATACATCATCATACATGATAATCTAATCTCTAGAGATTATCTAGTTCTAATGTGATCTATGCTCCTAATATAGACTAGATCTATAAAAGGATAGATCTCTATGTTTGCAATCATTTTCATGATATTTATTTAATGTCTATAGAATCTAGATTCTAGATCTAGATGTGATTCATTGGATAAACACGTTGTCGAACTCAAAGAGCCAAGGTTTCATTATTTTATCAATTTTATGTGTCAGCACACGCTTGTCTAGTAAATAAAAAAAAAAAGCAAACTCTAGATCTAGACTTACCTTTGTAATTGTGCATTTGTCTTTGAAGCATGTCGTCCTCTGGGCTTACAGTAACGTTTTTTCTTTCCAAACATATAACCTTTTGTTGGCATTTCTGAGTTTCAATAATGAATCGATTGTTGATGTGAGGAAGTTTACAGAAGGACCGGTTCACGTCATGTGCGCATGCGTGCATACTTTGTTGTTACGGAAGCTTTTTCAGTGCGCATGCGTGTATGTACAGTATCCAGAGAAGCTTTGATGGTGCGCATGCGTAAATATGGCTTTGTGGGTGTGTATATGAGGATATAGGGAAAAAAAAGAGGTAGTGACGTATTTTGAAAGTTTATTGCAGTACTATTTATTTATAGAATGAGAAACCATGCACATAATCGGAACTAGAAAAGTAGACCTTTGTATCGATACCATCTGTTAGGGATGAGAGCGTACATTAGCTTATCAACTATAGCTTACAAAATGTTGATTTTTCACCAAAACATCAACATTTTGCTTATATATCTACATTTAAAATACAAAATTGATGTATAAAACGTATTTTTTTTAGTATTCTGATAGGGAATTCGTATTCTAGACATTTTAAACTATTAAAATCAATTAATTTTAAAATATCGATATTTTTGACCTAAATCTATGTTTTCTCACTGTGCATCCCCCTTAAAGTAGTGTCGGTAAACATGTTTTTTTTTAAATGTTTTTAAGTTGTTGAAGTCAACATTTTGAGAATCTCTATTGTGGAGGCCCCTTTCTTATGGAGTCCCTGGAGCAGTGGACGCGCCTGTCCTGTCCCCAATTCGGTCCTGGTCTGGAAGTTGAAACTTAAGAACTGTGTCATCACACTTTCACTATATTCCAAATTCCAGGATTGATTTCAAGTGCTGTGTATGCCTTTTACTTATATATACGTTGTACAAATCCAAAGGAAGACTTCGTGTTCAGATAATAGATACGTTTAATATCATCAACAGCTACGATAGTTACGTGGATTATAAAGACGCTGGATTGGTTTTTGTTCTGTTCAAATTTACATTCCTAATATTGTGTAACTTGAAAGGTAAAGAAACGTTAAGAAATCATAACTATTAAACTCCTGAAATTGACTTTACATATTTGCATAATGTGAGAGGTTAATCTAAATAGGTAATTATATATGGAGAGATATTTGTTATCATAAAAATGAGGTATAATGATGTATTTAAATAATAATAAAATATATTAATGTATAATGAAATATTTCAAAGTATAATGTACTGTAATCATAAATAACAAATAAAAAAGTATAATGAAATAGAAAGAGTAAAAACGTGGCATCAGACGAGTGAAATAGAAAAAATCATTTTTTATTTTAAAAAAAAAACCTTATCTAAAAGGGAAGAACCCCGATCTTAAAACTATCTGACAATAATGTACTAGCTATTTCCCTTATTCAATATCAAACAAAATAATTAATTACCAATAATTAGTTGATTAATTGAGTACTTTTATTTATTCATGTTTTAGGTACAATAAATTATTATTTAAATTATCAATTTGATCGAAGAAAGCGTGAGGGAGAAATAGCGTTAACAATTATTTAAGGGGACTAAACCTAACAAACTTAACCATATCTATAAATACTGAAGTATTTGTTTCCCTTGTTGGTATCAAACAAAATAATGAATTACCAGTAATCAATAGTCTAATTTTTTTTATTGATTCATGTCTTGTCTATGTCAATGAATAATTGTGCGAAGTTTCAGCTTGATCCAAAAATGGATGTGGGAGAAATAACTTGTAAACACTTTTAACCAGACAGACAGACAGACAGAGGGAGTTGATATTACCTTCTTTTTAAAAAATAACATTAAGCACGCCATAGTTGACCTGCTTTCACAAAGAAAGAGAGGACGAATACAGTATATTTTGGCTGGCAGAAAGAATGTGCAAAGGGTTATATATCAAATGTTCTGGTCAAAAACAGAACTATATAGACTAGCCAACGAGAGAACCATTTTTTTTTGGCTCACTCCTTATGCTATCTTTATTGAAATTGAAGAAAATAATATGTAAAAATAATGGTCGTAGGGATTCTGTGAATTCGCCATTTGACCAAAAGTCCAATTTAAATTCTAGAATAGTGACTTAGACCATAAATTATCTCATTTTCTAATTATCGGGGGAAAAAACGACGCTTCTCTTTCTTGGCTTTTTAATTCATTTCCAAATGTAGTTTATTGTCTAGTTTCAAATCAAAACCATTAAAACCAAAAAAAAGTTTGTTGACATTTTTTTTTATTTTTCATTTTATTTTTCTCTATTTTGTATCACATATATTCCTACGTAATGAAACCCTGAACCCAAAGTTGCAACTACAAAAACCCAACCTAAATCAAATAACCAACAAGGCACAAGGATAAAGGCACATTTCATATCCCTTATCCTTAAAAGTATCCATATATGAGTTTTTTTTTTTATTTCTAAGTATCATAACAACAGAGAAGGGGTTGCCTGAATCAGCAAACAATAATAATAACTGAGTTTAAGTATCTAATTAACTAGCATGACTAGATGGACACATGCATAGACGTTGGACGTAATTATCTTTTTTTTTTTTTTTAGGAATAGATAAGATATGCGTGTGTGTATATATCTCTAATGTATCCCTGCTTAGTTTATTAAGAGCATTTAGTCTAGCTTATATCTTATATTCCCTCATGGCTTTCAACTTTTCCCCCGTATATTTTGTGTTAACTTTCATTAAAACCGCACAGATTCTCGAGCTGTATTTGAGAGTCCGCCACTTGTTTTTCATCTCCTATTGTCAAGATTCACAACCAATTCTAAAGCTAAAGAAAGGTAATACATATTGAGTGCATTAAACTACTTTATGGGCGCTCGAACGTGTTTCAAAGTTTGAATGTTGTTGCCAACTACAAGTGGAATGGTGAGTTTATATTTTGGTGTACAGACTTTGTTTCCTGTGACGTCGAAATGCGAAGAAGCCGATGCCGAATGCAGCAAGAACGACAACTATAGTACCAACTACAGCAACTCCCACGACAGAGCTAGAGGAGCCTTCGCCACCGAGACTGTCAGAGGAATTAGGGTCTACTGCGTCAAATTTCAGACCCTCTGACTTGGCAACGGTACTGAGGTCGCTGTAGAAGTCATCCAGGAGAGGGGTTAGATCGGAGCTCGAGTTGGTCAGCGACGAGAGGACCTCGTTGTAACTGAGGTCAGTGCCGGTTCTGTTCTGGTAGACTGATGTCATTTTATCGAAGGCTTCGAGGACCAGAGTCTTGACTCGATCTTTCTGAGTAACATAAAGAGCTTTCACGTTGTGTATTTCTTGCAGCAGATGTTTGTATTCCGTGAGATCGATGGGGACAGTGGAAACATCTTCAGTTTCGTTCACAGCATTCTGCAAGTTGTCCGCAATTGAGACTAGGACACCGCGAATATGGTCGAACCTTTCCCTCAATTGCTTTAACCTCTGAATGCTTGCATCAAATTCTTTCAGCAGGTTCTGAATGAACAGATTCAGAAGAGCTTGGTTGCCAGATAGGGTTACTTCAGAGGCGTTTCCAGCTACCAATGAGCGTATGGCTGTTTCGATTATGTCATTCAGGAAAGGATTGTCAGAGGAAATGTTGTACAACAGACTGGGGCTTTCACTTACAGCTGTGTTGTCTTCTAGAACCAGGCTCGTGATTACGTCCCTTATATTCTGCACCTGTTCCAAGACCTTCGCTTTCACGTCATTCTCAAGAGCGGTTATTTTACTTTTTAAGTCCGTCTCCAAGTCTTGGACTTTGTTTAAAATGTCCAGTACTGATGACTCTTCAGCGTTTTCCTCAATGGACGTAGTCAGCTCAACCGCCGCTGGTGTCGATTCTTCGACTTCCGAAGACTGGGTCGGGATTTCAGAGTTGGCATTTTCTTCCTTCAGATCTTCAACCGCAGTTTTGGCATCTTCGAACAAATCTTTTAGTGCCTGTGGTATCTTGATGGTCCCGTTGAGAATGCCCTCTAGAAACTCAACGTAGCTGAAATCTTGTCCAGTTCTTGCTCTGTGGACGAGTGACATATTGCGCAGAGTGAAGAGAACTTTGTTCTTCAACTCAATCTTCTGCTCCACAAAGTTCCTCTTCTTATCCAGCATCGCCTTCAAGCTTTCTTTAAAGGATCTGAGCTTCTCAAAGGTGAATGTATCTCTGACTTTGCCGTCTGCTACTTCCTTGGCGTGTAACTTCTTAGCTTTTTCTTTCATCTCAAACTCAGCGCTGACGAAATCTCGCCACGACTCTTTCACCCTTGCGATGTCTGGCTGGATATCATTCAGAAGTCTGTGCAAGAGAAGTCGAACGACGGCTCCGTTAGCATCGGACGTTGGCTCCAAGGTTCCATTCAGCTCGTTGAACAAAACGTTCTCCAGCGCGGCATCAAGCTTTGTGGATATCACCTTTAGAATTAGCTTCTCTTTCTTGTCTTGATCGTCTTCATTAACTTGATCCTTGCTTTCATTATCTTCGTCTTCCCTAGTTCCTGACTTTATTTTTTCGATCGCCTCGCTGACGAGCTTCAGTTTCTCCTGCACGCTGGCTTTGATATATTCTTTTTTCTTCAACAGTCGATCAATAATTTTGGACTTGACGTCTTTGGCCAAGTTCTCGATTTCTTTGGCAAGAGCTTGCTCTAGATTCTTGTATCTCTTTTTGTCGTCTGGGGACATCTCTTTGCTTGATTCGCTGGATTCTGAGGAGTCATCTTTCTCATTTTTATCTTTTTTCTCGATTTTGTCTTTGAGTTTGTCAATGATGGCTGAGCTGAGAGTGTCCTTGACCTCATCCTTGATGTCGCGTACAAAAGCTGAGATTTCTTTTCTCATATCTTTTAATTTGTCTTGCACATTTTTCCGTATCTCTTTTTCTTTGTTCCGATCTGTAAAGAGTAGACAAAATGCATTCAATTAGTAAGAACTAAAAGCAAAGAAATCTTTTTAAAAATATATAGATGTACTAGACTTTAGTAATAATATTTTCAACAAAATCTAGCTCACTACAATAACACAACCTTTCAGTCTCTCGTTCTGGAGTCGCCTGTCTTAACTAAGACCAAATGACGACAATGCCACCTATCTTGCATCATTCACAACCAATCGCTAACTTCTTCCCACTGTCACCGTAGCTAGTTGGCCATACACACACACTCCATAACAAAGCACCTATTTTTGAGCAGATGCACAGGACACGATAGACAGACAGAAGAGACAGACAAAATAAGACAAAATAAAAGAATGAACGGGCCTGTCGTTAAGAGAGTTTCTATCAAAGAAGAACGAGAGGAATGGAGAAAGATGGTCGACAGATCTTGAATGGTGCCCCACTTGTCCAACAGACTAAAGCAGGGGTGGGCAACCTTTTTGGATCGAGGGCCGCATTTCTTTAAATTTGGGAATGGCGTGCCGCATATGTATATACAACTTAGAAAGATAATCTAGCTAATTTTTTATTCATAGTTACACTGTATTTTATTAACGTTTCCTTTTTTCCAAACTCCACGTTAAGGAATTACAAGAAAAGTTAGCAATTTTTGAAATCAATTAATTTTTTTTTAATTGCTGTTGTCTTTTTATATTACAATAACCCATTAATATACGGTTGTACTTAATGTGCAGTATTTTACTTTTTACACTCGTGCATAATGTTCCAGAACTGTGGAACTAGCTTACTAGTTGTTACCCTTGTGACTGCTTTCAAATTACAGTCAGTCAAAATCGACCAGTAATTATACTTGTTTAGTTTCCCCCCACCCAAAATATAATGCTTGTTCACTGGATGAGACAACATATGTTCCGGAAGTTAAATGTCGGGACGAGCGAAACTTGCCCTTTTGGAGCATCACCAGAGAATGCTGACCATGTCCTTCAATGGTGCATACTAAATCAGAGACCCGAACAGGACTCTGGCCAAGGGCCCCCCTATAGAACCAAAACTATTCGGAGAACTGCCTGATCTGGAAAACATTGCGCGGTTCATCTTAGATACTGTTCTGAACCCTCCAACATGTAAAACGAGAACAAAGAACAACAGATGTATGTGTACACAAATAGTGTGAACAGCAGCACATTTAGTAAAGTGTTGACATACAGATTCTGGCACCCATAAGACTCCTGTGGAAATACTGACTGGAGCTTCTCTTTGCTCGGAGTTATGTCCTCTGGAGCTGAATCAGCTTCTTTGCTAAATGGTGAGCTAATGGTTCTTGACGTCTTAAAATTTGCTTTTATAAATTGCAAAATTAAAGAATCTTAATAAGTATTGTACTTTTAATCATTTCACTAGAAATAATTTCACCTTTCAGCAAAGGAAAATGACAAAATAGGTTTTCTTTTGCTTGCTTGTAGAAATGGGAAGGCCTTGTTTGAAAAGATTTAGCATCCATTTACATTTCATATGCAAGGGACTCATTGCAATGGCAATTATGAAACCTGAAATCTGTCTTCCACTCTTCATTTGAAATATTGGATACAAGGTCACAGTCAATGTCCTTCAAGTAAATGAACAATTTCTTCCTGGAGATTTTACATTGTTCTCGTTTACCTTGCCCATGCTCTGATAGAGGAAATGTGGGAGTATTTTATTCATAATCGAAACTACCTGTGGTCTATGCCTCCCCCCTAGCTCTAATAAGTTTGATTACTACGACTATTCGGCTTCAGATAATTGAAATTTTATGCAGCTTTGTGCAAACTTTCCTGTTTAAAGTTTATGGTTTAAAAAAAAAACACCATTTTACTCAGTCAAAGATCGAGCCCCACCAGTTGTCACCCTTGCCATCTTGTTCCAAGCATACCCAACATTCAACACAGTTCTTCATAGCATTGAATAAATACTGATCAGAGATTGTGTTTTGAATTGAGTGTATTGATGTATAGCCAATAAGCATAATCTTCGTTTGATTGAAACTTTTTTTGACAGTTTCAATAATTCATATTTATATTATTTCTAATATATTTGCATTTTTATTAAGTATATACTGTGGGCACACCTGACTTCTGTAGGTATCGGCGGGCCGCATAAAACACTCCGGCGGGCCGCATGTGGCCCGCGGGCCGTAATTTGCCCACCCCTGGACTAAAGGATAGGTGACACATGATAGGGAATTATTTTTTTTTATAGCACTTTAAGTTTTTCGAGATCTAAAAGTGACAGACAGACAGAATAAAAACGATAGCGGCTTTTTCCCAAAGAGGACCGCTACATAAACTTGTTAAAATCTAGTTTTTGTAAATTTGACAAATTCTTACCATGTTTATCTTTGTTGTCGTTCTTGTTTTTATCTTTGTTCTGTTTGTCCGATGCAAGACTTGGTTCGATCACAGCTAAAACAAGGCCAGTCACCAGCAGAAAGTAAACGAGCCTCATCTTCACCTATAATAATAAAAAAAACTAGTATTAAAATAGTATTCGAATAAATTCTGACCAGGTTTTCATATCTTTTCTGGCCAAGTAGAATTTTAGAAAAATCAAGTCATGTATTTTTATTTATTTGTGTAAACCAGAGTGGTCTATATAGACCCCCAGGGGTCTACGAAGACCTCCAAGGGGTCTACGAAAGTAAAAAACTAAATTGGGGGTCCATGAGATGCCCACGGGGGTCTACGATAATAGATTTCATTTAAGCACATTTAATGTTCACATTCCATTAATGTAATTATTTCATACACTAATATATGATTTGTACCTTCGTTAATCCTTTAAATATTTATCCTGCTATTCAAATGAAAAATTGTTGTAATCAATTTCAATACTTATTTAAATAGCTTAATTTTGTCTACATGTAACTAATATTTAGAGAAAAAAAAAAAGAAAAGAATTGTAGACAGTACAGCATTAATAATTTAAAATTGGGATTCCTTCCTTCCTTGTCGAACAAGCCTAAGTGACTTTTTTTATGACGATATGAACCAGGTTCGCTGGAAGATCATCTGAGACAATGCTACCCTGACAAAAATAAAGATTTTAGACCCGCAAAATCATAGTTCGACATCATATAGAGAAGATGATGGTTTGTGAGAGTCTTACAAGATTTCTTTTCTTATAGCAAAATACGGAAAACAGCAAAGGTCAAACATTGATTTTACCAGACGTTTTGCACAAACCTACATCTGTTATTATTAAAAGAATTTCTTTAAGCAACAATACAGTTCAAGGTCGCTTCGGTGGCATGAGTTATAAAATTAAAAGCTTCTTATGTAAATCTTTACAGGATACATAAATACAGTTTGGTCTGACAAGGTGTAGCGCGGTGTGCTACAAACTGTCTAATGGTCACCATCTCATCTCATCTATGCCTGTAGTCCCTTCTGGGCATAGGCCACCAACCAGCTTCCTCCAGGCATCTCGGTTCTGGGCGAATCTCTCCAACTGTCGCCACGTCTTGCCCATCTGCTTCCAGATCGCGGAGACCTGGAGAACCACCTTAACCACCATGAAAAAAATCCAGCTATTCATCAATACCTGCCTGAAGAAAATTCTTATGATCCGCTGGCCAGACAAGATCTTGAATGAGGAACTGTGGCAAAGATCAAAGCAGTAGCCCACTGAAGTAGATATCCTTCAGAGACGCTGGAGATGGATAGTTCACACCCTTCGCAAGCCTGCATCCAACATAACTAGGCAAGCCCTAACCTGGATACCCCAAGGAAAGAGAAAGAGGTGACGGCCTAGAAATACATGGCGCTAATGGTCACCGTCTCCTTATATTTCCTTAAGGTTGACCCACGAGACCTTTCCCATGTTTGGGTATAGTGGCAAGGCAGCAGAGGTTTGAATTCAGTTTTCCTTCTGCTAGGTGGGTAGCAAGCCAAGGCTAATAAGCCCTTCCTGCTCGAAGTTTACTGGTTTAGGCTCCAGTTACTCGCCTTTGACCCATCTCCTGCTAATGAAAACAGTTCAGCAGATTCAACATTTGAGCCACACGTGAAAGATCAAGAAATACATGAGAAACTGCTCTATGCGAAACCTTTTACAATGATACTCAAGGCATATTAATTAATTAATTCATTAATATTTAATGTTGGAAAGACTACATCATAGAACGACAAATTCGTATATTAAACATAATATCCGTAGTTGTGTAGTTTAAAATTACTTTTTCACTCCTCAACTCACTACAGTTAGAAATTTGTTTAAAAAATGTTTTGATGAATTTGTAAAAATGTGCAAGTTGAGCAGGGGGTCTACCGAAAACCAGAAAACATGGCAAGGGGTCGACGAGACAAAAAAGTTTGGGAACCACTGGTGTAAACCAAACAAAATCTAGATCTTGTCTTATTTTATAAGTTAAAGACGTTTCTTCAATAACAACAAGAAAAACATTAGAAGTATATTTTTAATAGACAATTCTTTCTTTAAACAACTTCTAGAGCGATTCTTTTTCTCTAAATAACTAATGAATGTTAGACTAAAATTCAATGGAACATTTTAACCCCACTCCTCCCCGAGAAAGAATCCTGGGTAAGCGAATGACCCCTCAACTCAAGAAAACATTAAGAAACTGGAACAGACACAAAATAGAGCAGTGAGATTCATAACAAACGAATATTCACATTTGACTAGAGTAACGCCTTTAGTAAAATCACTAAATTTAGAAAGCCTTCAGGACAGAAGACTCAAAAGTAAAGTAGCAATTATACATAAAACACTGAACCATAATCTTCAAATAAAAAAACACAAAATCTAATAAAATACTCAGAAAGACACAAAGATAAAGGCACTTTTCTTGTTCCATATGCTAAGACAAATTTGTACAAATGCTCCTTTTTTCCTGGTACTTTTTAGAGCATGGAATGGGTTGCCTGAGTCAGCCAGGAAAACCAGTGACTTGGCAGAATTGAAGTCATTGGTTAACATGCATGATTAGATGCATGACGCGTAGGACGTAATCATCTTTTTTTGAAGTAAGGTCTGTATTATAAAAGATAAGTAGATAAACGTAAAGTATTTGGTCTCCCATAGATTCGTGATCAAATATTCCAAATACACGTATTGAGAAATGTTTGAATCTGATAGCAAAAATTGTAATTGAAGTCTAACCCTAGTGTGCAGTATTTCGTTGAAGGACTTGAGATAATCAACTTTTATGAAACCAGCATAACAATAACCAATTCAGACTAGACCAATGTGTTCATTCTCCCTGTTTTACATTAAAAATAAGACACAAGTTATCTCCCTGTATGTACATGAAATATAAGACACAAGTTATCCCCCCTGTATGTACATGAAATATAAGACACAAGTTATCCCCCCTGTATGTACATGAAATATAAGACACAAGTTATCCCCCCTGTATGTACATGAAATATAAGACACAAGTTATCCCCCCTGTATGTACATTAAATATAAGACACAAGTTATCCCCCCTGTTTTACATCTAAGATAGAAAACAGATGACTCTGTACATCATCTGCCCTATAGATCACAAAGTGTGAAAGAGTTAACTTTTTACTTACTTGACATTAAATGTAGGACAAAAAATATCTCCCAGAAGTTATATAAGTTATAAGACTAACACTAAGCAGAGTTTTATAATTAACATGTACGACTAGATTAACTTCCGGTTACACTTAGGACATTACAGTTTTCTTTTTCATTATGACTCTATTTAAGACAGAACATCATGGAACCTGGAAGATAGAGGGTAGGCGGAGGGGGAAGCCTGGACGCTGATATCAAAAACGGCTCTAACGATTTTCCTAGAAATTTAAACGTTGATATGTATGGCTGAGAAAAGAATTACTAGCTCGTTGGCCACATGAGAAAAACTTAATATTTTTCTTGTAAAAAAAAAAAGATCAAGACTTACATTCTAGTTTGGGGATAGGCCTAGAGATCAAGACTTAGATTCTAGTTTGGGGATAGGCCTAGATATGAAGACTTAGATTCTAGTTTGGGGATAGGCCTAGATATGAAGACTTAGATTCTAGTTTGGGGATAGGCCTAGATATGAAGACTTAGATTCTAGTTTGGGGATAGGCCTAGATATGAAGACTTAGATTCTAGTTTGGGGATAGGCCTATATATGAAGACTTAGATTCTAGTTTGGGGATAGGCCTAGATATGAAGACTTAGATTCTAGTTTGGGGATAGGCCTAGATATGAAGACTTCTAGTTTGGGGATAGGCCTAGAGGTCAAGACTTAAATTCTAGTTTGGGGATAGGCCTAGAGATCAAGACTTAGGAGACGGTGCGCCAAATGTTTCTTGGCGTCTTTTATTTATTTCACTTTTTAATGAAGACATGGATGAATGCCCTTTGACATATTATCTAGACCTATTGGCCAAATTTAATTACTAGATTTTTAGGCTTCGAAAATTATAAAGATATATATATATATATGTAAACTATCTAATTTCTAGGAAAATCTTTAGAGCCTTTTTCTAGAAAGGTGTCCATCAAGGTTTTTTTGTTTTGACCCGATGAAGAATTAGCAAGCCGAAGAGTGGAACTGTAATTAATCGCGATGAAAATTGTTACTATGATTAAAAAAAAACATGTCTCAAGTGTTTCCTTTTTTTTTCAGGTGATGGTTTATGGGTTAAATATTCTAAACGTAGGCAAGTTATTTGAAATGTTTTTCTCACCAAATGTATCGTAAATCGTAAATGAAAAATCATATAGATCTAGAATCTAGAAGAGTCCTAGTCATTCAGAATAAGAAAACTGACATATAAATAAAACATACCCCCCCCCCTTTTTAACAATGTTGCCATGGTTATCTAGGAGTTACCTAATTTACGATCTCAGCGCCTGTAAAATATCTCAAATGTAAACTTACTTTGCAAGTAATTGTTTCGCGCTTTTTCCTCTCGTCTAGAACGATGTCCCACTAGAATTCTCACTTTTTGTTTTCAAGTCCAGAGAAAGAAGAAAGTTTTAAGTTAAATAAATCGAAATTGTTTCGAAAAAGTGAACAAGCCACTTGTCCAAGTTTTTTTTTTTATTTGCTGCTGTTCTTAGCAGCAGACTATATTGTTTATATCCATAGTCACGTGGACTAGTAGGATTGGCTCGCCCCTATTGGTCAGAACAGACGCAGCTCTTTGATTGGTTCTGGATCTCATTCTCATTCAATCTGTTTGTTCCGTTATATTAATTTCAAAGGTAGACTAATTAATTCATTTTATTTTTTTGGAATTTTCTTTCTTGTGATGATGAATCATTGACACCATTATTACGATTCAACTGACTGCAGTTAGAGTAAATAAGTGTATATATATATATATGAAGTTAAGTGCTGAAATAATGTATGATGTAGACATGCAGCCCATGCTACCTATAACATGACAGCACTTGAAGTTAACATTCAACATTATTATTGAGGAAAAGAAAAAACAATGAATTAAATACGGTGAGATAAAACAAGAGCCACTTACCACCGGTACCGCCTAGAAGCAACACTGGCTCAAGAGTATTGTATCACTAGGCAAGCCTAAAGCAGGACTAAATGGAGGACAAAACCTAAAACATGAGAAGAAAATGTTCAAACTCTATTATTTCAATCATGAAGCATATCAGTAAAAGTTCTCTTGAGTCTATAGAAAGTCTATTTTTCTCTTTGGTCGACTGTGTCGCAACTCTTCAGCGGAAATGCTTTTTTCAAAACAAAAATTCACAGCTCTTGTCTTTCATCTCTATTGTGTTCCCTCTTGTTTCTTATGAACAGCCTTCAATATAGACAAACATTTCAGTTCGTGAAACAGGTTAAAAAATAAATAAATAAAATATTTTTTTTTAAATACAATAAACCTCCTTTATACAATTTATAGAGCGATCATTTTAATTTTTTTTTTTTTTTTTAAAAAGGACTTTTTTTTCCAGCCCCCCCCCCCCCCTCGGAGAAAGAATGCTGATTTAGAGAATGTTTAGATCAACAGACTTTATAAAATTGGCTTTTCCATCTTTTTTTACTTTGAAAAATAATAACTTTCAAACTAGCGTTTTCCCAATGTGGCCAAGGAGCTTTTAATTCTTTTTTCAACAATACACAGCAACTGTCAAATTTCTAGGAAAATCGTCAGAGCGTTTTCGAATCCGTGTCCAGGTTTTTCCCATCCAGAAGGTTCCAGGTTCTATGAAGGTATGAGCTAAATAGAGGTATTGTAAAAACAATGCTTACTAAGTGTAATTGTATCAATTATTTTGAATTAATCGTGTAATTAATTTGTAACCAATCAAGACTAACAATAATAAATGCGTACTATTGGAAATATTTTTACAAAGCTTATATCAACTTTGTCTGTCTGTCTGGTAAAAAAATTTCTACACGTTATTTCTCCCCTTGAGGACTCTTGAGCCCTGAGTGAACATTTTTGTTATGCATTCAAAAAACGATCATGTAAACATTCACCAAGTACCCCCGCCTTCCCTCCCCCTTTCACAACTGGTCCAGACAAGTGATAGGATCATAGCGCATCGAGAAAGCTAAAAGTTCAACAAAAACAATCGGTAAAAAATATTTCTAATCGCACAGATTTATTATGTCTGAACACATTTGACTGATCCAAACTAAATGATACAATTAAACTTAATATAAGCTTTGTTTTTTAAAAAAGTTCATGCTTTTAACATGCTCACTGCGCTATTGTTCATTCACTTGTGTGAACTGATTGGGGGGGGGGGGGGAGAGGGGGGACAATGAGGTATCTGTGTGAAGGTTTCCGTGATAGCTTTATAAAAAGCAATTAAAAGTATTTCTCATGGTAAGAAAAGTCAATTTTTTTTTAAAGAAATGGCGTCTTTTGGGGAGGGGGGGGGGGCAAGATCTTTTTTACATCTATGTAGTCATCTGTGGCAGATAGGTGCAAAACTATGTCAATAAAATGTTGGTCTTTGAAATGTTTTGAACGATTCTGCGCATGCGACTTCCGGACGTCTAGGTTAGGAAATGTAAATTTGAAATGTCTAACTTTAAAAAAAAAATGATTTTACGAAACAAATGGTCTAAATTAAGTTAGACTGACTATTATAACGTCAAGTGTATTCAAAGAAAACTGAGTGGGTGGTTGTAATGTAACAGTGTGGGGTCATAACGTGTTGTTTTAAAATACTTGTTCGAATAAGTTCAGTTGTTAAACGCTCTGAGAAATGTTCAGAAAGTCACGTCCTTGTTCAAGACTCCGCATCTAACGTCCGCCTTGGTCACGCGTTCTACGACATAGAGTTTCAATTAAAGGTGAAGTCGCATTTTGCGTGTTGTTTACGACAACTGAAACGAATCGAGCTAGACGTCGTTTCTTCTTCCTACTCATTGATATGTAGTTAGTATAGGACTAGGCCTACCTACGGCAGAGTGGTTAAGCGCTTGGCTTCCGAACATAGGATCCTGGGTTCGAATTTTTGTAAAGACTGAAATTTTGAACTGCGAGATTTTTAGGGCGCCCCCCTAAGTCCACCTGGGTACCTGACTTAAGTTGGGAAAATAATGGCTGTTGGTTGTTGTGCTGGCCACATACACCCTGCTCGTTATCCGTTGGCCAAAGATGACCTTAACATCATCTATAGATGACTTATAGATAACAAGGTCTGAAAAGGAAACTTTCATTTACTACTACTTTACAAACTATGGCCCGCGGGTCAGATCCGCCAGCGACGAAACGCTATGCGGTCCTTCGAAACGTCGGAACAAGTTGTAGAAAATCACACACACACACACAAAAAGATCTTTCCCTTCGCTGGATTTCTCAACCTTTTTTCGATGGTATTCTTACAACAAGGTCAGTCTCTGATGGAGAACATTCGCATCCCATTATCCTTAATGGGCAACTGGCTCAACTGGCCGACCCCACCTCCGTTATGTGGATGTTATCAAACGGGACCTTAGAGCTGTGAACATTCCTACAGACTACTGATAGAGAGATGGTGACCAAGAAAGCTATGGAAAACGAAAAAACACGGACCTCTGCTCTGGAAGAAAAAAATGGAAGGTTTCTCTGTCGCCAAAGCGAAAACCTCCTTAACCTGCGATATATGTGGACGGGAGTTTCTCTCCAAAACAGGGCTCCACAGTTACATGAAACAAATGTTCTACGATATGAACCATAGTCGCCAAAAACAGATTCCTATTTATTTGTTTATTTATTTAGTACTAGTCGACCGGCGGCGTAGCATACGCTGCTATTTTGCAGAGCCGGCCTTAGGCCACTGCAACCTATGCATCCGCAGTGTGACCCGCACTTTCATAGGACCCGCGCTAATTCTAGGTGTATAAATTATTAAATTAAACCATTTTATAACTTATAACAGATTTCCCGCGGCCTCCTGATTTAACAGGAGCTCCTGGAAATCTCCTGAAATTGCAAAATATACGAAGAGTCCTGGAAATATCCGGAAATTATTAAAATCTTTAGAAAACTTATACAAATCTTCTGAAATATATAGACAGAAATTGTCATTTTGGGCTGTCATTCAATATGGAAAACACCAATCCTACGCGCGATAAAAATTAAAAAAAAACTGCATTATGCAATACCCGTAACTATGGAATCTAGTGAAAGAAGCTTCTCGCATCAAACTAATGAAGAATTACTTGAGGTCAACAATTCTCGTAAATAGATTGAAACATTTGGTAATTCTTGTTATTGCGTGATCTATGTAGGAAACAGAATTCTTATGATACTTGATCTATGTGGGAAATAAAATATTGATTAAATACTGTATGACTTCGCTACACGCAAGGCTCGTGTAGTAATTTTGTGCGTAGTAAAGAATGATTCTGATATTCAGCTACAGTCCCTGGTTGATGTAAACATAGAGTTGAAGCTAGGTGCTGAAACAAATGATACATACATATATTAAACATAAATGAATAACAGCACCAGGGACCAAGTTTTTAAGAGAGAAAGTAGTGAATTAAAATGCTACGAAAATAAGGGACTGCGCCGACCGAGGCTCGAACCTGTGACACTGGATTCGACACCACCGCCTAGCGATAACGCACCAAGCGAAACTAGCCTCTAGACCATCGGAATGTCCAAAAAAAACATTCTTCTGATCCAGAGTCATTTCGCCCGTATGCAAATTACCACCCCAGTGGTCAAAGGCCACAAGCCTCGGTCGGCGCAGTCCCTTATTTTCGTAGCATTTTAATTCACTACTTTCTCTCTTAAAAACTTGGTCCCTGGTGCTGTTATTCATTTATGTTTAATATATGTATGTATCATTTGTTTCAGCACCTAGCTTCAACTCTATGTTTACATTTACGATTACAGCATTATTGCTCGTACCCACTGAAGCTTCTATATGTAATGTGTTTATGTTGTCCACTTGTCTTTGTGAGAGATAAACAATTAGATAGAGCCATCGTTTGTCTAATACATGCCTAACGGCTGTCTGTGTCGGCTCTATCGAAGTTGTTAGTGAACGGATGATGCGGGGGTGGGGGAGGGGCTAGCTGGGGCTTGTGGCCTTTGACCACTGGGGTGGTAATTTGCATACGGGCGAAATGACTCTGGATCAGAAGAATGTTTTTTTGGACATTCCGATGGTCTAGAGGCTAGTTTCGCTTGGTGCGTTATCGCTAGGCGGTGGTGTCGAATCCAGTGTCACAGGTTCGAGCCTCGGTCGGCGCAGTCCCTTATTTTCGTAGCATTTTAATTCACTACTTTCTCTCTTAAAAACTTGGTCCCTGGTGCTGTTATTCATTTATGTTTAATATATGTATGTAGTCCCTGGTTGACAAACTATCTGCTGCTTGCCAGAAGTTCGGCTTAAACATTAGTCAAAGCAAGACTAAGATACTTGTCCAAAACACAAACACTGCACCTCAAGTAAGCATTAATGGCCAACCACTAGTAATTGTTGATCACTTTTGTTACCTTGGCTCCATCATATCCAACAACACTCTACTAGATAAAGACATAAACAACAGGATAGCCAAGGCAATGGCCACCATGTCACGGTTGCAGAAAAGAGTCTGGGACAACATATTGCTGACTAGCAGTACTAAAGCCCTAGTCTACCGGACCTGTGTGTTGAGCACCTTGCTGTACGGAAGTGAAACATGGTCAACCTACTCATGGCAGGAAAAAAAGGTGAATGTCTTCCACCTCCGATACCTAAGGCGGATCTTTAAAATAAGGTGGCAAGATAAGATAACCAATGAGGAAGTGCTACAAAGAGCAGGGTGCCAGGACATCCGCTCTGTTATCAGCAGCAGACGCCTTGGCTGGCTTGGCCACGTTCGTAGAATGTCAGTAGGTTGACTTCCACAGGACATCCTGTATGGCGATCTAATAGAAGGCAGGAGAGCCGCTTTTCGCCCACTTTTACGTTATACAGATGTATGCAAACGCGACATGAAGCTCTTCAAAATCGACACTGGCAACTGGGAAGAGGTGGCACTGGACAGATCCACATGGAGAGAGAGCATAAAGGAAGGGTCACAGATTGCAGAGGTCATACACAACAGAAGCGGAAAGAAGGGTGAAAATGCAACGGCGCCTGGTGATTATGTATGCCCAACCTGCGATCGCAGCAAGGATTGGCCTCTTTAGTCACACAAGAAGTTGCAAAGGGAAAAGATCGTCTCTCGAGACGTAAAATGCCACAGAGTAAAGAATGAATAAAATGCAAAGACGAATACATTTTCTAATACAAAACTCTTGATTTTCACTTATTATCCGTATCCCTACCCAAACTGGGCCCCGCCCTGCTATTTAGTGACGGGTGAATACTACTTGTTTTCCCCCAACCCCTCATTACCCTCAGTTAAATTGCAGGTAATAGTGTCATTACCCTCAGTTAAATTGCAGGTAATAGTGTCTTTACCCTCAGTTAAATTGCAGGTAATAGTGTCATTACCCTCAGTTAAAGTACAAGTAATAGTGTCATTAGCTTCAGTTAAAGTACAAGTAATAGTGTCATTACCCTCAGTTAAATTGCAGGTAATAGTGTCATTACCCTCAGTTAAAGTACAAGTAATAGTGTCATTACCTTCAGTTAAAGTACAAGTAATAGTGTCATTACCCTCAGTTAAATTGCAGGTAAAAGTGACATTACCCTCAGTTAAATTGCAGGTAATAGTGTCATTACCCTCAGTTAAAGTACAAGTAATAGTGTCATTACCTTCAGTTAAAGTACAAGTAATAGTGTCATTACCCTCAGTTAAATTGCAAGTAAAAGTGACATTACCCTCAGTTAAATTGCAGGTAAAAGTGACATTACCTTCAGTTAAAGTACAAGTATTAGTGTCATTACCGTCAATTAAATTGCAAATAATAGTGTCAACTGTCATTACTCTCAGTTAAAGTACAAGTAATAGTGCCATTACCCTCAGTTAAAGTACAAGTAATAGTGTCATTACCGTCAATTAAAGTACAAGTAATAGTGTCATTACCCTCAGTTAAATTGCAAGTAATAGTGTCAACTGACATTACCCTCAGTTAAAGTACAAGTAACAGTGTCACTAGCAGTCATTACCCTCCATCCCCCACTAGACAGTATCAATGCCCACTGCTTTGAGGTCCCGTTTGATGACATCCACATACCCGAGGTCAGGACGTCCAGATGTTTTAATGTTAACCATCAAATGTTTTGTTTTTTTTTTCTTATTACTCCAATTTACGTTTCTGAAAAAAAGGACAAAAGTTTACTTGAGAACTTTTAAATATTGACAAAAATATAAATCTACTTTTTCCGTTCACTTATCATTAGATCTTACTGTTTTTATTGTATCTTTTTTCCCTAAATAGTTGTTTCTTCCCTATTGTACTGAAGAGCGCCCATCTTTAGAATGCAGCCAGGTAGGAGGAAAACTCGTACATTCCCGAGCTCGACTTTATTCTTGACCAAATTAAATTTGAAATTCGCAGAATTCTTTTTATGATACCTCAGATTTGCTTGTGACATCAGTTATCGAGCTGTTTACATCCTTAAAATTCTTGGGCTGTTTGCCTCTTTTCTTTTGCCTCTTTTGTGGCCTTTCATAACATCTTTTTTTTTTTTTTTTGGGGGGGGGGGCTCTCAGCCTTTTTTTTGGGGGGGGGGGGCTTACTTTTTATTTTATTTTATATATTTTATTGTAAAATTAATACATTTACTAAAGATACAATCAAACCATCATAATAAATAAATAATTAATAAACTGAAACTAAAAAAATAAACAATCCTATATTAAAGATCTGTTTTCTATTGCAGCCTCTTAATAACGGTTTCCCTAAATTCTGGAATGCAAAGCCATAGCTGTTTATGTCCCTTTTTGCGGTGAGTTTGAACAGTGTAGTGTAAGCTTGCTAAATCACGAGGCTGTACCGATATTTTGGCCTAACAGAGGACAGACACATAATAATAAGAATACGTGCCGATGTTTTGTTCTGATAGAAAATGTTTCTTTGTTAAAATGTTTTACATGTTTCGGATGTTCCTTCAGAGTTGAAGATAGTTTACTTCCTGGTTCAAACCCTCCTCAGAACGACTAGGTAGAGGGCAGGGTTTGAACCTGGGACTATCGATAAGTTTGCACGACAGCCCAGCGCGCAAACCGCACGACCAGGCAGGTCAGACTAACATGGTAGATAGAAAGGAGTTGAATTAGTTTGTCTTTTTTATTATTCCCAACAATTTGTTCCCCGTAACAACTTGAAACAAAGAATCTCCATCCAGTGCTATCAAGTCGACATTTGAAAAAAAAGACTAGAAACATTTTGGGTTTACCATTATATTTCATGTGAAATCTAACTCCATCCCTTTTACATATCCACATTGTGAGTTAGACAAATTATCTCCGTTGAAATCTTTTTGGTTCTATTTTCATTCAGACTTAATATTTTTTTTTATTTTCTGAAATAGGCTTGATAGTTCTGTCAGCCAGAGGAAAACCAATGACTTAGCAGAGTCTAGGTCACTGATTAACATGCATGAATAGATTGACACATGTAATGCGCAGGGCGTAATTATCTTGTTGTTTTTTTTTCAAGTAACATCTGTAATCTATAAGATAAGATAAGATAAGATAATAAGTAATGAATGTTAGATTTAATTTAAAAAAAAAAAAGGAACATCTTATACCTCGCCCCATACAAAATTGATTCTTGATCTACTGACCTCCCTCTCCAGCCTGCAACGGTTTTGTTTTATTAATTGCTACATTATTTCTACGAAAAAAATATTTTTTGTTGGTAATCGTATTAACTACTCAATTAGTACTCAACGAATTTGTGACCGAGCATCGCATGATGTTTGCGAGACGTGTTCTCCGACAGTATGAATCACGCATGCCAAGGCCAATAAGAGGAAAGCGCAAACAGGGTTGTCCTCATATAATTTGGCGCCACATCTTCATGGAAGACCTCAGAGCATTAGATACCGCTTCGAACATGACTAGTGACAGATCCCTGTGGAGACAGCTTGCCTCACAATGCGCCGAACAGTCTAAGTAAGTCTGATGTATTAGTTGAATATATCAACAAAATAAACCTTGATGAAAGAATATAAATATCAGCATTTTGTACTAGTTTGAGAACCTTTAACACAAGATTTAGGTACTGATTTTGTCTTCGGTTATCTACAGTTCAACCTTGTCTGTAATAAAAGTGTAACAGATTACAATTTGTCAAGGAATGAAAATAAATTAACTTCTTACAACCTTAAACAAAATAGTTTAGCCTTGGACTGGTCTATATATTTCTCTATGAACTTTTAAACATATGACTTATTGGTCATGTGACCTTATGACTCTGACAATCATGTGTTTCCTTTCTATAAAGCGTGCCACTTTGTTGATTTCGTTTTTGAACAGTATATGTATGTGTCAGGTATCCAGGGATGTGGCTATGACTGTGTAGGGTGTCTAATCCAAGTCTGTTAACCAGGTCAGAAGGTACAAATGTTACATTTCGTCACCCCAAACTGACAGCTACCTTATTGTCCTTTTTCGTATTTTAGAACAAAACTTTCACATTTAAAAGAAAAAACAACAACCAAAGAACAAAATAGTTCGTGAATAAAATAAAAACCTATCAGAGGGTAAAACAAAATTGTGTTCAATATCTCCAGTCACCTGACTACCAAGTGAAAGCGATCGACTTCGCATTATCAAAGAAATAAAAAAAAAAGGAACAGACTTCGTTGTAAAGATAACTTAGAAAGAATCTTATCTTGTCTTATCTTATATAATACAGACGTTACTTCAAAAAAGAAGATGATTACGTCCTATGCGTCATGCATTTAGTCATGCATATTAATGACCTAAATTCTGCCAAGTCACTGGTTTTCCTGGCTGGCTCAGTCAACCCATTCCATGCTCTAATAGCACTAAGGAAGAAGGAGCATTGGTGTTTGCGCCCGTACAATGGGTGGACTCTCGTCTACCCGTGGGTATCCCCACGGGAGTCTTGTGTTGCTACCCATTTTGCCTAGCCACTTCCTCTATTGGCCGTTTCCACGCGAGCGCCACGATGAGGCAGGGCAACGTGCTCGCCTGAGAAATATCCTAAAAATACACTGGTACGACAAAGTAGAAAACACCAAACTGTGGGAGATGAGTGGGCAGAAAAATATAGAGGTGCAGATCTTAGAGAGGAAGTGGAGATGGATTGGTCACACCCTTAGAAAAGATACCAACAACAGAGCTATAGCTAGGCAGGCCTTAGAGTGGAACCCACAGGGAACAAGACGTAGAGGAAGACCAAAAAGAACATGGCGACGCTGTATACTAGAGGAAGCCGAGAGGACCGGAAAGAGCTGGGAAGCCAACAAAAAACTAGCAAGAGACCGTGGAGAGTGGCGTGTTTTTGCTGAGGCCATATGTTCCATGAGAACTCAAAGGAATGATGATGATGATGATTTGTTAGCTATGTGATATAGCCGACAGCATATGTGATTTATAGTGGCCTACTTTGTCGTTTGGCAATCATTAAAATTGCCATTATCATCTTGTGTTAATGCGGCACAATAGGCCTAACACAGAATGTTAATAATTGATTTCTTCCAGCTCTTTGTTCTACATGATTCTAATGCTCCATCAGAACTGATTATTATGTCCTATCGTCCTAGCTCAAACCTCCCGAAAGACAGAGGACATGGTTTAGATCCGGGACCATCGAGATAGTACGTAGCCTATTATAATTGTAAAAATAAATAAAAATCATTTCGAATAAATACTAGAGTGCAGTAGAACTATATAAAAATTGTAATTTTAGAAAATAATCATTTTGGCACTAAATATAAAAGTCTTTTTCAGTTTTCAAGAACTTTTCAACAGATATAGGCCTAATGATCTGAAGTCAATGAATCAAGTTTAATCCACTTTCCTCTATAAAAGACAGAGAAGTCCTCCAATTCACGTGAGTTTCTGTTTGTAACTTAAGAACTCTTAAAAAAAAAAAAAAAGGGTGGGGGAGGGATGAGTGTTAAAATATTAGGGCAAAAAATGCTTCTTCTTCATTTTTGGATCACCTCTACATAGGTTAGTGACAAGAATAGTGTAGCTCATTGTTACATGAAAATAAAAAAATAAAACACATTCACTTTACTATCTTTAATGTTAGAAAAAAAGCATCTCTAGTCTCTAGCACAAACATTCTTATTTCATTTGTGACTTAATATATCTAAATAACTAGATCTATTCTAGATCAAGACTAGAGATCTAGATATAATTTAGAAGACCTTCATTGAGACTATATTCTAGATTTATATGGCAGATAAACGAGAATCTGGTAGGTCTATATATTCAATATATTGACTATGAGTCACTATGTCAATGATATGAACAGTCAATGTCACTATATATTTTATATTCTGTCGCACTGACTAACTTTAAACTTTACGTCTCGAGAGACGATATTTTCCCTTTGGGCACTTTGGCTTTGCAACTTCTTGAGTGACTAAAGACAGAGGCCAATCCTTGATACACAGTTGCGATCGCAGGTTGGGCATATGTAATCACCAGGCGCCGATGCATTTTCACCCTTCTTTCTACTTCTGTTGTGTATGACATAAATATCTGCAATCCGTGACCCTTCCTTTGTTCTCTCTCTCCATGTGGATCTATCCAGTGCCACCTCTTCCCAGCTGCTAGTGTCGATTTTGAAGAGCTTCATGTCGCGTTTGCATACATCCATATAACATAAAAGTTGGCGACCAGCGGCTCTCCTGCCTTCTAATAGATCGCCATACAGAATGTCCTATTGGCATTCTATGAACGTGGCCAAGCCAGCCAAGGCGTCTGCTGCTGATAACAGAGTGGATGTCCTGGCACCCTTCTCTTCATAGCACTTCCTCATTGGTTATCTTATCTTGCCACCTTATTTTAAAGATCCGCCTTAGGCATCGGAGGTGGAAGACATTCAGCTTTTTTTCCCTGACATGAGTAGGTTGACCATGTTTCACTTCCGTATAGCAAGGTGCTCAGCACACATGTCCGGTAGACTAGGGCTTTAGTATTGTTAGTCAGCAATATGTTGTCCCAGACTCTTTTCTGCAACCGTGACATGGTGGCCATTGCCAGGCATTGCCTTGGCTATCCTGTTGTTAATGTCTTTATCCAGTAGAGTGTTATTGGATATGATGGAGCCAAGGTAACAAAAGTGATCAACAATTTCTAGTGGTTGGACATTAATGCTTACTTGAGGTGCAGTGTTTGCATTTTGGACAAGTATCTTAGTCTTGCTTTGACTTTATACAGCACTTGATTTTTACCGGCCAGCATTTTAGATCATTATAATTTAATTATTAATTTTCACGTTAACATTTAGATTTTCTAGATTCTATATCTACAGCCCAGTCTTTTATCATAATCTTGGTTATCTTAGTGTAAGTAAAAAGATTTACAAAAGGAAAAAAACACCTGTAGTCGCAGACATTTTTCTAGATCTAACGCTAGGTCTAGTAGATCTAGACTCTATTAGACTTGGGCCAGGTCTAATCTCTATTATTATACTTTATAGATCTAGTTATTCTATAATCTAGATCTAGATTATAAAATATAAGTTAAAAACTATCGTTCTCCATGCGGCATCACGCTGTGTAGTGTTTAGCCGGTTTAGCACGCGTGCGTTATTGACAATGTCAGGTCATTCAATAATCGGTTGTCTGGGACAAGCTAGTATTAAAGTACAATAATTACCTGAATAGTTAATATTATAAAAAATATTGCATTATTGTACGTTTGGATTGAGATAGTTTTTTTTATATATTATATATTTAGTTATCTATTTACTTTACTAATCTTTCAACAATAACAAATGTTAACATTTAAAATGAGAAATATTTTTAAATGTGTTACTTTTAATTACCATTTTACATTCTGCTTCACACAGTTCGAATCAAAGATGGTCAACAACTACGTGTTTTGGATGAAGCTGCCAGGAGACGTAGACAGCGCAAGGCTCTGGAAGCTTTGGAAGAAGATAATTTCTCAGAAGATCCACATGCCGATCTTAAAATGAGTAAAAAGGCTCCCAAATTTGACGAAGGCATTGATTCATCTGGTACCTTTTTTTTTTTTTTTTTTGTGTTATTCAGCTTTTAGTTTTATAATAAAATATAAATCCACAACCCCCTCATTTCCAAAGCTAAGTGCCTTTATTGCTCATTGCAATTGCTTTACTGTTTGGAAGGGGGAATATCCCTCTATGAGAACATGTAGTATTGCAAAATTGGTCAGTCCTGGCTGTTTGGTATCCAAATTGTGTTAGATAACTGGTGAAAAATTTAACAAAATGGTTGGTTGTTACCTGAAATGTTCACTACTGAATGCATTTGCTAGCTGAGTTTCCAATGTATTTATCCTTTATTAAGATTTATTTTACTGTGTAAGAAAATTCTGATACAACTTTCCACATTTGTATCTCTGTTTCCCACCTTCAACTAAGTGTATTCATTCTACTGGTTACTTGAAACAAACTTTTGTTAATTTTTATTGTGGTCTATCAGCATTACCAATTGATTTTAGTTACAAAACAAATTTAAGAAGTCAAAGAACCGTTTTTCCTACTTCACACATATATTCAAACTATTGAAGAAAAACAATTAGGAAGTCTCTCATACTTGTCCTTGGCACTGTTTGTAGAAAGAATAAAAATACATTGAACTTGCAGGTCCTGGACCAAAGAAGAAGAGAAAATCAAGGGGAGACTTTAAGCTCCGCTACAGAAAAACATTTTCTGCGTTACTGGAGGAAGAGGTAACAACAATAAAGTGAACATTGTTTTTTTTGTTGTTTTTTTAAATATTACTGTTCTAAAAAATAAAGCAGCATTCATGTCATAATTTCTAGCACTTAGATAAATAAAGAGGTTTCTTAGATAATGGTTAATCTTTTGTACAGTATTAGTTTTTAATTTTATTTTGTTACTGTATGTCACTCATTGAGTGCCAAATGCTTTAAAAGATCAAAATTATAATGAATAAAGGATTTATAAGGGGGATGCACAGTGAGAAAACATAGATTTAGGTCAAAAATATCGATATTTTAAAATTAATTGATTTTAATAGTTTAAAATGTCTAGAATACGAATTCCCTATCAGAATACTAAAAAAAATACGTTTTATACATCAATTTTGTATTTTAAATGTAGATATATAAGCAAAATTTTGATGTTTTGGTGAAAAATCAACATTTTGTAAGCTATAGTTGATAAGCTAATGTACGCTCTCATCCCTAACAGATGGTATCGATACAAAGGTCTACTTTTCTAGTTCCGATTATGTGCATGGTTTCTCATTCTATAAATAAATAGTACTGCAATGAACTTTCAAAATACGTCACTACCTCTTTTTTTCCCCTATATCCTCATATACACACCCACAAAGCCATATTTACGCATGCGCACCATCAAAGCTTCTATAGTTACTGTAATTACACGCATGCGCACTGAAAAAGCTTCCGTAACTACAAAGTATGCACGCATGCGCACATGACGTGAACCGGTCCTTCTTCTGTAAACTTCCATCACATCAACAATCGATTCATTATTGAAACTCAGAAATGCCAACAAAAGGTTATATGTTTGGAAAGAAAAAACGTTACTGTAAGCCCAGAGGACGACATGCTTCAAAGACAAATGCACAATTACAAAGGTAAGTCTAGATCTAGAGTTTGCTTTTTTTTTTATTTACTAGACAAGCGTGTGCTGACACATAAAATAATGACTATGAAACCTTGGCTCTTTGAGTTCGACAACGTGTTTATCCAATGAATCACATCTAGATCTAGAATCTAGATTCTATAGACATTAAATAAATATCATGAAAATGATTGCAAACATAGAGATCTATCCTTTTATAGATCTAGTCTATATTAGGAGCATAGATCACATTAGAACTAGATAATCTCTAGAGATTAGATTATCTGATTATCGTGTATGATGATGTATTGAACAGTATTGTAGGACTTCAACTCAAGTCTTGGTCTTAGTTGTTTTTTTTTAGATCTAGTACATATTGTCATATATAGATCTATATTACATGTAACATGTCTCTATACATTCTTTACTTTTTATGATTAATACAATATATGATTTCTAAAATGCATTATAAAATTTAAAATAATCTTCATGTTGTGATAGATGTGACGTGTACTTTCATACTATTGAATTTTTTTTTAAAGACCCTCTAATTTATTTTTTATTTGTTTGCAGCTCTGTTTTGGATACAGCTGGATCTGAAGCAGCAACAACACAGCCTGCAAGTGCAGCTGAGCGAAAAATATCCCTAACTGCAGTTACTAACGCTGATAACACCAATAAGAGGCTGCCTGAAGATTTCATATACGTCATGATGAATTCAATGCAATTGACCACAATGGTCTCCTTGTTGTGCTGTCCACATTGCTTTGACAACAAATTAACTATGTGCATCACACAATCAAAAGGCATGGCTCATTTGATTAAAATCAAATGCCTAAATTGTGAAACATATTTGTGGTCCGACTGGACCTCAAAAAAAAGTAATGATGTTCATCTGGATATTAATGTCCGCGCTGTCGCTGCATTAAAAGAATCTGGAATCTCGCATTCTAAATTTGATAGGTTTTGTGGACTTATGAGTATGCCCTGCATGCACAGAAATACTTATAACAATCTAGCTAACATAGTCAATACCGCTATAATTGAAGCTGGTGAAGAATGTATGATTAGGGCATCTGCTGTTGTGCATGGAAGAAACATTTCACAACCTCTAACTACAGATGAAAGAATAAGTTCAACAGGCTGTCCTGTTATTACAGTTTCTTTCGATGGGACTTGGCATAAAAGGGGCCACTCATCTCATTCAGGAATTGGCACAGTTATTGATTTTGATACTGGACTCGTCATCGACACCGAAGTCCTATCAAATTATTGCCATGTTTGTGATTCAAACTCTGCAGAACTAAACTTTGATGCCTCTAAGCATATGTGTCAAAAAAACTTCAGTGGCTCAGCAAATGCAATGGAGGCCGCAGCAGCATCCAAAATCTTTTCGCGCTCTGTGGCATCCAGAAAACTTGTTTATGGCACGATGCTGTGTGATGGCGATAGTAAATCGCATTCATCTGCCATTACCAACTCAGGATATGATGTAGAAATCTTAAAAGATGACTGCATTAACCACATCTCAAAAAGAATGTTTAATGCTTTGAACAATTTAAAAATGTCTAACAAAAAAGAACTAAATTATAGGCTTACAAAGCCAAAAATTGAAAAAATTACAAATTACTATTCCAAAGCTCTGCGCCAAAATGCTCCAGACATTCCAAAAATGAAGCTGGCTGTTATGGGCTCATTTTTTCATATGATGAGCTCAGACCTAGATCATAACCACAGGTTGTGTCCTGATGGCGCTACATCTTGGTGTCACTTTAAGAGATCAGAGGCACTAAAACAGCCATATAAAAAACACAACCAGACCATCACATCAGAAATAGGTAAACTGTTATTTCCTATAATGAAAAGACTAACAGACACAGATCTGTTAAAAAGATGTTCTAGAATGGGAACACAAAACGCCAATGAATCTTTTCATTCCCTCATTTGGCAAAGATGCCCCAAAACAGAATTCGCAACATTAAAAACGGTAAGGGCTGCGACATACCTTGCTGTTTTAGCCTTCAATAATGGACCTGTTGGCATCAGATCAGTTTTTGACATATTAGGCATTCCCTGGACACTAAAGAACATTTCTTCTAGTGAGAAAAAGCAAAATGTCAAACTACAGCTTGTTAGAAAAAGAAAATCAATCGCATTAGTGTCCAGGAGAAAAAACTTGAAAAAACGAAGAATTGAGCATGAGCACCGGGCAGAGGTTCTAGAAGGTCCAACCTATCAATCAGGCCATTTTAATGAATAGTTTTTTGTTTTTTTTATTATCTATTATGTTGTTTTATGTAAATATTCCCTTTTTTTTCATTTTTATGGTTACAATAAATATTTTATATCATTTTAAAAACTTTAAATGCGTTTTTCTCAAAATGTATTTTTAGGTGCATGTTGTCCACAAGAATCTCAAAATCTTTAGTTCTGTATAAGTTAGACTAATAATTTTTCACATGTAGTTTATTGATAGTATATCATAGGTAATAGGCTGCAAAAATTTTCAATATGTATAATAAATTTCATAAAAAAATAAAAATAATGATGTGACCTCAGATGAAAAATGGGGTCGGAAAAAAATAAAAATTTTAAAAATTCATAAAAATTAAACCAGTAATAATTTTCAAAACAAAATTAGCCAGTTACCTATGGGATTCAAATATCTATCAGGTGCAATCAAAAAATTAAAAAAATTTTGAGTACTTTAGAATATTTTAAGAATTTTGTAAACATTGTTTATTTTCAAGATGGCCGCCATTTCCATAGCAACCCAAAAGGCTACACTCATAAAATGTGTATGGTTACTCATGTCTCTATATGTTCTATCAAGTCATGCATAAAGCTTTTCTATTTATCTGTAAATTACAAAAATTGAAATTTCATTGTGCATCCCCCTTATAACTTGATTTTCTTTCAAAAGTTAACAACTGTGTTGGGGGTTTTTATGCTGGTACCACACTATTTCTTCTTCTATTTGTTCATTCTCTTTCTCCTCTGTTATTATCTTTCTTAACCTTCATCCACAAAGTTAGAGAAACGTTTTAGATTTTGTGTTTCATGACAATTTTAAAAATGTCAGTTCTTACTTAATTTTTTTTAATCTTTAGTAACATTTTATTGTTCAGTTCTAACCGAAGCTCATTCTATTCCAGCACATGCTGAATAAAGATGGACCGACCTATTTCACAGCTTGTGCTCCACCTTCAACCCTGCCAGAGAGACATTTCTGTGCTGTCTGTGGATATCCTTTTTATTACTTCATATTAACAAAATAGTAAACTAGGCTCTAAAGAATAAAAAAAAGCCTTGTTCAAAGGTTTGAAACTCATTCCTCATTGGGCTCAGACACAAATGTTTCACTACATTCAGGAAGAACATTAAGCCCTACCTATTCAATAATTAGATTAGTTTGTCATTTTAACTCATATTTATGTTTTCATATCACTTTGAGCATATACTATGATTAATAACAGCGCTATAAAAAATAAATTATTAATTAAAGAAGGAAAAAGCTGATAAAATGAAAAGCAATGTATTTGAGAACTTTTTTCTTAAGTTCACGAACACATATGATCTTAGTGAATAACTTAAATAACAAATCTATGTGCACCTTAATAACATATGAAGTTTTAGTGATTCACATTGCAACGCAAACCCATTTGTGACCTTATTTTTCCACATCTGACGCAGACAAAGCCATTGCTAGCTGGAGGTTTATTTAAGTCTTCATTAAGGGTTTTTCTTTTGGTTTCAAATGTGTGTCCCGCTGCCATCATGAGAGCTCCCCAACTGTCTCATTAGACTGCCATCTGCTGCTAGCTACTTTCCTCTATGCCAGTGAGGGCGAAATAGTACCTGAGTTGATCTTTATAGCACTTATGAAGGCCACCTCTGTTAAGCTGTCCTCCTTTAAATTACCCAAAGATTGACTTGGCATGCAGTCCTCTCCCATATGGGATAACTGATAAGTGTCTGACCCAGCACAGCTGTTAAATGGTAAAAATTACTTCTACTCAAAAAGAAGATGATTACGTCCTACGCGTCATGCATTTAGTCATGCATATTAACCAATGACTTAAATTCTGCCAAGTCACTGGTTTTCCTGGCTAGCTCAGGCAACCCATTCCATGCTCTAATAGCACTAGGGAAGAAGGAGTATTTGTACAAATTTGTCCTAGCATATGGGACGAGGAATGTGCCTTTATCTTTGTGTCTTTCAGAGTATTTAATTAAATTTTGTTTTTGTATTTGAAGATTATGGTTCAGTGTTTTATGTATGATTGCTACTTTACTTTTGAGCCTTCTGTCCTGAAGGCTTTCTAAATTTAGTGATTTTACTAAAGGTGTTACTCTAGTCAAATGTGAATATTCGTTTGTTATGAATCGCACTGCTCTATTTTGTGTCTGTTCTAGTTTCTTAATGTTTTCTTGAGTTGAGGGGTCCCAAACAGAGGATGCATATTCTATTATTGGCCTAACCAAGGTTAAATAACATTTTCGTTTTATGTTCTTATTTGATTTATAGAAATTTCTTTTAATAAATCCTAATGCTTTGTTTGATTTTTTTGTATTTTCATCAATATGTGGATTCCATGACAGCTTTTCATTTATTATAACACCTAGGTATTTTGCGTTTTTAGTCTGTGTTACTGGTTTGCCATGAATAAGATAAGTGGAATTAATTTGTTTTAGTTTTTTTGTTACTCTTAACAACTGACATTTTTCTGGGTGGAAAGACATACTCCAATTTGATTCCCATTTCTGTAATTCATCTAATTCTCTTTGTAAAATATCTGTGTCTTGTGTTGTTTTTATTGTTCTATATATTATGCAATCGTCTGCAAATAATCTGACTTTTGTTCCTGAAGTAATGCAATTTGGTAAATCATTTATGTAAATTAAAAATAGTAGTGGACCCAAGACTGTTCCTTGAGGTACACCTGAGTTTACTGTTATCGGTGTTGATTTAGAGCCATTTATTATTACAGTTTGTTCTCTCCCTATCAGAAAATCTTTAATCCACTGATGCAGTGGACCATTAATGCCGAAATATTTTAATTTTTTAAGCAAACTATGGTGGTGAACTTTGTCAAAAGCCTTAGAAAAATCTAGTAAGATAGCATTTATTTGTTCACTATTATCTATTCAGTTTTAATATTGAATTGATGGTTTATTTTGTATGTATACATATCATATATAATGAGATAATCATGTAGATAAGCACCCCTAATTGTTTTTCACCAACAGCATAATTAGGATTTTATCAAATTTAAGGTTAGGTTAAAAAAATTAAAAATGCACATAGTAGTCAACACCATTGTAAATCATAGGCAACTTAATGGCAACAGTTAAGTCGCTAAAACATTTTAAAATTTAAAATACAATGATTCTGTAATTTATAAAAAATTCTATTTACATTTATCAAAGGTACTCAAATTTCTATTTGATGATTTTTCTGCGTTAGCTGGGGATGCTGACTTATTGAATTACTGTAAATTCTTTTTGTTGATTATTATTAAAAATGTGTGTAAGTAGGACCTTAACTTTTGTTCACTTTTCCC
Source organism: Biomphalaria glabrata (assembly GCF_947242115.1). Lineage (NCBI taxonomy): Eukaryota > Metazoa > Mollusca > Gastropoda > Planorbidae > Biomphalaria > Biomphalaria glabrata. The sequence goes on along the minus strand of NC_074725.1, from coordinate 19,496,700 downwards.
TCCAATTACACATGTGTCCAATGTGGAGCACGCTATTGCTGTATTAAATGCCTGGGCACACATCAAGACACAAGGTAAGGACACAGACCTTTAAGATAATGTATACCACTACGCACAGCACATACACTTCTTCAGTTTTTAATGTGAAGCACTACACTTTGGTGTTTTGCTACATTTCTAAGTGCGTGTCTCAAATTGATCAGTACAGTAAGAAATAACTTGAATGTAGACCACTTACAACAGTCAGTTTTGTCACTTTTACATAATCCAGCTTTGTTGTTTGTTTTTTTATGAGCAGTAGATATTTTTTTCCCTGGAATGTTCATAGGCTTATAACAAGCACCACAATTTATGGGAATTTTTTTTTGTCAATGGATAAAGGGGTTAGCAGTGGTCCGTTCTCTTCCATCCAAAGAGCTCTTCCAAAAGAAAGTCCTGAAGATATTATGGTAGATTTTCCTTATGTGTGCTTTCATGAATGGTCAGGTCCTTCTTAATATGCGTTCAGATGTGAAAATCCCCATGATAAGCTTCCTATTATAGGTTTGAGTGGTGATCTATCCCAGAACTCCATTAAATTCACCTTAATAGAGAGACTTTTTAGGAATAGGGGATGGTATTGGATTACTTTAGTCCCAAATTCATAAAGACTGATAATTTTATAAGTAATTTACAGGTAAACATTGTGCATAGTTAAACAGGTGTCACAGTGGCTGAGTGGTTATGCACTTGGCTTTCAAACCTGGTGTTCTGGGTTCAAATCTCTGTGAAGACTGGGATTTTGAAATTCTGGATTTTTAGGACGACCCTGAAAACACCTAGCTGTAATGCATACTTAAGTTGAGGAAAGAAAGTAAAGGCGGCTGGTCGTTGTGTTGTCCACATGACACCCTGCTCATTAACCATGTGCCAAAGAAGCATAACTTTAACATTACCTGCCCCTGCCCCATAGACAGCAAGGTCTGAAAGGGAAACTTTACTTTATATTTAAAAAGTTGTCTTCATTTGTAATTTTTGTTAGCATATAAATATTGATTTTATTTACTTTTATCAGGTCTATCACTTTAATTCAAACACATTAATGGTTGATGTTTACTTGACTAGGCTTGTAGTTACACTATTCTAATCATTATTTTGGGCAGATTATTGTTGGTACCTGTTAGACGCCTCCGGTTGTGTCTTGCACAGATAAATCTTAACCGAGGTAACACTCAAATAACACAGGCGATTAACCCACAATTTAAAAGTAGTCGACGCTGATAAACGATGTCGAACAAGTTTTAATACATAGTGAAGGCAACCGTCAATTGTCGTATTATCTAAATATCTACGGTACTTCAGAGACTAGAGCTAACCTTACTCTAGAGCTTCCAAAAAATTTCTATTTACTTCTTGCTACACTACCTAAAACCAAAGTCTTGTTTTTAATAGTCACAGTCTCTAAGCAAAAACTTTCCCTTTCTATGAAACAAATATCTTTTTGCTAATTGTGCCAAACATACCACAACATTCAAAATTCACACAATACAATTTTTTTTAGTGAATTTGATCTTAATGTTTCCCTCTGGTGTATCTATTTCAGGTGTTTAAAGTATACAGCTTAAGTCACAGTTTCAATGTCAAAGAAGTGATAGAATATCTCACTGAAACACTAGGTTCATTGAGACCAGAGACTTTTACACTGAGCCAAATTGTGTTACTTGTGCTTCCCAATTCACAACAATGAGCTGTTGCATTGTGACCATGACCTAATGAGCTCTACGAACTGTTCTGTTGCACTGTGATGGACTTGCCATTGGTGCTTCGGTTCTACAAATAATTGTGTCCAGGCACCAAATTGTTAACAGTAATACTGTCTACAAATCAACAAGTAAAACAAACACTTTACCCAAGGAGAACATGAAGACCATTTGTAGTGTTTTTTTTTTTTAAATATTTTTTTTTTGTTTTTCTTTTTCCAATCGTTTTATTAGTTAATGTAGCCAATACAATCAGTGATAAAAGTTATGATGTCTAGTTGCCATGGGAGCAGCTTGTCAACATTTAGTGGCTGTTGGTGACAATTTAGAGTCTTGTTCTAATTTTTGTCCCACTCAATGGTTCAATGACAAAAGTATTTCAAAATAAAACAACATTATTAATAGAAGTAGACAAAAATGTAGCTTGTGTTCCTCTGGCAACTAGTAAATATAACACATTTTTTTTCATAACATCATGTTTCAACTCTAATAAATCTGGATTGAAAAATCAGTGCAAATATGATTTTCTTTTTTTTTTTTCTTTTTAACTTATTTTTGTAACAAATATTGATTCATGTTTGGGAGGGGTTATCAAAAATTTAATATTTACATTTCCACTTTCACAATGCAAGTGAAATACAAATTATTAACAGATACAAACATTCAATATCTATAAAGGCTAAACTAACATTTTCAATAACTTTCCTAATAGAAAATGTATTTCTATGTCTTGATGAAAGTACATGTTATACAATAATACTAAAAACTGATCAAGAAGAATATTCACCTTTGTAAATAACATTTCAAGAAAAATATTATTCATTAAAGTTCGGAAAAGGCCACTCATACAATCTTATGATTTTCAGATTTTCGTTAGCTGTTCACGATGGTACCAAATCTAATTGGATACAGATCATTTCTACTTTCTAAATGTTTGAAAAGAGAAACTTGTGGAATGTAACAAATTTAAGAGTTTAGTATAAACTGTTCATTGCATAGTCCAATCAAGATTGTGTTTCCATCCACTTTGCTCAATTAGGAAATCCAACATTGTTCGAAATACGAAACCTCAAAAAATGTTCAAAATGCTGTTGGCAAGCATTTTAGCGAAAGTTTTATATAGGTCACAACAAAAGTGTGTAAAAACAAATTTTTAAATCCAGTATTTGACTAAGACTTTCTGTGTGGGTGTTGTAACACAGTCTAGTTTGAGTTATGAGGCATGCAGAAAACATTTCTAATGACCTCTCCCTAAAACATGTATGTGCTTTATTATAAATAGTATGAGCATGAATCACCTTTGAATGAGTAACATACATCAACTAATCCACAACATTGACTTCTGAACTGGTTCTGCAATGAACACTACTATAGAATTGAATGGACAAAATAATGAAAAGTAAGGGAGGCAACTTTTGTGAACCACTGATATGCATATAAAATATTGCTTGTGTATACAATAAATAGAAAAAGAAAAGAATAAATGTTAATTCAAATCATGGAATTCATTTTTAAGAAATCCTAAGTTAAAATTTGGAAACATGAATAAACTGGAGGGCATGTTTGAATTTTTCTTTTAGTTATGTAATGGAAAGTTGCTGAAAACTTTTTTACTAGCCTAGACAAAGCTTTAAACTATTTAAAGGAATTCACGAAACAATGGACACAGTCAATACAATGACTCTTTTTTTCCTCTATTAACTAATGAACAAGCAAAAAGAAGACACTAGAGTAGACCAGTTTAATAGAAGCAGTCAATATTGTGAAGAAGTGAATAACTGGAGGACAACCTCAGCTAGAAAACAAATACACAAACATATTTTTATTTCCAGTACAAAGAACAAGAGTTAGGTTGTTGTTTTTTCCTACAAGTACTGTACAACTTTGAATGGATACTTCAAAATCAGGTTGCGTCAGTAGAGATTTAATTTTTTTAAAATTTACCAATACCATACTAAGTTCAATTATACATTCAAATGCTCGCATTAGAGCAATATTATTTTTTTTTCATAATAAATATTTGTCAATTTCAGACAATAATCCAGAACAACAGAAAAATTTAAACCAAGACATGTTTAAAAACTTGTACCATCTTTTTCTTTTGTACGGAAAAAGAAAAAAATGTCAACAGCATAATAAAAACGCATCAATGTTCATTCAAATATTGATTTGACAATGATGATGATGACAACCAGGTGCTGCCCAAAGAGGGTAATGGAATTAGTTTCAAGTGTCTTTTAGTTCATGGGACATCTTTCTTCATAACCATTTCAATCATGGAAACATGGAGAGGTGAAAGGAGCAAACAAACCCAAGTGCCAAGATAAGAGAGAGAAAAAGGAAAGGCTTCAGCTTAGCTACAGTTAATGGTATACATGGGATTGAATTAATTACAACAGTATTGACTTCGTTTAAATACTTGTAGTTCATACACGGGAAAAGAATGTAAGAGAAACGTCTATAGTAAAGGGTTTATTTCTTTAAAAAAGCATAACAAATCATTTTTATAGCATATATGTATATATATGTAAATATATCTCATAGGTCATAAAGCACAGTATTGGACAGAGAGCTATATTTCCTTGTCTAGGTTAAAGGTCAGAGAAACAAACAACATAGCTTGTAAAACCATATTAGAATCATGGCTACACTTTTGAAAGAACTGTTCCAGTGTATGGACACATACAAAACAAAATAAATTCCAGACTGACCATGAATGGATTATCACCCTTTGAAAATTTGCTAACCAAATTGTTTTCAGCAGTACACGTTCAACAACAGCTACAATAACAGGAAGGACAGGTGTCCTGCACAACAAGAAACAGAGCAACAGCAACATGAGGACATAGTAGAACCAATCCCCTGCTTCTCCCACTATAAATAGAAAAACACCTTGATTTCATTGTGTGTCAACTAGAACACAACAGGCCAGTTTCAAAGACAAAAATTTAAAAATCTACAAACATTTCAATAAATAATTATTATTTTCTTGCCATTTTTAATGAAAAAATTTCATGTATGTAAATAAACAAAAAAAAATTGAGATTAAAAAATTGCATAGAAAACTTTATGCAAACCAAAGGCCTACAAATTAAGACTTAAATCAAGATTTCAATCACTAAAGAAATGAATACAGGGAGAAGTGTATTTTTAAAAAGGGTTACAAGCGTACATTATTTGTTTTTGTGTTTTGAAAAACAAAAATGTCATCAATTAGGTACATGTGTTGGATACATGTGCGTCAAAGTTTCATGACCTTAAGCATACATTTCTACCAGAAAAAGAAAGCTAGACTATATCAAATTTCAGTTACTTAGAAATAAAAATATTTTAAATCCATCAAACTTGTAGAGGTCTCATCTAAAGTTTTTTTAATCGATGAAAATTAGTGCATAGACATGTTGACAAAAATATATATAAACAAAATATCACAAACAAGTGTATCCATTACTAGAAAGCAGTAATTTCATCCAGTGATTATTGCTACAATTTATCTAAAAATTTATCTGCAAATAAAAAAAAATGCAATCAGGGTGCAAGGAAAGGGGAGATCAGCTGAGGGTTTCCCTAAATCTGTTTATATTCAAAAACATTTCAACTGTGTCTATAATAATAATAATCCCTGCAGGCCTGAACAATAAGAATCACATAAAAGTTCACAGTTCTGGTATCCACAGAGCTTGCAACAAACATATTTGTCCTGATATTAAAAAAAAAGGGTGTGGGGCACTGTATTTAGCTATCAACAAAGATACATGGTATTAGCGAATGGTTAACACACAACACATGATGGGTCAAATATAGAGTAAAAAAATATAAGCTGTATATATGTATATATATATATATAATATATATATATATAATTTTTTTAAATATGTATACGTTTTAAATTTATTTGTAACATTTTTATTTTTCAATTTTATGATGAATATGCCAATGCTGATTAAAAAAAAAACAAATAGATGAATGAAAGAATTAACAGATCCATGAAAAATCATAACAAAAATGACTCAGGGTGTGATAGATGCATAGTATGGAGATAAAATGTTGTTTTTCTTAACACAAAATATTTTGCACAACCATTCAGAGTGCCCCACTCTGTCAACTGTCCACTGTAGACATAGTACTGTAACAAGTCTTAAGATCATAAAAACATACCAAAGTCTCACCCACCCTCAACACTGGATAATCTTTAATAATTTTTTTTTTTTTCAAATAAATTCTTCAAGCAGAAAAATTAAAATACAGTAGTGTGTTTATAATAGAGAAGTAAGAGGAAAGAAAAAGATAATACAATATTGTCATTTTTTTTGTTTTGTACATTAGAAATATGAGGTACACAGGCAAGTTCAAAGAACAAAAAAAAATGTTAAGTTCAACAACCAGCCTTTAGTAACAGAGTTTTCTTAATAGACTAACTCATAGGGTACAAAAAAAAAAAAAAAAAAAAAGTAAATATTTGACAACCATATGAACGTAAACATGAGCTAAGAAAATCAAAGTAATACGTAGGAAAACAAATTCAGGTTTTGATGGTAATTACATAATTAACAATATTTGTATGAAACCAGGATAATAATGTCCGCAGTGCACAAAATGTCTGTTATATTTGCGTACAAAATTGCTTCTTTTTGTTTTTTCGTAAGCCAACCAGGAGTGATGCGCAAACATGTGCTTTTCTTTTTTTACGCATTGTATCAGAATATAGAGAAGAGTCAATGGATGGATCTCACAACCATGTCAAAGGATGGTCTTTGTTGCCTAAAACTTTCTCCACGTCTTTCAGGAGTTCACTGCTGATTTCTTCCTACAAAGAAAAACACAAGTTACTGAAAGTATCATACAACTATATCTGGTCAGTGTACATTTAGTATCTCGAGGATGAAATTAGTTTTAGATTTTATGTGATCAAAAGTAGAGGAATGCACTAAATAACTAGACTGTGGTATGTAGATTTTAGTGGGATTTATTTTTAGGGGAAAATTAATGAAGGAATTAGTCAGATGTAAAAGTAAAAATAAGAAACAGAATTAACATTGGCAAGAATATTTTATTAGACAGAAACGTGAGGTGAACACATTGTGTGCCCAGATCTATACCTGGATTGGTTCTTGAAAGATTTAGTCTAGAAATGAAGAACGCGAGAGTGGTGGGAATGGCGGGTTGGTACCATTCATTTAGCTTTTACACAGTGACTTTTTAAAGCTCATTAGAAATGTATTAAAAAAGTCGAATGCAAAAAAAATAAAAAATTTCCTGATTCCCATATTCATTTTGATAAAAATTAGTGAAGCGCTATTGATTCAAACCACCATATTAAAGCTAGGTATATAGAGTCTAGTCATAGATAGATCTAGATCTACTTATTCTACAGGACAATTTACTGTAATGCCTCTTAGCCAAACATGTAGTATCAAATGTGGACAGGTACCCAGGTAAGTTACTTATCTTTTTTTTTTTCTTTCCTTCCTTGCTTTTTGTTTTGTTTTATTTTTGTATATTTGACTAAAGATACAATGTTAGTGTGCTAGATTCACTTTGTACAAATTATTAAGACCCTTACTTGTAAGCTAGGCACCAAGTCATCAGAGTCCATGTTGAGGTGGTCCCCAACATCGCTGACTCCACCCATATCCATGCTGCCGAAATCTGATTGCCCTGACAGTTTAGGGCCTGAAAGTAGATGGCAATACACAAGTTGACAAGAAGATTTAACCTATTCTAATTTTTTAACTAACCCTATTCTAGCTTTTAACCTAACCCTCATTTATAAATGGAAAATAGTTTGAGGACACATTATATATTTGTAGTGTTACCTCCATCTTGAGTGTCCATATCTTCCATGTTCCCGAGAAAATCATCTGGCGTCCGTGGGAGACTGTAACTTGTGCCCATTCCACCTGTAATTGCCAAATATAAAACTAGTTTAAAGATGATAAAAACTTAACGAAGTACTGAATTTGACAAAGTGACGATAAATACGAGATTTTAGATTTATTATAAGGTGCATGATATATGTGAATTTTTTTTTTTAATGTATGACTCAGACCAGTATTAGAATGTCACCATTAAAATTGTCTGTTTACACCTTTATTGCTAGAGTATACACAAGTGTTTAGCAGAATTAAGTATTACTGTTAACTTCCTATCCATATCTTTAATAGCTGATTTAAAATAGTATTTCTAGGAAATAGTTTTATAAGCCAAACACTACTTGCAGTTAGTTAATGGTGATACTCATTTATCACTATGCAAGATATATTTTTTTTGTGTTAATACTGCAGCATGAAAATAAGATAGGAAAAACAATTGAATTAATTGAAAGCAGATTTAGTTTTAATTCTTTAGCTCACTTAATGAGCAGTATAAAATGATCATTCTTGGACCCCCCCTCATTTTAAAAAGGATCAAGACAGGCTAATGAGCTAATGAATAGGCTAAGAATAGGCAAAGATGTCACCAGATTCTGAGGTCAGTGCCTTAATGATGGTGCTTTATGTGATGGTTTCATCAACTACCTTCATTTCCCATTATTTAAAACTAGGGGGATGGATCAACACAAGAGATTTCAGGGATAGACTGTCCCAAGTGTTTCCATTGAAACTAAACACCAGATTTTTTTTTCAATCAGCAACTTAAGACTAAAGAACACAGTCACTTAAATCTAAGAAGATTTTATTTTATTTATTCCTTTTTTTTTCCTGATTTTCAGATTCAGTGTTTTAACATAAACGTACTTATTTCAGTTTGAGCAAACACAAGCTAAGCTATTTCTTTATATGAAGTTTAGTCAGTATACTATCTATTTGAGCAAGGCACATGGGCCTCAGCTCTGGAAGAAAACTGTACCGTGAGAAAAATAGCCAGCTCCTCTACCACTAAAGCGAAAGCCACCTTAACCTGCGATATTTGTCGACGGGCATGTCTACAAAATAGGGCTCCACAGTAACATGAAGGGTTTGAGATGAACCATAGTCGCTCTACGACTGAAGGAGGCTAGCCTGTTTGTTAGACAAAAGTCTAAGACTGAGAATGAATAGGTCAAACTTACCCAATCCACTATCTGCACTCTCTTGCCTAGAATGATGATCAGAAGTACCAGTTTGTCCGAAGAAGGGGTCAGTGGTCAGTTCACTTGACTGTGAGAGAGATGTAATATCTCCTGGTGTACCCAAGACAGACTCACCTACCTGGGCTCTCAAAGCCATTTCCTGGTGATAAAATAAAATCAAAGATCATATGGAAAAAAAAAATGAATTTTAAATCAGGGTAAAACCAAAACATTGTTAAAGACTAAGAGTGGAGTGGATAGAAGTGAGATATTTTTTTAGATCAATTAGCTATGGCCTCCTTCAGTTGTGAAAGAGATGACATGAATGCCTGGGCATCAGTTGTGGTCGGAATGATGTCGCCCATACATCAGTTCCCCCATTTCCAAGCAGCTGATGTATCCAAAGAAACAACTAGTGTTGATACAGTTTGGGGTCAGAGGCGTCGCAGGCTCTGCCAAGGTGTAGAACTGAGTGCTAAGGGTCACAGGCTTCTGATTTTTACTCAGGGTTGACTCCTGAAGCCTTTACCATGATTAGGTATAGCTGCAAGGAGCAGAGGTTTGAATTCAGAGTTTTCATGCTCCTAGGTGGGGAACCCCTCCTGCCTGAGGCTTACTGTCGCCAGTTATTTGCCTTTGCCCCTTCTCCTGTTAGTGAAAATAGTTTTGCCAGACTAAATGAGCCACACGTGAAGGCCAGGAATTGGACCGGTTGTCAGAGGCGATTTGAGACGCATGACATGCTAATAGGAAGCATTTCATAGGTAGTAGAATGGTTATATCCAGTACTACTTCTGGCAATGACAACCTTGCAGAACATAGATTAAGTAAAGTTTACTTTTTTAACATTTCAAGAATTTTATTCCAAACGAATGAAATGAGATAACTGAAATTTTACTTTAATTAAACAATGCACTCTAAAATGTTTTTTTTCAAAGGTCACATTTTAAAAATCCAGGATATTTTTCACAAATTCAGAACTTTAACAGCTAAACATGCATGTTATCTGAATACAGTGCCCCCAGGCTTAGAAGTCAATTCAGGAAGCTAGCTACCTGTCTTGCTATCTCATCTTGTCTCTTCTTCAGAGCTTCCTGTTCCATCTGGAGTTGCTGTAGCTTCAACTGTTTCAACTGATCCTGCTGTGATGTGAGGAGGTTTGAACCACTGGTTGCATTCTGGGATTGAAACTTCATACCTGGCCGTTGTAAGTGTACAGCTGGAAAACAAAGTGATCAGTATGTTTAGACCAATACAATTTTATGTATAAATCAAATGAGCGTATTCATTAAAAGTTTTAACACTATTAACAGTTTGCACACAAAAAAAAGTTTTATAAGCAGTTAAAAAAAAAAGGAAAAAAAAAGATAAAATATTGGTCTAAATTGAAGGATTCAAAGTAGGGCCAAATATATGCAAAGTAGGTAAAGCTTCGGCCATAGAATCAGAATACCTTTACATTAGGGGTGGGCAAATTATGACACGCGTGCCACATGTGGCCCGCCTGAGTGTTTTATGCGGCCAGCCGACACCTACAGAAATCAGGAGTGCCCACAGTATATACATATAAAAATGCAAATATATTTTTAAAAATATCTATATAAATTATTGAAACTGTCTATTAATAAAAGTTTCAAGTAAACGAATATTATGCTTATTGGCTATACATTAATACACTCAATTCAAAACACAATCTCTGATCAGTATTTATTCAATGCTATGAAGAACTGTGTTGAATGTTGGATAGGCTTGGAACATAATAACAAGTGTAACAACTGATAGAGATTAATCTTTGACTGAATAAAATAGTTGGTTTTGTTGTTTTTTTTTTATTAAAAAATATCCCAGCCATAAACTCTAAACAGGAAAGTTTGCACAAAGCTGCATACAATTTAAACATCATATTGATCAGAATGACATAGTAATCAAACTTAGTAGAGCTAGGGGTGTTAACTACAGGTAGTTCCGATTTAGGAACAAAATAATCTAATGTATCCGCTATCTTAGCATGGGCTAGGCAAATGAGAACAACATAAAATCTCAAGGAAGAAATTGTTATGTTACTTGAAGGACATTGACTGTGACTTAGTTACCAATATATCTAATGAATAGTGGAAGACAGATTTCATGTGTTTCATAATTGCTATTGCACTGGTTTTTTTGCATATGAAATGTAAATGCATGTTAAATCTTTTCAAACAAGGTTTTCCCATTTCTACAAGCAAAAGAAAGCAGGTTTTGTCATTTTCCTTTGCTGAAAGGTGAAACTATTTCTAGTGAAATGATTAAAAGTACAAAGCTTATTTAGATTTGTGCAATTTTTAAAAGCAAATTTTAAGACGTCAAGAACCAATTTTCAATACCATCAGCTACCATTTAGTGCAGAAGCTGATTCAACTCCAGAGGACATAACTCCAAGCAAAGAGAAGTTCCAGTCAGTACTTCAACGAGAGTCTTATGGGTGCCAGAAGCTGTATTTCCACACTTAAAAAATATTTGCTGCTGTTCACACTATTTGGGTACACATACATCTGTTCTTCTTCTTCTTTATTCTCATTTCACATGTTGGAGGGTTCAGATCAGTAATCCTATATCTGAGATGAACCGTGCAGTGGTTTACAGATCAGGCAGTTCCTGAATAGTTTTGGTTCTATAGGAGGGTTTTGGGGCCAGAGTCTTGTTCGGGTCTCTTGATTTAGTATGCACCATTGAAGGACATGGTCAGCATTCTCTGGTGATGCTCCACAAGGGCAAGTTTCGATTGTCAATCATTTAACTTCTGGAACATATATTGTCTCATTCAGTGAACAAGCATTTTTTTTGTGTGGAAATTAAGTATAATTACGGGTGGATTTTGACTGAATGTAATTTGACAGCAATCACAGGAGTAACAACTAGTAAGCTAGTTCCACAGTTACGGAACATTATGCACTAGTGTAAAAAATAAAATACTGCACATTAAGTACAACTCTATATTTGTGGGGATATTGTAATATAAAAAGACAACAGCAATTTTTTTTTTAAATCATAAAATTGTTTCAAAAATTGCTAACTTGTGTAATTCCTTAACATGGTGTGTGGAACAAAAAGAAACATGAATATAATACAGTGTAAATATGAATTAAAAGACATTCTACACAGTTAGCTAGAGTATCTTTCTAAGTTATATATACATATGCGGCCCCCCATTCCCAAATTTAGAAAAATGCGGCCCTCGATACAAAAAGGTTGCCCACCCTTGCTTTACATCATCTGCCCTATAAATTGCAAGGTCTGAAAGGGGAACTTCACTTTTAGGTTAAGCGGAAATGTCTACATCTGTAAAAGCATATTTATACTTGAGCAGAGAGTCAAAATATGACCTAATGCAATTTAATGAAACAAAAGCATTTTCTAGATGTACTAGCATTACAGACAGGCTACACCAATTGATTTCTTCCCAAGCTTTATATTGTTTATTATGGCTAGAACACCTCCTTATTTCAATAAACAGCTCACATTTTGACCATTAACATAACCTACTTTTTTAGTCCCTGTTACAATGAAATTTTGTTGCCTGCTCTCTCTCTCTTTTCCTTCTCTCTTTCTTTCTCTTTCTGGAACCCTCTTTTTTTTTTTTCACCAACATAGACCGTTGACTTGATTTAGAAAGACCCACTTTATAACGCCCTTCCAGACACACATACGCTTTTGGCCCGTGAATTCTAGTATCACTTTTACTTTTCTCCGCCACCCCCACTCCACCCCACCCCTTAACCAGTTCCTTCCCACAAAGAAAAGTTAGTCCTACATACAATTTCTGACTTTTCTTCAGTTTCTCATCAATGTTGCTTTTCAACCATTGTCCCCTCCCACACACACAAACACCCACATTCACACTGTTCAGACTTTTTTTTATTACAAAGACAACCCTTCACTTTTCACTTCACTTGAAATCTATGGGGAAGAAGACAATGACCAACGGCCTTTACTTTTCCCCAACTAATGTCAGGTACCCAATTAGAGCTGGGTGGACTCATAGACGCCCTAAAATCCAGAAATTCAAAATCTAAGTCATCACCAGGATTCAAACCCAGGACTTGGAAGCCAAGCGCTTTACCACTCAGCCACCACACCACCAAATCTATGCATAGCATGTATGAATAGTTTTAAGCTTGCAGTTTTTCATGAATTGCAGATGTCAGGTATGTCAGATCAGTCAAACCTGGTTCTTAGTGAGTGCCTAGGAGGTAAAAGGAACATGTGTACCAAATTTCATGCAAATACATATATCGCAGATAAGCTTAGTATATTTGCGTCCATTTGCACTTTATGGTAGTAATCCAGGTAAAGAGATACAAAATCATTATCATATATAATCAACACTTTAAAAAGGTTTTAAAAATTGTAATCTTAGAATATTACCAATTATTATTTTGAAAAAAGTGAATTTGATATTTACTACCATTATATAGAGCTTTCTAAAATACTACCTTTAACATTAAAAATGACTTTTTTTCTGCAACAATAATTGTCACAAATGAAATGTATACATTGATGCTTGCAATTATTTTACAAAAGGGCATTCTTTATTAAACAATAAGTTTCCCTTTCAGACCTTGTGGTCTAAAGGGCAGATGATGTAAAGGTCTTCTGTTTCTATGGCCTACGGTTTAACGAGGGTGTCATGTGGCCAGCACAACGACCAACCGCCTTTACTCCCCCCCCCCCAACTACTAATATCAGGTACCCATTAGAGCTAGGTGGGCTCAGAGGTGCCTAAAGATCTCGAAATTTAAAAATCCCAGTCTTCACCAGGATTCAAACCCGGGACCCCTGGTTCGGAAGACAAGCCCTTTACCACTCAGCCACCAAGTCTCCTATTAAACAATAAGTGATGTATTAATAGTGTGTATTGATCTTGAGATTTAATACTAATGTTTTTAATAGATGGACATGGCCATAGTTTGTACATCACTGGTGTAGTTTACAAAGATTAAAGCTTATATGTATGTAAACAGTTATGCTAGACATCATTATTCCCCCCACCCCCATCCCATTTGTGCAGATTTATGGGCATGATATGTTAAAAACAAATTATTTATACAGAAAGTACATCAGCAATTTGATCATCACATCAATTATATACTCTTATAAAAACAAGCTAGATGAATAAATAATGAATTACAATTGCTAGACAACACATAGCCTAAATAACTGAAGTGTAGAAAAACGCATAAAGTTAGAGACCGATAAAACTAATTCGCCCTTACATGGAAACTCAAAAGTTGAAAGTCACAACCATAATGGACAAACAAAAAAGACGTCAACACAACTTACGTATTGAAGGATGAAACCAGCTCGTAGTGCGTTCAATATGGTTGATGAAATACACCTCACACTCAGCTGTATAGGCCCTCTCCCAGCCCGGCGGTAAGGGAACTTTGTCCACATTGATGGGGGCTGTAAGTGTGGGCTGGGTGGAAGGGGCAGGACTTCCAGTCTGCGGCAGACTGTTGAGGTTACTTGTTGTGGTATTGTTGTTGTTGTTGTTGCTGCTGGAGATTGTAGCTGGGTTTGTACTGTGAGTTTTGCGTGGGTCATTCCAGGTAGTTATCTGTAACACGTGACTGAAAGGGAAAAAAAAAAGGGGAAAATATGTTAAAACAAACAAAAATTCAATGTTTTGTAATGTCTATAATGAACAAAACAGCAAACAAAAAACTCAGATAAGAAGTAGTTTAAAACCCAGAAACTTTTAGACTTGAAGAAATATTTCAAATCAAGATTTTCATACATGGTGGAAAACTACAGATAAACATTAGCTTTTTTGGTGCAGTGTACATGTTTTAGCACTGCAGAAAGAAATTTTCAAAGCTCTTCCATTTGAATACAAAAATTATAATTCAGTTGGCAACAATGAAGTTTAATTTTGCATCCTTGAGATTATTTAGTCCCCAATATTAAAAAATGGATAGCTAAGTTGGTTTTAGATTTGAATTGAGTTACAGTATGTAATGAATACATTTACATCTAAGCAAATACAATAATTTAATAACAATGATAACTCTTTAGGTTTGGATGACAAGAATAATGATATTTGCTGATGGAAACCAAAAACATTTCATGAATAAATTTCAACACTAGGCTGACAAGACTGAAACCTAAAAATAATTGCAAAAAAACGGAACCTGTATCCTGTAATACAAAATCAAGTTCTCAGAACAAGAAATTAAGAAAGGCATGCAATAAAACTTGATGTTATTTACAAATGTTTAAAATGTATGGGCAAGTACATTAAATGCATAATGGCAAGATATCAACGCTTTGACAGAATCTGTGTATCTAGGTTGCCATAACAAAGTTACAAAACCAATCCTTCAACATCTTGACTTATAGATACAAATGCACCCTTATATTGAAACTAATTAGATCTATATTTTACTGATAAACAAGTAAAATCTGCAATAATTAGCCACATAATAATACCACTATCTTATATAGAAAATTCAAATGAAAAATTAGGAAATTTTACTTTCAGAGATTTAGCAACCATAGAAATCGAATTTTTAAAAGATGATGGTGAAGTGTGGTGACAATAAAACCTAACTGACATTTTAGAAGCTTTAACTACAATGACTTGCTTATTTTGTTTTAAACAAGTTGACTCTGGGAGTTGCCAGATAGGACATTTCAAACAAAACAAGAAAACTAACATATATATGTGAATAATAACAGCAATGTGAAGAACTTAAAAGAACCAGCTTTCTGACTAGATAGATATGAGATGAAGAAGAAAAAGTTCTACAGATAAACTGAAGCAGGTGACAGGATACACATGTTGACATAACTAAGGGGAAGCCACTCTTAAACAATGAACAGCATGCACAGCTAGAGCTGAAGACAACACCCTTGTTTGTTTGGAACACACCATGTACCCCCCACAGCCACCCCCCTCAAACACACATGGAGTTCCACTCAGTGCCTGGGACAATAGAGGACAATGGAAATATGACACCAGGGGAAACGGGGGGCAGAGTGGTTTTGTTTACTTACAGAATATGTTTGTTTACAAGTGCAAGTGAGGGAGAAAAGGGTGCAAAACAATACAGGAAGCAGTAGGAAAGAGAAGGGCTGTTCAATATACACAGAAAATCACCTAAAGCAGCAGGAGCTTTAAAGAACTCTTTAAAAATGGAACAAAAGGTAAACTATTGGTGTCAACTTTTACCTGATCTCACTGATCAGCAGGGCTATAGTAGGCCTACCTCCCAGGTAGTGAGATCTTGGATTACAGGCACACTTTGTTCCTGGGCCATACTCATAATCAAGACAGATTTTACCATTTGAAATTTTGTACAGTTAAAGTATTGACATCAAAAGTAAACAATGATTTTTAAAAATTGCAGTGATACTGAGTAATAATAGCTGATGTTAAATCAATTAATAACTAGTAATTAATCACATCATAATAATTCATCTGTTTGTATATCAAGCTAAATTATTAATATTTTTTCAACAAGTCAATTTTCTGTTCAATGTTAGTAAAAAAAAAATTACTCCATTTTGTTTTTGGTAAAAATAAAACTCTACTTTAACCATGCAGCATCATATAAAAGCTATAAATGTAAAGTCTTCGAATTTCAGACAAAATTTATAACATCTGTTATATTTATGATGATGGTAAACAGCAAGGCAAATCAAAACCAAAATTTAAAATATCAAAGACTGTCTGACCTAGTGCATTGTAGGAAGCAATGCCCTAGTCTTCCTAAGACTTTTTTTTTTTTCACTAAGAATCAAAAAAAAAATGTGTAGAAATGATTACACTCTTTTGCACACACAGGTAAATGTGCATGAGAAAGCTATGACTGCAAACAAGTATTTTGATAAATACACATACAATCAGCCTTTGTTTGGAGTTAGCCAGACAAATGTTAGACTGGCTACCAACTAGAAGAAAGCACAAATCAAAGCCAAGCTCTTGATAAGAAATACAAAGGCAAAGCTCATTTCAAGGTATAAAAGTATATATACATCACATGGAATAAAAGCAGGATAGATATAGTGGCGTAGCTAGGAATTCGCCATCAATTGGGGGCCAGGGAGGCTTGACCTCTTTGGAGGCCCTTGCATTTTATGTAATATTTAATATAAAAAAACAATTTTCGAACACTCATTTGGTGCCTCCCTCAAGTGGTGGCCCACGGGGATTTTCAAATTCTTCCTCCCTTCCTAGCTATGCCACTGGATCTATAGATTTATTGTTGTTTTATCAAAGTATGAATCAAATTCTTTGAAGTGAAATTCAAATTGAAGTAGACTTTTGATAAAAATTCTCATTGTTCTCAAAGTAATATTTAACTTCATCAATATCTGGCCAGACCAACTACTGACAGATTTTTTATTTCAAACAATGTAACAGTTTTGATAGTCACAAAGACTGGGAACAAATTCAGAATTGCAGGATACAAACTTTCCAATTAGAAGCTAAGTGTCGAAGGCCAAGATGGCAGGCCAAAGTTGCCTAATAGAACTTTTAGCAGTAAAAACTTTCACTAGAATGGCATCATTCACTTGTGTATTTTTTAGTAATGTCTAGTGCAGCTAAATAAGCTTAAAAAATTTTATGACCTCACAATGTGAGTCTAGAATAATTGTGGAAATAATACAATATATAAAGAAATGTAAACATATTAGTGCCAAAGTTGGGTTTAATTCATATTACTTAGTTTGGCTAAACAAATCTATTTCATAGGGTGATTGAACTGAATGCTAAGATTTAGTACTTAAAATGTTTTGAATTTTGGATTATTCTTTTGTGCTTTATTTGTTACGTAATCGAGTTTATGTCAAGACAAGAAACCTGCTAAATCCATCATTGCAACTTGAAATGTAAGATCTACACAAATCAGCAATAACACAATGCAACAGCCAGTAACTACTGTACCACCCAAATTAGACCTCTAATATCTACTTCCCCTGACCCCTAAATTAGTTTAAAATTAAAACAAAGTATTCATTGAGAAGAGTTGAATCTAAAAATATATATTTGTGTTACAGTGAGAACCAGAGCAGCTGGCTATCTCTACAAGCTTATATTGAACTAATTAGTTGATATAAAAGCTATAAATATATATAATATATATGTGTCTTTGAGTCACAATTCAGTTTGTTACTATCACTAGTTGCAAGCAAGTTTAACTAGTTCAAGCTATGCTCTGTTGTAGTAACCATACAAATGAAATGACAGGCAACATTTTTGTTTTCGTATTTATATACTGAGATAGCTGGAACAGTGGTGTCAATGCATTTACTACCTAAACTTAAGATGGTGAGGCTGAGAGCTAGATTGAATAATTGCTGACATAATGTTTTTTTCACATCATGTACCAGCAAGTCTGATTTTCTATGGGTCTATTATTTGTCCCTACTCTCAACGGTTTAAAATAAAAAAAGAATTTTAGACCTAGATCTATGTTCCTGCTCAGATGTTGGTTTGTAGCTCCAAACAGCTAGTACAACTAGCCAATGTAGGCATATTAAATTCCCAATGAAATAAACTTGATCAGACTTCTTTTAAAACAAATTTGAATTTTTTTTATATAAATATACCCAGCTTGAACTTTGAAGTAGATATATGCAGAGTTACGAATGAAGTGATCATTCTAACTCACTACAAATGCATGTCTTTTCTGTCTCATGTGTCTTGATCATCTCTCCTTCAAGTGTCACACCAGTCCTTTTTATTTTCTTGAATTACGCCAGATAACCTTGTGATTTCATCAGAAACTTTTCAGCCTGAACAACCAAAACATCCACCCTACTTTCCTCAAAGTTACATCATAAACATGCAATGACGCAAATATACTCCCAAATAAAATACAATTGTATTTATTTCTACTAGAATTAGAACAGCTAATGGACAGAAAAAAATCTGGTCAAACCTGAAAACTTGTCTTTACATCTTATCTTATGTGATACAGACGTTACTTCAAAAAAGAAGATGATTACGTCCTATGCCTCATGCATTTAGTCATGCATTTTAACCAATGACCTAAATTCTGCCAAGTCACTGGTTTTCCTGGCTAGCTCAAGCAACCCATTCCATGCTCTAATAGCACTAGGGAAGAAAGAGCATTTGTACAAATTTGTCCTAGCATATGGAATGTGGAATGTGCCTTTATCTTTGTGTCTTTCTGAGTATTTTATTAAATTTTGTTTTTGTATTTGACGATTATGGTTCAGTGTCATATGAGGAACATCAGTTCCGTTTAGAACATTTTCTATTCATTTAAACCTGACAAAATGAGCTTTACATTTCATTTTATTTTTTAATTTTAATAATTTGTCAAAGCAACACTATGTGCTATAAAAATGTCAATATAAAGGTAGAAGCAAAAATAACTGAGAAATATTCAAAAATTAAATAGCCATAATTGTATAGTATTTTTTGTTTGATCTCCCCTCCCCCCTTACAAAAAACGGATAAAAATGAATAAAGGAAAACTTTTAACTCAGGACATGATGTTCCTTAGGAAAGAAATATTGGAGATTTTCACGATAAACTAAACAGTGTCAAGGACCCTAAATTAAATTGCCAACTAACTAAAAAGTCACAAAAAAAGAAGAGCTTAAAAAATTTGATGCTGCAGTGCTTAAATTGCAAAAAAAAAAATATATATATATAACAGGCAAGTTCTTAAAACCTAGCTCGTCAACACATCCTTCATTTTGTACACCGGATACACCAAAAAACTTGCTATTTATATATATATATACATGGGAGTAGCCAGGTTGTTGTTTGTTTTTTTTTTTTTTGGGGGGGGGGGGGGGGGGAATTGTTTTCTCCCCCCCCCCCATATTTATATTTATATGTATGTATGTATGTGTGTGTACATAATCTTTATTAAATTCTGACCCTTCATTCTTTCGGAAGACGCTTATTGTGCCCTAGAATAGGTTCTTCCTGGACTAAGTGGAAAAATTGGAGACTCCCCGCCATTGCCAGCAAGCACTATTTCTGGTATTGAAAGCCAACAAAAATGCATATTCTGAGGTATCTACAGTGCATTTTCCTGATATTAAAAAGTATTTTAAAAACCTAATGTGCTATTCTTACTGACTTAGACCCTCCTGCGCCGTTTGGCGCATTAGTTGTCAAGCTGTTTCCACAAAAATCTGTCACTGGTAATGTCTGAAGCCTCTTCCCACCTGCTCTGAGGACCTCCATGAATGTATGGCGCCAAGTTGTACTAGGATGTCATCGCAACACTTATATTACGTAATTCATTTTGTCAGAGAACATGTCCCACAAACCTCATGCGACGATGTCACAATCTTACTAAAGGGTTGACTCCCAGTTCAGCATAGGATTTCCTTGATTTTGACCCGATCTCTATAACTGACTCCTAAAATCTGTCTTAGCCATCTTTGTTGAGCCACATTTAGTGTTTTTCAATTTCGGCAGATGACTATTCACTGCATTTTATTATTGGAGCCCAGCCACTGGCATAAATGTGTAACCTCTCTTGACTACGCTCTTGTAATTAGGTGACTGTAGATTACTTTAGAATTTATAGCGAAAAGGGAAGTTTTATCGTCAAAATCATCTGTTGGGGGCTTTAAACTAAAAAGTCTCTGGAGTTGTTTTTTTTTAAATTCAAAACCCTATTTAGCTACGGTCATAGAATTTGGTAACTGTAGTTTGCTTTAGAATAATATTGTAGATGGAGGTTTTCCACCTCAAAACGCTATGTAGGAGGATTTTAAACTCAAAACCATCTGGAGGGGATTTAAACTTTTACCCCTTTTGGCAACGTTCATAGCATTTTGAGTGCGAAATTTCCTTTTTTTTTTTTTTTTTACATTGAAGATGTATTTTTTAGCTTTAAACTCTGCTGGGAGGGGGGGGGGGGGTTAAAATCAAAATATTTCTTAGCTGTGCTCTTGGAATTTGGGGATTGTCATTTGCATTCTTTTGTTGTTTTGTTTTATAGAAGAGGTGGATTTAACTGCAAAAACCCTGGTAGGGGGTTTGAAACTCAACTGAAAAACCCCTGGTAGGAGTTTTTAAACTCAAAACCCCCTGGTAGGGGGGTTTAAACACAAAATCCCCTTGGCTGTGCTGGGGCAAGTGATGGTTTAGTATTAAAGTCTCACCTAAAATAAACAAAATCAAAGCAAAACATCAGTCACTAAATTCCGATCCCCCACCCCTGCGGGGGGGGGGGGGGGGTTCACGGCTACGCCCATGTATATATATACAAACGTATAGTCGATTTTGACTAACACCCTTAGAAAGGTGTTAAGAATAATAAAATGTCATCTTTAACAAGTGGGGATGATTTTGCTTATCGTAAGAAGATGAGTCCTAGATATTTTTTTTTTCATTTTTACTTTTTAAATAGTATAGCTTCTTTCTGATCTTTTTATTGCCACCGACCCTTCCCAATCTAACCTTTATCCAAAGTAATTAATTGTCAAAAAAAAAATTAACTTCACACACACACAGACACAACAACAACGTGGCTTGTTAGAGAGAGAATAACGCGCATCGAGTTCACATGAAGGCAGGATTTGAATCACAAATTGAAACATGCCTATTAATAGCAGGCTATATATAGCTATTTACACGTAAAAAAAAAAAAAAACTATTTGCTAGGCTCAAACTAAATCTAATGATAGCGACCTAGATCTTCTAGGCCT
Organism: Biomphalaria glabrata; assembly: GCF_947242115.1. Classification (NCBI taxonomy): domain Eukaryota; kingdom Metazoa; phylum Mollusca; class Gastropoda; family Planorbidae; genus Biomphalaria; species Biomphalaria glabrata. Next base: position 19,475,223 of record NC_074725.1, on the reverse strand, counting down.
AACCGTAATGTGTACATCGCGCGTCTCTTAGATCTATAGCATGTAGATCAACAGTGTTGGCGTCCAGTAACAGGAACAGAACGTGTGTCTAGGTGGGTTGAGAATAATTTCAAACTATTAAATAAAGGACACACAATGAGATGTTCAAATGACTGGACATAATGCCAAACGCAAGGCTCCCGGCAGTAGTTGCTCCATTACGTACAGGTCACAGGTGTAGATCTAGACTTCTCGATAGAATAAATCAGGGTCATGTGCGACACAAATTTATGTATATTGATTTTTAAAAAAAATATATATTTATAGCCTATGTATGTGAATACATATGTGCTTACAGACTTTTAAAATGGTTTATAAGTGAGTTGAATTACATGTATTTTATATTTGAATAATGCTTTTTATGTACATGAAATATTTATATTGATAGTGGTTTACATGCATGTGAGTACATGAAATGAGTTCCAGTGAGCATAATTAATTGTCCGATATGTCAATTATAAGCACACTCTACATGGACTGGAAATAGGATTTACAATATATTATTTATCGGTAACAATAAACAGTGCGTAACACAAACTGGCCTTTTTAAATGTGTTTTTAAAAGGGTTGGTACCTATTTGCATGCAATTAGGATGCTATATATATTTTTTTAAGCCATGCTTTCAAGTAGCGGTGGTACCTGTCTCAAGATGTGAAGGCGATGTTTTGTTGTTGTTTTGTTGTTGTTGTTTTATTTTAATTTGAGTGTGTGCGATTTAATCTAAACGTGGTAGACAAGACATTTCAATCAGAAACGATTGTAGTTAACACTACATTCTCGTAAGTAGATCTCAATAAATACTTCAATATAAACATTTCAATCAGAAAAGATTGTAGTTAACACTACATTCTCGTAAGTAGATCTCAATAAATACTTCAATACAAAAAGAAAATTATTATACAAAAAAATAATAATAATAAAAATTAAGAGACTCTTTGGCATAATGTATCCCATGTAAAGCTGGAGACGATCTATACAAATGTAACAACATGAAAACCCCCCCCCCCACCACACACACACCTATCCTACACTGCTACAACACGGCCAGGAACACGAACTTAAAGTTTGGCAGAACGATCCAGCGCTCTCGGCCAAGTGACTCGCACAACATAACAAGGAATCACGTGACCAAAGCGCAACAGTTTTCTTCACGTTAAAGCGTTAGAAAATATTTTTTTTAAAAAAAAAAAAAGGTCTTTACAAGTCTTGCATACCTGGGTCATGGTAGTGGACATTGATGTGGACTATTGGGAAGACATATTAGTAAAATCACTAAACTTAGAGACACTTTAGGACAGAGAAATAAAAATTAAAGTAGCAATACTACATAAAACACTGAACCATAATTAACAAATACAAAAACAAAACCTGATAAAATACTCAGGCACATTTCTTATACACAGAGAAGTTTGAAGAGAGCGCTGTAGCGCTTCGGATTTAAAAACCAACTCCGATATCACAATGACAAAACCAAAACCAGGTGACAGAAAATATACACTAGCTGGTTGACGGTCTGTCTAGGTCAGTTGTACCGAGACCTTCGTGTCCTCGTGATAGAGGAGGCCTTGGCTGTACTCACAGCCTACGTCAAACGTAGCATTATTTCCCTCGTACATACAGATGTTTATAAGTTTATATGTAATATGTAAATTGCTGTATTGTTGTGCACATGCCTATTTGACCAATTTTAGGTGTATTTATACCAGAATAATACCTAGAAATAGAAGAAACAACTAACTGAAAAAGGAACTAAAACAAACCAGAACCGGTATAAAAACACACACAAAAGTATGGTATAAAATAAAAGTCCAACAAACAAAATATAAAACATATTTTTTAAAACAAAGCTTATATCAGTCATCAATACTGCATTCATCCTCAATTTTCAAAATTGATTCATCTCCCTTTTTCTGTGAAAAAAAAATATAAATACTTAATTACCACTAATTAATTGACTAATTTGTTAATTTTTTAATTGATTAAAGTGTTGCCATCTACAATGAATAATTGTGCAAAGTGTCAAATTGACACGAGAATGGGAAGTGGGAGAAATAACGTGTACAAGATGTGTACCAGACAGAATGAGTTGATGTAAGCTTTGTATTAAATGACCTCACGTGATCCAGATCCCATGTAGCTATTGATTAACATAATCCCCCTTTCAATTGCTTTAAAAAGTGTATACATGTAAGTATTTTTTGTGTATGCATCTCTTACGGAAAAACAAATCAGAAGGTTTGGCTTGCAACTGTTATGAACACGAAGGAGAACTCGGATTTCAAAAACGGCATGTGGGTCCGAGATAAAATTATAAATTATGTCCAACAAGCCACCACCTCCCCCTCTTTTTTTTTTTAAGTAAAGTTCCCCTTTCACACCTAGTGATATATGGGGCATCATCTGTTTCTATGGCCCACGGTTAACAAGGGTGTCATATGGCCAGCACAACGACCAACCGCCTTTATTTTATTTTACTAATGTCAGGTAAGCATTAGAGCTAAGTGGGCTCAGAGGCGCCCTGGATTCAAAACCCGGGACCCCCGTAGCGGAAGCCAAGCGTTTACCACTCAGCCACTGCGCCTACCTTTTTTTTTGTGTGTGTGTGTAACTTTTTTTTCAAAAAAATAAAGCAATACGTGCCTACAATTGCATTTTAATTGTTCATGTCACGCTTTCAGAAGATTAATTTGGACTATTTTGAGCACCATGAGGGCGAATGAGAATGGAATATAAAAGTAAAAGTCTAGTATAGTATAGCAGGACTAATTCGTACAAATGTTCATTCTTCTCTAGTGCTATTGCAGCGTGGAATCAGCCAGGAAAACCAGCGAATTAGCAGAGTGATTCACATTCATGACTAAATTGACACATGAACGCCTGTAATTTGCAAGATACGATAAGATATTAGATTTTCAATAGAACCTTTATTGACCAGTATATGTACCGGTATTATTATTATTAGTCAGTGGCCCGGCGGGCTTGACCTTTTTAGGGGCCCTGCATTTAGACATTCGACATCATGACATGAGATATTATATTTAATAAATGTCTATATAAGTAAATTAAACACAAATTAATCATCCACATATTGATGAAACTATTAAAAAATCCAACAAAGCATTAGGGTTTATTAAAAGAAATTTCTATAAATCAAATAAGAACATAAAACTAATATGTTATGTAACCTTGGTTAGGCCAATAATAGAATATGCATCCTCCGTTTGGGACCCCTCAACTCAAGAAAACATTAAGAAACTGGAACAGACACAAAATAGAGCAGTGAGATTCATAACAAACGAATATTCACATTTGACTAGAGTAACACCTTTAGTAAAATCACTAAATTTACAAAGCCTTCAGGACAGAAGGCTCAAAAGTAAAGTAGCAATCATACATAAAACACTGAACCATAATCTTCAAATACAAAAACAAAATTTAATAAAATACTCACTTCAGATCTACTTCAACTAGATCTACTTGATACAAAAACAAAATTTAATAAAATACTCTGAAAGACACAAAGATAAAGGCACATTTCTCGTCCCATATGCTAGGACAAATTTGTACAAATACTCCTTCTTCCCTAGTGCTATTAGAGCATGGAATGGGTTGCCTGAGCTAGCCAGGAAAACCAGTGACTTGGCAGAATTTAAGTCATTGGTTAATATGCATGACTAAATGCATGACGCGTAGGACGTAATCATCTTCTTTTTTGAAGTAACGTCTGTATTATATAAGATAAGATAATACCTTTGTTTACTGGGCGATATAATGCACAAGTGACAAATCTCAATTGATATCGCCTCACGCTGTGCTTTCTGTGCAGCAAACGCATCTATAACATCATCTAAAACAGGGGTGGGCAAATTACACGTAAAGAAATCAGGTGTGCCCACAGATACAAATTGCAAATATATTTCAAAATAAACAATTCAAAATATCTCTATACATTTTAGAAAGTTCTGATTCTTATCACTTATGAGGAAGAGGTAAAAGAAACATTGTCTCTATATGTCATTCTAAAAAAGTTTATAGTAAACGAAGATTATTTTTATTGGCAATATTTCAAAACATTCAGTCAAAGACACAACCTCAGACCAGTTTTTCTTCAATGCTACGAAGAACTGTGTTGAAAGTGTTGGCTTGGAACAAGATGACATGTGTAACAACTGATGGAACACGTGCTTTGACTGAGAAAATTTGAACCATATCCCCAACTCTTACGAGAAAGTTGTCGCAAAGCTGCATTGGTTATCAAACATATTATTGACATCATTATATCAGTGATCAAACCTAATCAGAGCTAAGGTGCTTAACCACAGGTAGTTCCTAGAAGTAATTAAGATTTGGAAACAAAATATTCCGATTTTCGGTACCACAGTAGTAGGCCTATCCGCTGGCCTAGCATGGGCAAGATGGTATTGAGAAGAATATGGTATCTCAAGGAAGAAATTATGTTCCTTGAAAGACATTGGCTAATATTTCTAATGAATAGTGACTGACTTCACTTTTTACATCGCGAGTATTACAGTGGTTTTATTTTACACATTCAGTGTATGTGCATGTTAAATCTTTTCAAACAAAGCTAAATCGTCAAAATGTGCGAAGTTTTTCCGCTAAACACTCAACATGTGCCAAGTGTTGAAAAATGTTCAAAAACTGTTGATGATTCTAAATAATGACACAAGACCTTTGTCTCTAATTTGACCAAGACTGAAACACTACGTTCCTTCTATTCTATTTAAGTGAATCCAATCATTCCAGCAGAACACACGGAGACAAGTGTCTGGTGGAAAGTTCAAGAAAAAATATCAAAGTATTTTGGAGCGATATCTAAAGTGCTTCCTATTCACGCAATTATATTTGTTTGTAGGTGTAGGCAAGGCTTGCACGGGGCATCAAGGCTAATTGAATGGGGATTTTTTAATTTTTTTTTTGCTTTATAAATGGCTATATTATTATCATTCAGGGCTGGATTTAATGTAAGGCAGGCTGGGCTACTGCCCAGAACATCCACAAGATAGGAGCCTCCCACAAGATATGTTTACAAAAAAATATCTCAATTTCGACGGGTCAGAAACTTGTACATTTTTTTTTTCAAACATTTGTTTTTCGCATTTGAGTGTCACAACTTTAAATCTGATTGTGTGTCAAGACTGTCGTGGTTAACAAGTGTCCGATCATAGCGTGCTCCTAATGTGTAACTGCAGCTCGGCAGTGCGTACGTAGTATTTACAGGCAGTACGTCATTCGAGGGGCTACTTAAATATTTATATATATATATATATACATATTAAATAATTATGTAAAAGAAATAAAATTAGTTTCAATTTACAAGTACTCTATTTCTTTTATAAATAAATGGATTTTTATTAAAGGTTTCGAAAAAGTGTAGGGGCTTCCACATATTTCAATCCGGCCATGTTATCATTATTTAATATCAGACAGTCTGTACATATGTCTTGTGGGATATGCGCTGTGGAGTAATGTATTCAAACGTTGTACACTCCAAACAAGAGAAATATAACGTTAAGTAATTTTAAACCAGCATGATCGATTTGGCGGTGATATTCGGACTCAAGAATTTGGATGCGATTTCCCCTAAGAATGTGATCAGGTTGGTGGCTTAGTCACGCTCTCCTCTAGAAATAAACGCATATAGATCTATCAGCCTTCAATGCTTTGTGAATGTAAAACCGGGTGACAAAAAAAAAAACAAATATGGCTTCATTCATAAATCATACAATCATCTCACTAAAATTTAGCCCAGAGTTTCTCCGCCGTTTTTTGTTTTTTTCAAATACTTTTCATCCAAATTTTTATTTCCAAGTACCGGTACATGTCTTCTTTCCAGACCATTAGCGCCCTTTTAAATAGCATACACACACACAGACACATTTTTTCATGGTGTCAGCACTTTGTTTCGATGAGCTTAGAGAGTTGGGGGGGGGGGGAATAGTCTCCGAGTGTGACTTGTGGAATGTGCAAAGGTCTGAGACGGCAATGTGGTCCAGGTAAATCTATACGCGAGGAAGTTTGATTCAACAAAGTGTGACTAATGTTTGTCAATATTTATTTTATTGTTTATTAACGCTACAATCATTTTCGATTTCTGCTTCTCCGTAAACTCCAAACGATCAGAATCCATTCATTGCCTTAAGGGCAACAGTGACGTTAGAATGATATTAAAGACCATACTTAGCCTGCACAAGAGTACATCATGAATCTATAAATATTACCAATGTTGGCCATCAACAAAGAACATTACTAAATATAGCCAACCTTTCAACGTTCGGAAAAATAACCATCCATCAAGCCCCCCCCCCCTATCTTTTGGCCACAAGGTCAAGGCTGACTTCAGTTCCCTTTTAGACACAGGTTATAAGAAATACAGAATTGTGGGTGCAGACAAGGAGTTGAGTGTGTGTGTGTGGGGGGGGGGGGGGAGACGTCCCGTTGTGGCACGTGACTTGCTTCCCGTTACTGGAGCGATTTAGGGGGGGGGGGGGGGATGCTTTCGTTGCCGAGGGTCTGCGAAGAGCTACGCCCCGATTTTTATTTTTTTTTTGGGGGGGGGGGGGGGGGACATTTAAGTAACGTAAATCTAAAGCAGTGACGTCCAACCTACTGCCCGTGGGCCGTATCCAGGCCCCTCTAAACTTCTGCCCACATTGGAAATAATCGGTGTATTAGGAAAAAAAAAGGTTAAATTGGTCCACGACACGTGTGTTGGACATTTCTATGACCACAGACCGACTAAAAAGGCTGGACATCACTGACCTCGATAAGACATTTTAAAGAGCAATTAGGGGATATTATTTTTCAATAAAAAAATATTAATAACTATTGCAGAAATGTGCTTTTATTATTAACTTATAATTACGAACAAGAATTTCGTCACTACGCTTGAGCAGGAAATAGAAGAGACTTTTTAAATCGCACTTGCACGAACCAGCGTTCGAACCTCTATTATTGACATTATTTACTAACCATAGCAGGCGACCAAGTTGTCGCACGTGTTTGTTCTCGACAAGAATCTTGATTAAAACTTGCTGCGAAGGCGTGTCTAACGAAGCAGAAGGCAGTGGACTATCCGCCAATCCGAGATAGTCTCCAACAGAAGTTCGTGACTACACCACTGAAATTAATCTACAAGCACGTGATAGAGCCATATTTTTTTTGTCACGTGGAAAGAGATTGGGGGGGGGGGGGATATAAATAATAATTGTGTGTACAGGTATCCTGTGTTTAATAAAGAAAGCAAACTATGGAGTCTACTAAGATTAAAGACAAATCACTAGAGACCCAATGCTGCTTAGAAAATGAATATTTTTAACGAAGCTGGTGACTTTTTTTTTAAAGAGCGATTGATTTGCTCTTGATATAGATTAAGCACCAACATACATTACAAAAGACAGATTCTCGTTTGGTGATCGGCCTGTAGATCCAGAAGTTGCGCAAAATGTTTCTAAACCTCTATTTATGTATTTCACTATTTAATGAAGACATGCGGGAATGCCCTCTGACGTGTATGTTTAAGACGTCCAAACCAAATTAAATTTTTTATTAGATTATTATACTTCAAAAAAAACTATAGAGGTCAAACCAAAGTTTTCCCTGTGTGGTAGGTAAATAATCATTTGAACTGTGTCCAATATCCCATTTTATTTGTTGTTTTTTAACCGATGGAGAATTTGCAGCTAATAGAGGAATTGTAAAAAAAAAAAATAATAATAGATAAATCAATAAAATAAAAAGTACTTAATACAGAATTACTCCTGGCACAAAGACTACAAGTGTTTATATCTAACTTTCTGTAAAACCTACCTATTCGACTATATAACTCAATGAAATAATTTATAACAGAAACGCCCTTATGACAAAAAAAAAATCCTCCCATCTCTTAGGGAGGGGAAGTTACGCCTGCAGAACAGCTATTGCTACTGACTGTTCTACTTTCACATGCAAGGTATGGGGGCCTAAGGTCTTTCCGCAATAGGACTTTACAGCCACAAGAAGAAATGTTCAACGAGAGGAAAGTCAATCTGACGACCAGAAACTGAGGCCCAGTCAAACTAAAGCCTGCCTCGCGCTATAGCCTAAAACGTTTTGGTTACAAAAAAAAAATAATAAAAATAATAATAAAAGAGATCTTCCGTTTTAAAATCTCAAAAATGTTAGCCGATGTTGCCCCCGTAAGTAGATCACAATCAATATTGATAGCACCTCCACGACTGGTGTCAAACATAGACTATGATGGAAGACCGACATATACAGACCCTCTGTAAGATCATAGATCAGAAGTTGTGAAAGTAAAATATTAGTCAAGTGTATAGTTAAAAGAAATCAAACATGACAGTGGTTCCCAATTTTTTTCACTAACGGAACACTTCGCACATTCTGAGTATTTAGCGGAACACTTAGCTTTAGTCAATTATTCCAGTAGTTCATGGAACACTTATTCAGGCCTCGCGGAACACAGTTTGGGAAACACTGGACTAGACCAAGTAATTGTAGAATTAAAAGCAGACTAAGAAATTCTCTCCCCCCCCCCCCCCAATCCTTTTTAGCATACAGCGTCAGCATGACAACATATTTTACCCCCCTCTCTTCACATTATGTTATAATTCACACACACAAAACAAAGTATTTAAAAATTAGATATTAAAAAGAAAAAGCGAATGGAGTTTGTGTAGCATAAAAAAAACTCAACAGCAGCCCAGGCGGGTAAGTCGTACTCACAATTCTCTCACTTATATCGCCTTCCCAACAATGACCATAGACCAATATCATCATTAAATGTAGATAAACAAGGACTTACTGTTCGTTTTGTAATAACATGCATTCTTACTAGTGCCTGACTAAACAGTTAAGTGTGCACAATATATATTTACAAGTATATTGCATTTGAAAACACGAGCAATATAAAACATGAGGAAACGATGGGGGATACCTACCACGAGCTTGCGTGCTGAATAGGAAAGGCACTGAGCTTTTTCCAAAGGCTTCTGCCTATTTGGACAAGACAAGCTATTGGACTTGAGACAACTGAACACAATGGTCATCCCAACAGCGACGTATGCACGAGAGACATGGAAGTCATCTACCAAAATATTTAGAGGCTGTGTATGTAAGTCACAGGGCAGCCTTGAATTCCATAATAAGTAGTTACTGTAAACTTTTTGGGGCTTGACATAGTTCGTGTCGAAAAAGACTTGCTGCAATTACATTTGTGTATCTCATGGCAGTAATACCTTGCTTTATGCTGTTTTTAATTGTTCAATGTAATTTCCAGTTAACCAAAAAAAAAAAAAAAAACTAATAAAATTTTTTTTTCTCCTGGATAAAGGTCAGCTCAAAGTCTTTATGTCAATTGGAAATAAATTTGGGCCTAAAATTGTTCTGAAGAAAACTGAATTTCATTTCAAAGACACCTTCATGATGATTCAATCAACTCCAATACGTTGTGTTTTTTTTTCTTGTCATTCTTTTAAAATTAAAAAGGTCTTAACAATTTCCAATTAGCATCCATAAATCAGTCTTAGTTAGTCTTTTAGGCTTTTCTGTCTATAAGAAAAATCTTGAAATTCTGTTGTTAACTCTTTCTCTCCGTAATTATTTCCATGATCCTACGAATTATTCATTTTGTTCATTTATAGTTCATGTCCCCTGTCATAATTAAACTTCCATAACTTCGTTATCAGAAAATATTTTATTTGGTATAAAATTGCTCTTTTTATATAACACAAATTAATATTTATAAAAAAAAATAATTTAATGGGGTCAAATCGCTAATGGTATCGTCAAATAGGAAAAGATAACTTAACACATAATGATAATGAAACTAAAGCTAACATACTAAATAAATACTTTGCATCAGGATTCTCAGCCCCAGGAGACAAAGACATATTACTTAATTTAAACCAAGTAGACAACATAGGAGATATAGAAGTACAAGAAAAAGGGATCCAAAAACTATTAACAGAATTAAGCACCTGGACCTGATGGTATTCCAGCTCAATTACTCAAAGAACTAAGCAATGAGCTAGCACCAGTGTTCAAAATACTTTTTCAGGGCACAGTACCAAGGGACTGGAAAGAAGCTAATATCAACTCCTTATTTAAAAAAGGAGAAAAATCTGACCCAGGAAACTATAAAGCAGTATCACCAGCATCACATGTAAAATCCTAGATCACATAATATGTAGCAACATTAAAGAGAACTTAGACAAACATAATGTCCTTACTCCATACCAACATGGCTTTAGGAAATATAGACCATGTGAAACACAACTAATAATTTTTCAAAAGGTTTAGGTAACAGTGAGCAAATACATGCTATTTTATTAGATTTTTCCAAGGCTTTTGACAAAGTTCACCACCATAGTTTGCTTACAAAACGAAAATATTTTGGCATTGATGGTCCATTGCATCAGTGGATTATAGATGTTCTGAAAGGGAGAGAACAAACTGTATTAATAAATGGCTCTAAATCAACAATAATAACAGTAAACTCAGGTGTACATCAAGAAACAGTCTTAGGTCCACTACTATTTAATTTACATAAATGATTTACCAAATTGCATTAGTTCAGGTACAAAAGTCAGATTATTTGCAGACGATTGCATAATATATAGATCAATAAATTTATAAAAACAACACAAGTTACAGAAATTTTACAAAGAGACTTAGATGAATAACAGAAATGGGAATCAAATTGGAGTATGTCTTTCCACCCAGAAAAATGTCAGTTATTAAGAGTAACAAAAAAAAACTAAAACAAATCAATTCCACATTTTTATTTTATTCATGGTAAACCAATAACACAGACTAAAAATGCAAAATACCCAGGTGTTATAATAAATGAAAAACTGTCATGGAATCCCCATATTGATAAAACTATCAAAAAATCAAACAAAGCATACATTTGGGTTTATTAAAAGAAATTTCTATAAATCAAATAACAACATAAAACTAAAATGTTATTTAACTTTTGTTAGGCCAATAATAGAATATTATACGCATCCTCTGTTTGGGACCCCTCAACTCAAGAAAATATTAAGAAACTGGAACAGACACAAAATAGAGCAGTGAGATTCATAACAAACGAATATTCACATTTGACTAGAGTAACACCTTTAGTAAAATCACTAAATTTAGAAAGCCTTCAGGAGAGAAGACTCAAATGTAAAGTAGCAATTATATATAAAAAACTGAATCATAATCTTCAAATACAAAAACAAAATCTAATAAAATAGTCAGAAAGACACAAAGATAAAGGCGCATGCCTCGTTCCATATGCTTGGACAAAGTTGTACAAATGCTTCTTCTTCCCTAATGCTATTAGAGCATAGAATGGGTTGCCTAAGCCAGCCAGGAAAACCAGTGACTATGCAGAATTTAAGCCATAGGTTGACATGCACGACTAGATGCATAAGACGTAATCATCTTTTTTGAAGTAACGCCTGTATTATATAAGACAAGAGGGAAAGATTTTTGTTTTAAGGGCAAGAAATTACAGAAGACTTTAATTATGTATTGAAATGTGAACACAGTGACCTGTGAGTTTAAATCAGTACAGCAGAACCGCTAGGGGGGAAAAAAATAAAAAAACAAAACAAGGTTAAATATTGCTATTAAAACTTTGTTAATGTCCTCAGGCAAAAAAAAAACTGTAAATCGTTCACAAACTTTAAAAAAAATTTCTTTCTTTTCGCCACAGGTTAAAAAAAAAGAACATAAAAATTCCAAAGATATTCAAACTCTAGCTTGTTACAGCTTAGGACAAATTATGATGGTACTAGCTGATAGCGATGTTGAAAAAAAAAATTTTTAAAAATTGGTTTAATGCAATATTTAACATCAACCCCCCCCCTCCCCTGCATCCTTCACAGTAAAGTTTTTTTGAGCTGTGTGTTATTCGGCACATTGGACATCCATTAATCTTTCAAAGGCTATGTATTCCTTAACTTCAGACTCGAAGACGAGCATTATTATTTCCAGAATCTACTAGCTGTCAGCACTTTCAATCAGATATATATCAAGAGTGAATAGTCTTGAATCATAACTGAGATGAGATGTATAGATATTAGATCTGATCAGTCATACAAGTAAGGACAAGCCTTGTTATCATTATTGTCTTTTAACACATATTGATGTGTAATATTGTTAAAGCCTCATACAATGAATCATAAGGAAATATTTTTACTATTAATAAAATAATATATTATATCTGCTTACTGTTAACATTTTTTTTTAGTTTAACTCTACACAATTTCTAGATATAGTCCTTAATTATTAAGTCTTGGTTAGATTATAATGTCATTTTTACAAAGATGGTACAGAGTTCATGAAATGTCTGTTAGAAGTTGTTGCAATATCATTTATGATGAATTGCTTCAGTGGTCTCACTGTACCAAATCTCCAAGAGTTTTTCTTGTAGAGATGTTTTATCATGCCTTATAGATCTTAAGATTTTTAAAAGGACAGTCAGTTTTTACTTTGCAGCAATCAGCATAGTTGAATAGAATGACATTATTGTTCATATTACACATGTATGGGGTGTGTTGAAAAAGCATCTGACTACCAAACTGAATGTTTCAAGTTAGAATCCTTATGGACGCTGGAGTATTTTCTCAGGATTTCAGAGCATCCTCCAAGTTCACGCAGGCACTGAGAATTCAGAGTTCACCAGGAACTAACATGAATTCAATCTCTTTACGAAAAATAATGCAATAGGTTGTCATCTGTTCATGGACATAAGATGATATAAACTTTATTAAAAAAAAAAAAAAAAAAAGTAAAGTTCCCCTTTCAGACGTCTATAGGGCAGATGATGTAAAGGTCATTTGATTCTGCGGCCAATGGTTAACGAGGGTGTCATATGGCCAGCACAACAACCAATCACCTTTACTTTTCCCCAACTGATGTCAGGTACCCATTAGAGCTGGGTGGACCCTAAAGATCCAGTCAAAGTGTTCACAAATATATTCTTAGTTACTGAAGTACATCCTCACAGATCCCAAAATTAAAAATCCTAGTCTTCACTAGGATTTGAACCCCGGACCCCGGTTTGGAAGTCGAGCACTTTACCTCTCAGCCACCGCGCCTCCTGCAATATGAGTGTTTCTCCAGTACTGGTTACAACTAGGTGTTGGTTCACTAAAAAGTCCGTATTTCATAAGATTGTTATTCAAATGTGACAATTTGCATTACATTGCATTAAGAAATGGTTAATCTATAAATTTTGATATTTTGAGCTCATAAGGTGCTAGGGAAATATTGAAATTGTAAAAAATGTGTGAAATTACTACCCAAAATGGCGGCTTTTGATGTAACACGGAACACCATAGTATGATTGAATTAATATCGTACTAAAACCTAGGGGCATAAAACTTCCATCTTTGTTGGGATATGTTAACAAGATCCTCATATTTCAATGTCATTATTTAGTTTTTCTCAAGGTTATCAAAATATTGATTAAACACGGCCACAAAAAGGCGTTTGAGGCGCATCGCGATGTGTCCCACTTTATACGGAATTACAATCCTCTATGAATTGTAAACAAGAAATAAATAATATGCTCAACATTGCATTTCTGTTACAACAAGCATTAAAGATTTCTTTTAAAGTATTTTTTTTTGTTAAAAGCTTTCTAAACATGCATAACGAGCTTAAAATAGGTCGAGGCGTCCCAGATGAAGCGCCTGTGCTGCGTGTGTTAAGAATGGGATTATTTTTCCCACGACACTACTTTTTATGAATGAGAGTTCTTTTGAGCATCACAGGTATTGTGTAGAACAAAAAAAGTGCCGCTTCCGCTGGAAATACTAGCGTAGTAATTAACAGGAGTACTTAAACAATAGCGTGTCCCACAATTAACCATTGATGCGCCCCAAGCGTCGACACGATCAATCGCCGGCAATCTTGTACAAACATCTCATTTAAACTGTTTTTTGTGATCTTTTGTGGAACAACAACCCATCAGGTACGTAGATATTTCATTATTCTACTGAAATTTAAGCTTATTACGAATTAGTTTGATTGCAATATCCTAATCGAAGTGCTTTTTTTAGAACGAGGTTACTAGATTTAGCCATTCAATCATGACGTCACGTGAAGCGTCTTGAATACAATTTAGTCTTAAATCGTAAAGTTAATCAATTTTAAAGCCTGTTACTAAACAAAAAGTTTATATTTCCTAAACAATTATGTTGATGTAATAGTAGACGTGTGAAAGAATTAAAAATAATCTACATTTTTTTATTTTGAGAAGTAAATTGGGTTAGGCATTGAGGCGTTCCATGGGACCCCGTGTTGGTGTTTTCCATGCATAAATTATGACGTCACGTGTAGCGTCTAGTACGAGTTCAGGGTATATTAAGTTTTCTTTATTCATGGAAAGTTTCAATCAAGATTAAATGATTTTTATGTATGTAATAAAATATTTTCATAATTAATAATTTTAAATGAACATTTTTTGATATATTTCAATATATATTTTTTTGAAATTTTACTTATCATCGTTTGGGGCGTTTCAGTGGACAACACTTCGTTTGTTTACAAATGGTGTCCTAGTTTGCGTCTGTTAAGTCCAAATAGATTTTAGTGATATTTTGTTAAAGATTTTACAGTATCAGATAATATTAGCTACATTAAATAAATAAAACGATAGTGTTTAAGAAATATTAAATAATTAAAAATTTGTACTTAATACTGTAAAGAATATTTAGATCTAATTGATTTTCCGTTTGAGGCGCATCTCGGACACTTGTCTTTAAAACTTAATCTAGTCTAGATCTAGACCTAATGATCTAGACCTAATTATGTAATTCATCATCTAGATTTACTCTAGACTAGACCTAGATCTAATTATGTAATTCATCATATAGATTTACTCTAGACTAGACCTAGATCTAATTATGTAATTCATCATCTAGATTTACTCTAGACTAGACCTAGATCTAATTATGTAATTCATCATCTAGATTTACTCTAGACTAGACCTAGATCTAATTATGTAATTCATTATCTAGATTATTCTAGATTTACTCTAGACCTAGATCTAATTATGTAATTCATTATCTAGATTATTCTAGATTTACTCTAAACCTAGATCTAATTATGTCTAATTATGTAATTCATTATCAAGATTTAGACTTTAGATCTAGACTAGATAGTGGAAATAAGTAGATTATTAGGGAATTAGATTAGATCTTATAATGAATCTAGACTCGTGACTCTAGACTAGGTCATTAATGACTAGATTTAGAATCTAATTATAGATAATAAATAATAGATTCTTTCTTTCAATAGACAAGTATCTCTAGAATAATCTAGATCTATAATTCTATATTATAGTATTTTTTATAGACCTATATTGAAATGTAGATTGTATCTAGAAAATTTTGGTTTAACCTTAACTTAATTTCCATTGTATTTTTTATACAGAATATTGTATTCAGTTCTTTTAGTCTACCACTGAATGATTGTAACTTAAGTTATATAATATGAATTAACTGTACTAGTCCTACACCATTGAGTCTATCCCTATAAAGCAATTATGGGCATTACTAGACTCGATTTAAATAATGCACCAATATATATTATAATATGTTTACGAGTGCTATTAGTACATAATAGATCTAATTATTTTGATACTAATAAATTTTTATCAATTACAGATTTCAGTAATGGAGCTATCTGTTAGAGTTTCAAAGCGTTTACAAGCCAAGAAAGACTCTCTAAATATACAAGCATCAGAGCCTGAGTCATTTCTAAATGTACTAGTACCAGAGCCTGTGTCGCTAAAAAATGTCACTCAAAATAATGTTTCTGGGTTGACACCTAGTGCTATAAGGTATAGAAGACACAGGGAAAAACTACAAGCTGATCCAGAAAAATTTGCTGCTTTCAAGGAAAAGGATAGAAAACGAAGTGTGCTTTACAGACAAAATATTACACCAGAAAAGAGAGAAAGAGCTCGACTTTTAAGTAATTTAAGAACACAAAAATGCAGACAAAAAAAGAAAGAACTAGGTCTCCCTCTTAATGAAAAAAAAGTAAAACCTGAAACACGTGCTGCTGTTTTAGAGCGAAGAGAAAAAGAGAGGTTGAGAAAAGCTGCATACAGGGCCAAGTTAAGCCCACATGAAAAAGCCTGGATAAACAGAAAACGCAAAGAAAGAAAACAGCAAGCTAATAGTCCCCTTTGTGTCAACTCTGCAGAGGTTGGCGAATCACTTGGTACTGGATTCCAGACTCCAGTGGCAAAAAGAATGGCTGTTTCAAGGGCTTTGATGAAATTACCTAGATCACCTAAGAAATATGCTGCAGTTGTTGAAGGTCTCTCACAAATACGCTCCCCAAGAAGAAGTAAAGCTCTCCAAGACATAGGCTTTCTGCGTCTACCTGAGAGAAGAAAGCTCATCTTTCTAAACAACATTAATGAAAGCATCAAAACCTATCTACACTCTACCAGCAAAAAAAGGAGTCAGATGTCTAATGCTCGCAGACAAGTACTCTGCAACATCCTTACTAAGTATAACAAATTCAGAGGTTGTGCTACTCATTTCAAACATTTTGGTTTTTCAAGAAGTTTTATGTCCAAGTGCAAATCACAAAACATAGCAAGAAAAAAACGAAGTGATTGCATTACACAAAATGCCTTGGAAACAATTCACAACTTTTACAGCAGAGAGGATGTCTCAAGAACTGATCCATCTCAATCATCTGTGAGTGCACGAACTGGAAAACCTAAACGCTTCATGCAGAAAACGCTGAAGGAGGCATATACTCAATTGAGTACTCATGCACCCACATTAAAGGTATTGTTCTCAAAGTTTGCTAAATTGAAACCATTTATGACAAAAGCTACTCAACATAATAAGATGCAGTCTTGCTTATGTGAGTTCTGTATGAAGATTTTTCTTTATATGGAGGGCATTAATAAGTTTCTAATCAAAAAAGGACACAGAGAGCTGACATTAAAAAATCCAGCTTCATCACTTGACTTAACTCTATGCCCAAGAACTAATGCCAATTGTTTTCATAAGCTGCAGTGCATTGAAAGATCATGTAGCAACTGTGGTGTGGATTTAATTAACAAGTATTTTGAGCCTTTAAAAAATTGCATGGATGAATTAGCAGAATGGAGCATCTGGTCAAAGATGACAGATGAGTATGTTCAGAGTGATGGTACACTGCGAAAGGTAATAAAGTGGCGACCAGTAAATAAAGAAGGCCCTTTCAATGACCTAGTAACATCAATGCAGAAAGATTTGGAAAAATTCAGCCTTCATCTTTTTACAGCTAACTGGCAACAGCAGCAGTTTGCAGATTTGAAACAAGATTTACCATGTGACTGGCTTTTGCTAGTTTCTGATTTTGGTCAAAATTTCACATGCCACCACCAGGATGAAATCCAAGGTGCACACTGGGCTCGAACAGAGGTCACTATTCACCCAGTAGTGAGCTACTACAGAGACAAAGATTTGATAGTCAAAGAAAGCATGGTTTTTTTATCAAATGACCTAAAACATGATGGCCATGCATCACAACACTTTCAAATGAAAGTGATTTATGAGTTAGCTAATCGTGGTCATGCTTTCACTAAAGTTATCAGTTTTAGTGATGGATGTGCAGCACAGTACAAAGGAAAATTAAATTTTGTAGACTTATCTTTCTCAAAGGAAGATACAAATGTGTCCATAGAGAGGCACTATTTCGGTAGTCGCCATGGAAAAGGGCCATGCGATGCTGAAATAGGTGTTGTTAAAAAAAATGCTACATTGGCCATTAAAAGAAGAATGGCCATTATTTCTGATGCAAAGGGGCTATTCCTTTGGGCAAAAGAATACATGACAAAGGCAGAGCCTACAAGTAAAAGAACATTTTTCCTTGTGGAACAAGGAGAAATCAATCGAGACAGGCCTGACAGGTCCAACGAAAAGATTCGAAGCCTTCAGGGATCGAGGTCAGTCCATGCAGTGAGAGGTATTACACCTTACAATATTGCCTACAGAAAAAGAAGCTGTTTCTGCTTTCCTTGCAGAAATTCAGATGGCAGTCAGTGCCTGCATGATGAAATATGTGGATCTTGGAATATGTTCAAACTTCAGAAACAGAATGGTAAGTACTGTACTTTTATTTATTTATTTATTTTTTAAATAGCCATTTTACAATTATCCGAGAAAACATATTATTCTTTTTAAAATTACTTAACTGATTTCTAAATGTAATTGTTTCTTTTTCTTCAGTGGTGCAATCTCAATCAAATCTTGAATCCTCTTTGGATGTCAGTCCCATATGCTCAAATTCAAAGGTAAAGAGCTTTTACATACAGTATAAGCATTTTAACATTTTTCATTGAATCTTATGTTACCTGTATTGTATAAGTTGTTTTTTTAATAATATACCCTGCTAAATAATTTTTGACTCATTTCAGTCGAATTTAAGTATTTCAGCCACATGTTGTTGTTGTTTTTTCAGGCCCAAACATTGTCCTCCACCATTCAAAAGTACATTGTAAATAGCTGTGTGATTGTCAAGTATGGGGAAATATTCTATCCAGGTATAATTTTTTTTGTACTGTGTACCTTTTACATTCAATAAACAAGTTCAAAGTATGTTTTAGATTGAAGTATTAACTTTTTCAACATTGCTGGTAATTTTTTCTAACAGGAGTTGTGACAGAAGTCCTGGATGATCAGCGCAGAATAAATTTTTTAAAAAGGCACAGAAATAAAAGAGATATATTTGTATACCCAGAAGTGCAGGACATACAATTAGTGTATGCAGACATGATTGTTACTGAAGTGATGTTGATACCAAATGGCAATAGTTTGAGAGAGTGGAGAGTGGAAGGTTTTGATTTCTGAATAAAATTTGTGTACAGTTTTATGCCTTTTTTCTTTCTTTTTTTTTTTTTAAACCTTTTTCTGTGTGTTAAAACTAACAAAACATATAAAATATATATTTGTCAATCATTAAAAATATTAATGACAATTTACTTGTGCACAGATAAAACAAAAATTTAAACTTTTAAACATTATTTTAAAAAATGGTGTCCCATGAAGCACCCGCAACATTTTGTGAAATTGAAGCAGCATTTTTACAAATGGGTACTTTATGACTAGAATAGTGAACTTAATAATAAGTCTAATGGATCACTCTAGTGCAAAAATAAAATAATTTCTATATTCTCACAGAATATCTTTTTAAAAAACTTTAACTTGTAGTGTCACAGGTGCTACGGTGTCCCAATTTTTGAATTGAGCTCAAATCCACTTTTTTTATGCAAAAGCATAAATTTCAGTATCTAAAGACTAGTAACAATAAAGACAGTTATATTATGCTAAAATACAATGAATTTATCAATTGGTAGTTCTTAAATTATCAAGTGGTGTCCCGGTGATGCACCTGTGACGCAAAAGGGGGTACCCCTTGATTAGACACTGCTGTCAAAATCTACATCTTGCAATTCATTTTCTATTGATAAATTCTTAAAGTGAACTGGTTGAAGAAGTGAATACAGTTGAAATGAAACCAAAAACTTCAACTTTAATTTTTAGCATAATGTGACACTTTTTGGCACCAGTACTGGAGAAACACTCATATGCACTCCAGATTGTAAATGATCACAACTTTTTTTTTTTACAATCTAAAGAGTGTCAAACAAGAAGAACAAGCAGAGAGACTAGTAAGGCCTATCACTATTAGCTACATACAATGTGGTTAAACCAGTAGAATAAAGGACAACACAAGTAAAATGATGTTCCAGGTTGTAAAAGAAAAACAACAAAGGGCACATCAAATGTTGTCCATGAATTTAAGATAAGTACCAGACATGGGGCAATGTAGAAAAGTTTGAATAGTCACAAGTTGCCAATATCATACACATTAATGATCTAATTACTGCCTTTACACTGGGAGAAAAAGTTTTGTTAATAGCTTGGAATATGAGGGAGTAGTTACGCATTTATTGGGAGAGGGTGCCCATATACACAAGTTGTGAAGCCACAGCTTCAACTAACCACAAATGGCATCCTTCTAGCCCATTGATAGTTTTATACATATTTATATATATACATACATATGTGTATATATCTAATATATAATATAAAGCAGAAAGTAAGGCGAATGTATGTATGACCAATCTTGATAAAACTTGGCATATAAGTTCCTGAGATCATAGTGTATGTTTAATGTCCCTCCTACAACCGGAAGGCCCTAAAAGTTACCTAAATGTATTTCTATTAAATAACGAAACATTTTAACAAATCGGGTAAACTGTTTTTACAGAAATTTATATTTTTCAATATGTTGGCTGAACGGTTAAGCCCATTTTCATACCCTACTTTTATATTCATGGCAAAATAAAAACTAGGCCCACAGACAGCTAGTATGTATATATATAAATAATGTTGGCTTATTAATTTAAGTTCTGAAGTTGATGAATTTTAAAAGATCTGTACATAAATTATATCAAATGTAGTTTTTATTATAATTTACTCCTTTAATAAACATATGTTTCAAATGCTGCACAGACATTTCTAGATTTATAGTTATATATAACATTATAGTTAGTTCTAAAAATATAACTCACAGAATGAAACATAATTAATAAGACACACACATATACACACACAAATTCTATTTCAGTTGTAGAACATTAATTTTAACAAATCACATGACATGAGAAAAACAAAGGGGTGGGGTATAAGATCTGGTGTTTCCATATCATCATATGATGGTTGAAACTTTAATTCATGTGGATCTTTAGAGTTTAGATCTACAATCTAAAGGGGCATGGACTTAATGCATTCACTTAGATCCATATGATAGTAGAGTAGATACCTAGATCTATTCTAAATTAGACTAGATATAGATGTTAGTTTTTCTAGTAATACTAGTATCTATCTCCTGGAGGGCAGTGAAGTCAAGAGGGGGGGGGGGGATCTGTGAGAGCAACAACCCTTCTCACCCCTTTCTTTCTTGCATTGATCGAGATTAGGCTGTCTGCTAGGCAAATCTGGACCAAGGGGGGCTGTTGTTCAAGTAGGTCAACAAAGGTGAGACCTTCCTACTACACCTGAGGCACGGACAGCCTAGCGCACACACAACCGTGCTGACACACTACACGTTTCACCCGAAAAACGCAATAAACGTGGACGAGACTGAACTTTAAGGGCTAAACAGTAGATCTTGGCTTATTAAGATATTCTAAAGGCATGTAGATCTAGTATCAATTTTTCCTTCTTGCTTGTTTTTTTTTATTTTTTTTTACATCAACACACACACATTATGATCAAGATGGCGACAGTTTTCTCCCCTCTGGCCCTTGTCATGTTAATTACGTAGCCTAAATTTGAACACTTCGAGATCTATTTTCTAACATTAGGCCACAAAATGTTTAAAGGAATAATATCCACATTGGATCTAGTCTAGATATAAACTATAATCATAATAATGCCATCTAAAATCTAAACTATACGTCTTTAGTACTCTTTACTTACAAAAACCACAGCAAATAGATCTTCTAAGGATAGCCAAAGCGAAACTCGAATTGGGAATCGACTCTATGACCATGATGTTAAGAAGAGTGCAACTTACTTTAAATAATACCTCTGACCCTGGGGTGTTTTGGCCATATCCCATCCTGCAGGCAAAGGCTGTTCATCCAATGCATCGTAACTGTGTTGCCGGACGTGGGATGTGGGAGGGGGTGGAGGGGCTGCGCTCAGACTCTGTTGTAAACTGGCCGGGGACGAGTGAGCCCTCGTATGTGCAATGTTCATTGATGACGAGTTAACTGCCCCGTGGTAACCGGGTGCGTCAATGGTGTTGTCTTTACTCACCCCCAATGGCTGCTGCATCTGTTTTGGGGGCTCAGGAGGGCGAAAGAAAGATGCGGGTAGATTCCGCATCCGTAATGGAACGGTTTTGTTGTGTGTCTCGGAGAGCGACGGGTTCATGGCTATATTGAACAGAGCCTCTAGCTCTGTGTCGCTGTTCTCACGGACGTGAACTATCGGCCCAGTCCGATCTTGAGACATCTTGTTTCTGTCTTTTGTATATCTGGCGCAGCCACCACGAAATAAAAGTGTATTGCTTGGGGTCCTCCACTTGAAGAAATATAATTATTAACACAAAACTCACAGCCTGACGAAAACAGCAACGAAATAATCCTCTTTCTTGGCTCAATGGAGTCGGAACACTCCTTGGCTAACTTGGACACGAAAAGTAGATTAATTGACTGCTTTACCTCAGCGCAACAGGTGCATGCGTTCTTGGAATATAGTTCTATTTACCTTTAAATTAAATACATATTAATAACATCTTCTAAAATTCGAACACTTAAAAAAGTATAAATATAGATATTCATCTTGGTTCGTTTCAATAATTGAAAAACTTTCGTTGTTTCACAGACCTAACTCGTAAATAAAATTTATTTTTTAGCTTCTACAACACAGCGCGCATGAATATATAGTTCCTCGTGTGTAATGACGTCACGTCAGCTTCATTCGGGACAGTTTATCTCAACACTGTTTTCTAAACGGGAGAAATACGCCGCACGCTCAAGCGCTTGTGCTTGACTAGATCTATCTGTCTCGCTCTCTGAGTCGAATTTTACATGTTCGCTTCATTTAGAAATTACAAATTTCAAGATCTATTATCTGACCTTTATTTTTCGATGCTCGGAAAACAATATAGATTTCTAAAACTCACCTGTCCTTCTTCCATTTAAGGGAATTTGCGCGATTTCATTCACTGGCCATTAGCTGTCAATCAAGTCTCGCCTGCTAGCCTTCGGTGATTCTCGGTTAGTGGGTGTGGCTTATAATTCATTGTGGAAGAGCAATACAATATGTTTGTATAAATATAGTAGTATTACGCTTGACAGATTTTGGTCGTAGAACTGGTGTAACCTATTTATTGAGTTCGTTCGTCTCTTTTTTTTTTCGAAATCCATTATTGGTTGTTTTTGTTTTTATGTCTCAATGACGGAGACACTTGATTCACTTGCGAGCACTCGGCCGAGTTATGGCGCCATGAGCCATATGATCACCGTCTGACCTAATTTGCTTTGGACATGTTGCTTTTCGCACTGCCACTTGTTGCGAATATCGACATTTTAGGGGGGAAATTTTGCACGTTCAGCGACATCTTGGCAAAAACATCGACAGCAAACTATGGAAAGAAGAATGTCCTCGAGATGTTGAATATTGTTACGTCTCAAGCATAGGTTATCGGCATTTATTATCAAGGGTCCTTTTTTTTTTTTAATTATTGATTATTTGTGTCAGTTCGACTCTGTTTTGACCTATTGTTGCCACCTGCTGTTTCTTTGAGGTTCGCAAGCGGCGATAGAAAGATGGACGGAAACAAGCAAGGCATCTATGTAGGAACAAACTACACTGGACTCTGAACTATAATTATAATATAGTCTAGTGGAACAACCTCTCTCTCTCTCTCTCTCTCTCTCTCTCTTTGGTTATAGAAACGTAAGAATCTTGTGTGTGTGTTTCTCAAGTTTCGGTTTATCTTGCCGCCTCTGCCATGAAAACAAATGGCTAATTAACACGACTGATTGTGATGTAAGAAATAGATAGATAGATAGTTAGACAGATAGATAGATAGATGAAGCATATCTTCTTATCTTATCTTATATAATACAGACGTTACTTCAAAAAAGAAGATGATTACGTCCTACGCGTCATGCATTTAGTCATGCATATTAACCAATGACTTAAATTCTGCCAAGTCACTGGTTTTCCTGGCTAGCTCAGGCAACCCATTCCATGCTCTAATAGCACTAGGGAAGAAGGAGTATTTGTACAAATTTGTCCTAGCATATGGGACGAGGAATGTGCCTTTATCTTTGTGTCTTTCAGAGTATTTTATTAAATTTTGTATTTGAAGATTATGGTTCAGTGTTTTATGTATTATTGCTACTTTACTTTTGAGCCTTCTGTCCTGAAGTCTTTCTAAATTTAGTGATTTTACTAAAGGTGTTACTCTAGTCAAATGTGAATATTCGTTTGTTATGAATCGCACTGCTCTATTTTGTGTCTGTTCTAGTTTCTTAATGTTTTCTTGAGTTGAGGGGTCCCAAACAATGGATGCATATTCTATTATTGGCCTAACCAAGGTTAAATAACATTTTAGTTTTATGTTCTTATTTGATTTATAGAAATTTCTTTTAATAAATCCTAATGCTTTGTTTGATTTTTTTGTAGTTTCATCAATATGTGGATTCCATGACAGTTTTTCATTTATTATAACACCTAGGTATTTTGCGTTTTTAGTCTGTGTTACTGGTTTGCCATGAATAAGATAAGTGGAATTAATTTGTTTTAGTTTTTTTGTTACTCTTAACAACTGACATTTTTCTGGATGGAAAGACATGCTCCAATTTGATTACCATTTCTGTAATTCATCTAATTCTCTTTGTAAAATATCTGTGTCTTGTGTTGTTTTTATTGTTCTATTTATTTTATATATTTTATATATTCTATATACATATGACTACATGTCTAATCTCCACCTCCCTTTTGTAAATTTTATAAAATAAAATAGCACGATGCCAATTTATTATTATTATTATTATTGCTTTAAGCCACTAGCGGATCCAGAACTTTGGAGTGGGGGGGGGCGATTTTTTTCCTAACCCTAACCCTAACGCCCAGTAAACCCTAACCCTATACATAAACGTGCGTACACACACACACACACACACATATATATATATATATATATATATAAGAATAAATAAGCAGTATTTCTCAGTATTTTCATGCATTCTTCACTGCAGAAACGCATTCTCCTGACATCTACAGCTCTTTATCCATCAGTGGAGTTCGGGGCGAAGCCCCGTCGCCAACACTATTCATCAGTGAGTTTCGGGGCGTAGCCCCGACGCATAAAGCGATCTCATGCATTCTTCACTGAAGAAGCTCATTCTCCTGACATCTACAGCTCATTATTAATCAGTGGAGTTTGGGGCGAAGCCCCGACGCCAAAAAGCGTTTTCTTGCATTTTTCACTGCAGAAACGCCTGCTTCTGACATCTACAGCTCTTTATCAATCAGTGGAGTTCGGGGCTAAGCCCCGACGCCAAAAGCGTTTTCTTGCATTTCTCACCACAGAAACGCCTGCTCCTGACAACTACAGCTCACTATTCATTAGTTATTTTCGGGGCGTAGCCCCGACGCAGAAAGCGTTTTCATGCATTCTTCACTGAAGAAACGCATTCTCCTGACATCTACAGCTCATTATTAATCAGTGGAGTTCGGTTCGCCCCGACGCCAAAAGCGTTTTCTTGCATTTTTCACTGCAGAAACTCCTGCTCCTGACAACTACAGCTCACTATTCATCAGTAACTACAGCTCATTATTAATCAGTGGAGTTCGGGGCGAAGCTCCGACGCCAAAAAGCGTTTTCTTGCATTTTCACTGCAGAAACGCCTGCTCCTGACATCTACAGCTCACTATTCATCAGTGAGTCTCGGGGCGTAGCCCCGACGCAGAAAGCGTTTTCATGCATTCTTCACTGAAGAAACGCATTCTCCTGACATCTACAGCTCATTATTAATCAGTGGAGTTCGGTTCGCCCCGACGCCAAAAGCGTTTTCTTGCATTTTTCACTGCAGAAACTCCTGCTCCTGACAACTACAGCTCACTATTCATCAGTGATTTTCGGGGCGAAGCCCCGACGCTAAAAGCGTTTTCTTGCATTCTTCACTGAAGAAACGCATTCTCCTTACCTAAAGCTCATTATTCATCCTATTAAAAAAGGACCTTTTGAATAATATTGTACTTGAAAAATATTCTAATTTGAATGTATACGCCCTTAATATACATTGCAAATAAAACCGATTTTTTCCTTGAAAAGATCAGATACCCCACATATTTAGATTAAGGCTTTGAGGATCGCCGCCGAAAAAAAAAATTCGATAAATAATATTCAATAAAATTCAAGCATAAATTGTGAGTTATAGTCCCAAATTTAAATAGAAAAATATTAGATTGAGTAGAGGTTGGAAAAAAGGCTACTCATCTAAATTGTGCCGATGTGCCTCAAATCAAAAATCAAATCAAATCAAATCATCTCAATCGTGACTCTTATACTGAAAATTTTTGTTTGAATTCTAACTTTTCCAAAGCAAAGTCTTTCTTAAAATAATTATGATAAATTCATGTGAAATTACATAAACTCTGTCTGGAAATGGGAGGGGCGGTAGAATGAAAACGATTTATCCTCGCTCCTTTTTATAATTTCTGCTAATGATTGCATTTGGCATTAAAGAATAAGGGTGGGGCCACTCGATACGAGAATTTAATTTATAGCATATATAAATTATATTAGTGGCTGATTTTTTTTTAAATTTTGTAATTTCTAAACTATAATACAAAAAGAAAAATTATTGCTTTGTCCGAGGAGGGAAAGGAGATGGCATGTATCGCCCCTCCCAACTTTTTCCTTTTATATTTACTAATCATAAAATTTGAGATTAGAGTGTGGTGCGACATAATATACAAATGGTTTCACATATCAATTATATAGAAATTCAACTATTTTTGTTCACAAACTATGATTCTTCCATAAAAATATGACCGCCCCCCCCCACTCAGAGGGCTAGAGCGGGGAGGGCAGTACATGCAATCGCCCCCCCCCCTTACCCCATCGAATCGGCCAAGATACCTGAAGGAGAGCGACATATCAAATTTATATATCAATGCAACTAATCTTGCTTACAAACTATGATTTCTCCATAAAAGTAGGACCGCCCCCCCCCCACTCAAAGGGTTTAGGTGGGAAGGGCAGTAGAGGTTTCGCCCCCCTCCCCCCACACACACCAATCGGACAACAGGGGAACGACATAATATAAAGATCGGTTAAAATATCAATAACAAGTTTTAATCATATAGATATTTAATTGATTCTTTTGGCAAGCTGTGATTTCTACAAATAAATTGGACCGCCCCCCCCACTCAAAAGTTTATGGTTGGGGGGGGGCGGATTGATGCTATCGCCCCCTCCCGACCCCACCTAATCGGCCAACATACTAGAGGGGGGGGGCGAAATAATCTAAAAATAGTTTGAAATATAAATAATTAGTATATATTATTAACATAAGTAATAAATTCGTATACAAATTGTGTGACTTCTATACTAAAATTCGTCGAGCGAGCCTACTTTTATTGCTATCCTTGTGTTGTTACCATCGCTCGATGGTCAAGAAAACTAAGGTCAGTGATGGGTCACAGCAGATTGAATATCGTCCTATAAGTCCTCCTTCGCCAAGGGAGAACACTCCACGGTCACTTTCTGTCAGTGCTGGGATTAGGATTCGGTAGTAAAGAACAAAACGTTGGCCAGTGTATCTCAAAATTTGATTGTGCTAAGCCCCATTAGACCCAAACATTCGCGTCCCCTCTCTTTGGCTACGGAGGAGCCTGTAAGCTCTCCCAACACACGTCCATCGGAACCCTAGGAGCAGAAGCGACATAAGACGTGGGCAACAGCCCGCGGTCTGAGGGTCCTCGCATTACTTAAAAGCGGCAAATTTAAAGAAAAAAATAAAGTAATATTTTTTTCATTTTAAGCAACAATTTGACCTAGATCTTTTATTGCGATGTGTTGTAAAAGAAACGTCAATTTAAAATGTATCAAATCATTAGGCTACACGTATGGTAAGAGATATTATCGCATGTCAAGTTATGTTATTCTTTTTAAATCCATGACCCTAAGCCAAAAAAAAAAAAAAAAAACTCCAGAGATTTTTTAGTTTAAAACCACCAACAGATGATTTTGATGATAAAACTTCACTTGTCGATATAAATTCTAAAGCAAACTACAGTCACCTAATTCCAAGAGCGTAGTCAAGAGAGGTTACACATTACTACCAGTGGCTGGGCTCCATTACTAAAGTGCAGTGCCGAAATTGAAAAAAACACTAAATGTGACTCAACAAAGATGGCTAAGACAGATTTTAGGAGTCAGTTATAGAGATCGGGTCTCAATCAAGGAAATCTTATGCCAAACTGGGAGTCGACCCCTTAGTAAGGTTGTGACAGAGCGTCGCATGAGGTTTGTGGGACATTCCGAAAAAAATCCTGGCCACGCCCATGGTACCGATACTCATATGTTATGGTGTGTGTGTGTGTTTCTATGGTAATGGTGGGAAGAGATTAGCGATAGGTTGTGAATGTTGCAACATAGGTGGCATTGTCGTCACTTGGTCTTAGTAGGGGAGACGACTCCAGAACGTGAGAACTGAAAGGTTGTGTTATGAGTTAGATTTGTTAAAAATATTATTTCTAAAGTCTAGTACATTTATTCGATTTCATATTATCTTGATTTTGTTTATAATATAGATAAAGTGTTATTTTATTATTGTCCACAAAAGGAAGTTATTCAAGTTATTTGAAGTCTTATTAGTTAATATACATTACGCCTATAACGGTTTAAGTTGTCTACCAGCAATACGGTACCATGAGACAACACCTGGTAACAACACCATAAAAGCCATTATGAAATAGATTTTAAAAAAAAAACAGATTACTTCTGTAATTAGGCCTACTCGTGTCAACATTTTGAGCACGTTGGCTCTAAGTTTAAAAGAAACTCATTCAAAGAGAAGAAATGGTCACGCCAGCGGCAAAAGCAGTGACTTCCAGCCTTACGAATTTAGAGTCCACATGTAGGCCTACAGCAGGTTCGAAAAGATTTTCAGCTCTGGCAGTTTTATCTATTAAAGCTTTAACTTTCACAACCGGTTAGGAGTTCAGATACCACTAGTGAAGAATACAGTTTTAATGTTACTAGGAATCTGATTTTACTATTCCAGATTTCCCACTGTTTGCTCATATGCCAAGCTTTTACGGGGTTTTCTCTCTTGTTATTTTGGACTCTAGGTATTTAAAAGGGTCAACTGCCGGTACTTACTTCTAATGTTTGGCCATTCAACTATATGCAGCATCTCGTACTATCTCCACCACAAACAGTCTTTTTTTGTTGTTGTTGTTTTTCTTTCTTTCATCACTGATTTCCATGACAACTGCTCTAACTGCAGTATCCAGTTTTGAAGTAAGATCTTGTACCTGGTCTGCATTTTCTCCAATGAGGTCTATTCTAGATCTATATCATCTGCAAGCAAACCTGAGATTGCAAATAGCCCACTCGTTTATGGTCAAGTTAGAAGTAAATTCTTCTAGAGTTTCCAATTCCTTCTCCAGAACTATATTAAAGTAGAGCTGGAGAGAATGCATCCTTGCAGAACTCCTTTGGATGTTCTAAAATTTTCTCCAATACGATTATCCAGACTTAATAAAAGGAAATTTCTTTATATTATTATTTTTAAAAAATGGCATTTTCTTAAATAAATATTTTGACAGTTTTGTGTCCATTATTTTATAGAATATAATCTATATATGTTGACTACATACTTTGCGCCACCCGAGGGCCTCGCAAAATACACTTTGCCAACTTGCGCCGCCATTGATTGGCCTATGGGATTAAATGGGTGATTTCATACTGTCGGTTTTCAGCCGTAACGCCACCAATAACAAAGCAGTCATTTTTTTACGATGTATCTCACAAACAACTAACAACATATGAAATTCATAAAAACGTGAAATATCTCAAATATGGTACGGGAAAATCCTCTCCACTGCTGCATTTTCAATTACAGGTGGACAAAATGTCGCCGTACCGGTACGTGCCGTGCGCTTCAAAACATCTTTTGGTTTGGAGAGTATAAGAAGTAGCCCCCACAAGTCTGGGTGTGCCTATCACTTAGCCCATCCCATTCCCCGTCTCTCTACTTCAAAGGGATTGTCGGTGTACTTGACAAAGGGCTAGAGGTTATATAGTTTTGATTACGGTTTTGAAGTTATTCAGATTCTAGGTAAAGGTGAAACCTAATTAATAGTTCTTGTAATAACTAGCAAAGTGATGAGAACAAAAGTACTTCCTGGTTACAGCTATAACATTTACTCATGGAGCGTTGGTTAAAATATCTAAGACACGCTAGGCTAACTCGTGGGTAGGCGTTGGAGACCCATGGGCGTACACAGGATTTTTTTTTATCATGGGCGTAGCCGGGGATCTGGAGCGTAAACTCAAAAACCCCTTGGCTGCGCTAGGGCAAGCGATGGTTTAATATTAAAATGTCACCTAAAATAAACAAAATCAGTCACTAAGTTCCGACCCCCCCCCCCCACCCCCACGCGGGATTGGGAGATTAGCAATAACTGAATACTGAAATATTAGTTTCCCTTGTTACTCAGTGGCGTAACTAAGGGGGGGGAGGGGGGGGGAGAAATTTTAAATCCCCCCGGGCCCCCACCTAGGGGGGGCCCCCAAATGGGTGTCCGAAATTTATTTGTAAATACATAAATTAATATATTTGATTGACAAATAGTGTCAACGGGTGTCTTTTTTTTTCAACATTTATGGATTAAAAATTTATCACAAAGACTAAACCTAGATCTAGGTCTATCAGTACGTTGACTTTGTTGACATTTTAAAAATATTTTTTCCCACAGAGATCAAAGTTTTTTTTAAAGTTAGTTTTACATTTTAAACTTTGTTGCCACGAATAAAACCGCATGATATACAGCGAATTCCAGGTATCTTGTTACCTTTACTAATAATAGATCTAAATGGCGAGTATTTTATGGCTACACTAATTAACCTTGAAGCAAAATTTACAGAATCGAGTATAACAGATCCAAAAGTTATTCTTAATAATGCAAGAATAGTCCATTATTCGGGTTTGGCGTCTATAATTTCAGAATTAAACTTCACACTCGAGTTATTACCCCTCTATTCATCTTTCCTCAATCCAATGGAAACTCTATTTTTATTTCCATCTAATCCTTTTGCTTTAAGAACAAAACATAAACAACAAACAATAACGTAATATCATATAATATTAGCACATCCGTCCTTTTGAAGTTATTATCACACCCTTCCTTTTGAAGTTCTTAAGAGTGATATCTACCATTTGCGGGGCCCTATGCAAAACGGATCGCGCGGGGCCTAGTCTGGGTAGGGATTAGCATAATGTCAATATTATTTTTTTTTAATTAGAAAATAGGCCTACTTTCGTCTTTGCAATACATTTTTATCAAATGAAAGCTCGCAATGCCACTTTTTATTTATTGGCACCCCAAAATGTCAATTTCGTCTATTCTTCAGGAGATTTGACTAAATTCAAAAAAAGTTCAGGACTTTATCGTATATTTTGCCTTTTCATGAGATTTCCTGGAGGCCCTGGAAAATCAGGAGGTCACGAAAACCCTGTTATTTTATATACGTTATAATGGTTTAATTTAATAATGTACACTTAGAATTAGCGCGTGTCCTATGAAAGCGCGGGGCCCACTGCGACCGCATAGGCTGCAGTGGCCTAATGCCGGCCATGTCTACTAGGAACTTTAACAATTCGTCCACTTCTGGTTGTCTTGACTGGCACAACAAGTTCTCTAGACGTTGGTCTATAACTGTATGTTTCGTTTGTTCCAACAGTTTGCAGTTCATTGTCTCCATCGGTATCATAGTACCCAGAGATGTCTTCATCGAAACTCTTATTCAAAAAGCGTTGATTTCTTCTGTATGTTTTTCCGTTTGTCTTTATGATGTAAGATCTGGGTGCTGAATGTTTTTTATGACAACTGCTTTCTGCCATGTTTGACCTAGACGAACTCTCCGACAGAATAATCTTTAGGTAGTCTTGCTTTTGCATTGTATTTCACTTTGCTTTTCATCTGTCGTTCGTTGAGTAATGTCTCTGCATTTTCAGCTACCGATGGTTTCAATAGTTTGGGATCAGTTCGAATGATTCCCTGAGTCTTCTACTCGTCACCAGTTGTGATAGTGAATACGGCAGTCCACTTATCGGAGTATTTCTATACTCGAGCATAACGAGATATGGATCTTTCCCACTTTTGTATGCTCTGAATCCTTTTGCTTGCGCACAAAACATAAACAACCAACAATGACGTAGTACCATATAATATTAGGACAGAATCTTCTTCATGCAGTGGAAAATTAAGAATTTTTTGCCTATCTTGAATTCTGGTCAAAGCTCTTGCTCCCAATTAATATAGTTCGGAAGAAACTACAAAAGTCTGGACTGCATATATGGAAAGCTGCTAAAGAAATTAGTACCCTTTCATGCTTTCTGCAAAATGATGAGAAACTGACAAAAACCCAATCCATCAAAAAAGCAAAAGCAAAAAAAGTGAATACTATGGATTCCCTGTAATCCCTGTGGGAAGCGTGGTCGAGAGGCTAAGTGCGCTTGAACTTGGCTTGTCTTGGCTACCTAGAAGGGGACTCGAGGTTCGACACCCGACTCGGCCAGAGTTGCGTTTACTGAGCGCCTAAAGGCAGAACGGAAAACCAACTCCTAGATTGGACCAAAGCGCTCTGAGCATGCTATAAGCATGAAAGTAACGCTATATAAAAGCTATAATAATAATAATCAAAACAACCAGAAGAAAGAAAAGACTTGATGGGAAGTTGAGTTCTAATGTAGGACTGTCAATAGAACTGCAATTCAAACGTGTTGCGACAGAAGTGCTGGCAGATTTCATATGGAGATGAAGGGCAGATTTCAAAGGCTGGAAAGAAAATGGATACCTTTGGGTTTCTTCTTGAACCAAGACACCTGTTAGGTGAAGACCCGCTTATGACAAACTGTGCTACTTTTCCTGTTTGTATGATGAAATAAATGGAAAATCGCTTTTTCAATGATGTCATTGATGCACGAGCACTTTTCATCAACAAACCAGTAATACAATCACCAATAGACATATTGAGGAAACAGGCTTCATATGGGAATTACGTGTGCTCAAACTTTGCAACCTTCTCCGAATACTGCTAACTCAGGCCACTTCCATTACGTCATGTGAGAGATCATTCTCAAAGCTAAAGTTCATCAAAAGCTATCTCAGGAGCACAATGACACAAATAAGGGTTATCATGGCTTTAATGTCAGTGAAGTCACAAATACTAGAAAGTATCGATGTAGTTGATGTTATAGATGTCTTTGCTGCACAGAATGCACGACGTGAAGCGATATCAATTGAGATTTGTCACTTGTGCATTATTTAACTAATAAACAAAGCTTTTATTCATTAAAAGAGTCTTGATTACTTTTTGTTAAGTTTACTGATATACTGAACCAATTTGATTTGGGGCTTATATATTTTTGCGTACATTATTCCATGTCATATGTCGAATGTCAAAATGCAAGGGGCCCCCAAAGAGGTCAATCCCCCCGGGCCCCCAAATCCCTAGTTACGCCCCTGTTGTTACTATTAAACAAAATAATGAATAACCAGTAATTAATTGTCTCATTGGTTACTTTTTTATTAATATTAATTCATGTCTTGTCTAGGTCAATGAATAATTGTGCGAAGTTGCAGCTTGATCCGAGAATGGATGTGGCTATTGGATTAGTTCATTCAAGTAGTGTTGATTAGATCCGAGAATGGATGTGGCTATTCGATTAGTTCATTCAAGTAGTGTTGATTAGATCCGAGAATGGATGTGGCTATTGGATTAGTTCATTCAAGTAGTGTTGATTAGATCCGAGAATGGATGTGGCTATTCGATTAGTTCATTCAAGTAGTGTTGATTAGATTCAAGCCAGTCGTTCATGTTGTTCAGCAAGTTATGTAATTAGCAAGGCCTAGAATGTTTTCACTGTCAAATCACTGTCTGGTCAAAAGTTTGTACACGTTATTTCACATACACCCAATCTCGGATCAAGCTGAAATTTGGCCCAAATATTTTTTTTACCCGAAAAAAAAGAAGAATCGATTTAAAAAAAAAAACCAATGATTAACTATTGGTGATTAATTATTATGTTTGGTATCTCGAACAAGGGAAAGATATTGTACTTGACTGATAAGGTGGTATAACTTGAATTAGTCCCCTTTATACTTTGTAGTGAGAATTGTTTGAAAGTAACATAACAATAAAACCTTCTACTTTAATAAGCACTTCAACATTTGCAACGATGCTGAAAGTAAAAGAATATGTTTCTTTGAATGGTACGTCTAAATCTAGATTTCCTGGAATAGAAACATGAAAATAAGTAATTCAATCAACGGTTTAATGAACAAAAATAGAGGGGAAAAACCAAAAGAAAGAATAGGACCCATAAGTCACCATTACAATAAACCAATGATGCCCAAACTATGACCCGCGGGCCATATCCGGCCCGCGACGTGGTTTCATCCGGCCCGCCGAACATCGGAATAAAGGTTGAAAAATGTATTTTCCCTACGTTAATCTAATGTATAATATTCATATTACTAATTTTTTTACAAAACGTGTATTTTTGGCGAAAAAAGTTAACAGATTTGTATTCTTCGACTATGCCACTGCTTTCAAGAGCTGGCCATGTCCTTGACATCTTGGGTGTGTAGCACAGGGCATCATTACTGCATTCTTTTGGTTCGTGTTCTTTTGGTATCAGTGCGAGTAAACTCTGAATGGAGAAAATGGAAGAAAAAGTGGACAGATCTTTGCTTTTCTTTTTGTGGAACATGATAATAATCCAACATGTTTGATTTGTACAGATTTGTGGCAGCTTTTAATTTTCTTGGTGCTTAAAGAACATAACATAACAAAGATATAGTAAAAACATTTTTAAAATATGCAGACATTGTTGGTTTGAGCCGCCAAGAAAAAGATTGGCAATTCACGCATAATTGAGTGAGTTGAACCATTGACGAAAATATTTACCAAAAAAGAGACAAGAAAATGAGTTGGCGGCAAGGGAAAACTACAGAGCCGCTCGCATTAGAGTTCAGAAATGAAGCGTAAAAAAAGTGCTTTCTAGCAGTGATGTAAGAAATTAGTGCTAAGAAAAATGCAAACGAAGCCGTCAGACTTTCTCGCACTACAGTTGCAAGGCGAGTAGAAGATATGGGTTCAAATCTCCAAAACTGAATGATACAACACATGTTCCGACAGAGAAGCAGATTTCGAAATGTTTTTTTTTTACTTACTCTGAGGAGTGCCCCGACTGAACTGCAACTGACTGACTTACAAAGCCTGACGCCCCTGCTTGAGAAATTTTGAGCGATGCAGACAATTGTTTTCTACGCTGCGTTGCCGACTAGAGCCACGAGTTTGTAATAAACTATTTAAAATAGTTTATTCTCTATTTAATTTTTTTTTTCATCTTTTCATTGATGTGGCCCGCGACACGAGTGTCGGAAATTAAAATGGCCCGCAGACCGTATAAGGTTGGGCATCACTGCAATAAACCAATGAAAGCAGTCCAAGCGCGTGTCCTCAGACTCTAGCTGAAAACACGGGTTAATGTTATGAAGTAAATATCAAGTTTGATATGACCTTTATGATATTTTAACCATTATTTAAAAAAAAATTGCAGTTATTTTTTTTCCACATTGTTGTCGCCCCTAACAATGATCATTAGTCATGGGCCCATGCGCAATGAAACCCCTACACACAAAGCAGTGCCTTATTTAGAGTTGAAAAGATCCTAATCTATTTGAGACATGGGGTCCCAATTCCAGATCCTCTAAGATCTAAATATTTATTGGGGGCCCTAAGCTATGGCTTATGTTGTAAATAGGTAAATCAGGCCCTTGGCCTATGGTTGTTACGCCATCGGGCCGGGGTTCAATGAACCCCTTCGCTATGTCACTGATTCAAGGCCTTACAGGAATAGCTGCTGAGGCAATGACATACTTTATATCCACAATGTTTTGTTAAATAGATGCTGAGGCAATGACATACTTTATATCCACAATGTTTTGTTAAATAGATGCTGAGGCAATGACATACTTTATATCCACAATGTTTTGTTAAATAGATGCTGAGGCAATGACATACTTTATATCCACAATGTTTTGTTAAATAGATGCTGAGGCAATGACATACTTTATATCACAATGTTTTGTTAAATAGATGCTGAGGCAATGACATACTTTATATTCACAATGTTTTGTTAAATAGATGCTGACGTGATTAAAGGGCTGGTCTTTCTAAGTTTCGGATGGTCTTTCAGAAATTGAAGTTTTTGAAAACTTTGTCTAAAGCTCCTAAGGACCGAATTGAATGGCAGCGGGCAGGGTTTTGAACTTGCAACCAATGTGAGACAGATCCAAAGATCATATCACTTGACCATATTATTTATCTATACCCTGTTTTATTCTATACCGGTAGGTGCTAAGAATGTCATACCAAAAAGGGAAAACTTTTGACACAAAAACTTAACTTTCAATATAAGGTCTAATATATATTGGGATTGAATAAATAATGAAGAACATTGTGTGTTAATAATACATTTTTTAATTTAATTAACTTGTGATTTAAAAAATGTTTCAAAAAAAAATCCATCATAATTCATAAATATAAAAAGATTTTTGTTAAAGATGACACTATCAATTGGCATCAATAATGTAGAGTGGATGTTAAATTCTCATTCTTTGAACATTCCAATAAAGTCATATGTTATAAAGCATGGGTCAATTGCTGACAAAATAATGAACAGTGGGACAGCAGCTGAGGCTGGTAGGCAATGAAGATGCACGGGGCAAGCGTAAATGATTTATTTGAAATCAGCATATAATGAAAAGCACAGCCATAACACGGTTCAGAATTCAAATACCTTAGTCAAGTCATTACAGTGTGCCAAAGGTTTTTCAGTTATTGTATACATTACGTAAGCATGATTCAAACACAGTAAACATCATTTGATACAACTGGCCACTCAATCCAATCAAGGGTAATGACCACTGAGCTCTATTCTATAAGAAAAAAGCCCATATTGTTACCAGGGTACAGCCAAAACCCATGATCTTAGTTACAGGGAGTGGACATGTTCAATTAGAGATAAAAAAAATCTAAAAAAATATTGAACAAAATCTTAAAAAAAAAAAAAAAAGGATGCTTAGAATCTATGAAATGAAATAAAGACATCTCACCAGAAACTAGAGAAGGAATAAAGAGCACTATTGGACACTTTCCATCAAAGAATTTAAAAAAAACAAAACATGGCATTGACTTGAGGCAAAATAACACTGAGCTCATACCAAGAGGCAGACACCAAAATGGTTACAAAGTAATTTTTGCTTTCATACAGTAAAAAAAAAAAAAAAAAAAAAAGACTTATGGTGTTGATCTTTCATTGTTTGACCTACAGAGAACTACCCCAGTAAACTGATGACTTGTAATTCAATGTCAACTGAAGCTAAGTGTTAAGTACTGAACTGAACCAAACACAAAGTCCCAGACATTAATTGCTGGTCAAGTCTTATCCCCATCTTTGGGGCTTGGCTACAAGTAAACTACCTCCAATCATGCATTACAGTGTCTACTCCACTTTGACTGTCTCCACAGACTGACCATAATAGGTAAGGAAATCAATGGTGTAAGCAAAAAGGGGATATCAAAAAAAAGAACATGAGACAGCCAAAGGATTGATGCAACAGAAAACGTTTTGTTGAACTGTGACATGATTTCACACAAAACAAATCCATGCTTGTTTTTCTTATTCCAGTCCATTTATAAATAGCTGCATACAAACACTAAGCTCAATTAGAAAAATTGTAAAAGAATAAATAATCAAACCTTGGTTCTACAAACATAACAAGACTGACTCAGTCTAATAGAGATCTGATATTTGAAGGTGATATTTGTATGGTCTAAATGTCACCTTGAAGTATTCAGAGTTGGATATAGTTCTGAACAGATCAATGCAATAATGCTTGCATAAAACACATGATACTCAACTAGAATGTAGTCCAACGTTCATTTGTTAAGAGTTTCCAATTCACTTGGCAATAGTTTGGTTACAGAGTGTACAATCTTCCACTGAAGTTTACCTTTAAGACATTCATGTGACAGCTGTTCCCTGTACTCTGTTTTATAGCAGCACTAACATACTTTTAAACCATTTATTATTCCCCAGAAGTCTCTGTGTCAAGAAAACTTTGAAGGACATAGTATGTGGGCAGTTTATTAATTACCTTAAGCTTGACTATAAACACTTTACAAATGTGGGATTGTAGAGTGATTTTAAAATAAATGAATACCTGAAATAACCTAGTTTGATCCAACCCAATGAGAAGCCTATATATTACAAAAGCAATCAAGCTAAATAATCCGAATTTTTTTATAACACAATTTGTCTAAATAGTTTTTAAAAACATTGTTACACTATGAAGACCTCCTGAAGTTCTCTTATAATGTCAAAGATTTCATTTAGAAAATAAGTAGCTAGAAGTGAACTAAAAAGGCCAATGCTTTATCACAAAATCTTGTATGACAACTAGTTATATAATAAGATGTCAACTCATGTCATGAAGGTATCTCCTCTGTCACTAGAAACACAAGAGATATATGTAGATATAAAAAGTCCACCAATTTTCCTCAGTGTAAAAAATCTTAAAGAGTGGATACAAAATTAGACCACAACATCTGTGATGTTTATTCCAGTGACTAATTAATTTATGTGGATTCTGAGAAAAACAGAAATATAATCACAGATCACAGAAGATGAAGTTTTGTTTTTTATAAATAGATTATGAGCAAAGAGAATTTTTTCCTTGAAAAAAGACTTGATTATAAAAAAAAAATTCTTACCCCTCCACATATCTACTCTATTAGTCTATTCTCAAACAAGGATGGTATTTCTGTTAACATTAGACTATGTGAAACAAACATGTTCAATTAGGCAGCAATGTTTAAAATGCTCTCTCCAAGACAATCTTTTCTCCCTTGGTTACAATTTATGTTCACATTTGCACTAATTATTAAAAGTTATTAGTGAAGTCCATTGCATTCGGGTTTTTTTTTTTCAGCTTAATAGTATCCAAGAAATGGATTTGTTTAATATATACATAGATCAGAGAATTAACATGTCACGAATTCATTTCTCTGTTGTGTCACAATGAATTGACTTTATTTCAATCAAAAGGCAGTGCAGTTTTGTTTATTTGAAGCTTTTCTTTTTAAATCTGTTCAATGTAAGTACTGCATTGACCTATACTTCTAATGACATCTTTCTATGCAGCAATGGCTGACATTAAGCAAGACATTTAACTATTGCAGACGTTA
This sequence comes from Biomphalaria glabrata, assembly GCF_947242115.1. Taxonomy (NCBI): domain Eukaryota; kingdom Metazoa; phylum Mollusca; class Gastropoda; family Planorbidae; genus Biomphalaria; species Biomphalaria glabrata. The sequence goes on along the minus strand of NC_074725.1, from coordinate 19,436,069 downwards.
ATTGAGTTAAGTTCAACTATAAAATAAAGAATTTTTTATGATAACTCTATAATTTTAAAGTAAGAGAAAAAAAAAAAAGGTGCTGTATATTAAAGCACATGATAAAAATTACACTTGGAACAAAGAAATTCTGACACATAATGATCCATCAACACAATACCAGAAAAAAAAATCAAACACAGAAAGGACCTGCCAATTAATAAAGCATGACACAATATGCAAAAGGAGGGAAAAACAAAACAGCTTTTGTAACTAAGTAACACAAGTTAACTATGGATATTGTACACAATATACACTAATAGCAAGATTCAAAAACAAAAGATTTTTTTTTTACAGAACAAAAACTTTACATGAATATAATATGCTTTTAATTACAGTCGCCTGATAGGATTTATATTATTTTAATATAATTACAAAGCATTTATTAAACACTTTCCATAGGCTATTGGCACTACCAAAATATTTGCAAATTCATTCAAAACCTGACAGGATAAATAGTATTGGTCTAGTAGCCTATACCCAAAAAGTACATTCATTCATTCATTCATTAGTCAAGCATGCCATGACTGACAGCCATACACACATAACATAACTCAAATCTGGAGATTATTTACAGAAAATTATGTACAGTCACCTTGACTAAATCTGTGGATAGTGTTAGTCAATGTTTCACTCTCAAGTGCATAACTTTCATTCAGAACATACACAAAGCACTACACTTGAAATAATTCTTCTCCTGTCCCTTACCCTTAGTATGCCAAATTCAAAACAGTTTTATTAGCACTGAGTTTATTTATAAAAAAAAAAAAAAAAAAAAAAGCCATCAGTACTTAACATACTTTATACAAGAATGTGTTGCACAGTAACTCAAAAGTCTTAACAATAATAATTCAATGACATTTTTTAAGGCAAGCTTATTAATTACAAATACTTTCTAGGCTAAATTTTAAAAAAGATAGGTATATAAAATCTTAAATTTTTTGGGGGAAAAGGGGGTGGGGTAGGAGTGTTAAGTAAATGTGTCAATACAAAATACAGAAAGTCAATCACATACTTTACATATGAACATTTGTACTGTAAATGGTTCTAAGATTTTGTCAGAAAATGATAGAAAGTTTCCTAAACCTAGCACTTCACAAATGTCCTTATTGGAAGATCAGCTTGACTGTACAAATATTTTCCAAAACTCCCCCCCCCCCTTTTTATATGTATCATTTGGGACACCAATATTTAATATTACAACCTACAAATGTCTAGAATTCTGACATAATGGACAATATTGGAAAAAACATTTACCAACTCTTAATATCAAAAATTTAAAACTCAATAAATAATTTTAAAAAATATGTATATAATGAGACAAAACTTGGATGACATTTACAAAATTATGAAGCTGGGAAAAGTAAAATTTTGAAGCAAGAATTTTTAGTTCAAAAAATGAGCCTCTCGTCTTCATCTCTTTATTGAAAGAAGCTCAACTTATTCATTTATGCAACACAAAAGATTTTGTAAGGTAGGATGGTCAATTTCACTCACTGGAGGTGACTTAATCTAAAAATGTGCTGTACTTAGCTTCTATACATCTATCACAATTTATTTAAAAAAATAAAACTGACTCTCATATTTTTCACATGCACACACACAGACTATGATAAAAATTTTTAGCCAAGCATTAACACAGCCACTCACCACATTCAACCTCACCCCATTCAGCACAGTGACCATGGGTCATCCTAAGTCAACAGGGCTGGAGCGATCTGATCCTGAGTCGTCGTCGTCTGAATAGACAGATGGCGTGTCAGTTGCAGCTCTTGAGTTCTGATCATATGAGCCTGAGCTGGACTGTCTAGACAGAGCGGACATTACTTCTCTGTCACTGGAGTCAGGTATTCCATAGTAAGCACTAGATGAGGTAGACTGTTGGTATCTACACAAACATACAAATTAAGTTTTCAATATACAATACAGCTTGTAACAGCTCTATTAATAATAATGAAAAACACAGTATAAGAAGATTGCTAAGACAGGCCATCAAAAAATTGTATGGATTTCAGATTTAGCTAAAGTAAAAATTTGGGACTTTTTTTATCCCCAAAATTAAAGACAAAAAAAAAAAAAAAAAAAAAAAAAAAAAAAGGATAAAACTGACATTACATTAGTACAACTTTCCTAAAACCAATTCAATAGTACTTACCTAGCTTGCTGTGCAGTAGCTGATGATGGGTCAATTGGTCTCACAGCAGTGCTCTGAAATGGTGTGGAATTGTTGGCCATATCTAAAAAGGCAGTTGAGAAACAATCAATAAAAAAATGTACATCTCACAAACACACAAATTCTACCATTTAAAACTAGTTTTTAGATGCATTCAAAATGTGAAACTCATTTGGCTAAGAGATTAGCATTGTTTTTTACTATCTTGATTCTCTTCAACTACAAACCAATGTTGCATAAAAAATACAGCACCAACATGGGCTAAAAGACCCCAAAGTGATTTGAATGCCATCCTGGTCATTGTGGATTTTAAGACAATATTAATTAGTTTGAATAGTTATCATATAACAGTAGATCATAATTATAGACCATGTGCTAGCCATCTCAAAGACTTGTGGACATTCACTTTAGCTTCTATTGGAACTTCATTTCTTTTTATTTTTTATGATAGTTCAGACTTAGGTCATAATGACAACAGAGCATTTCTTAAAGTTTTAATTAAAAAAAAAAAAGTATTGATGTTAAAACATTTGAGTCATGTATGAATTATTCTAACTAAATTATAAAAACCTTTCATAACTTACCCAAGACATAAGGTTCCAAGGACTTTGGCACCATTTTAGATGCTCTTGTAATATCTTGTTGTGTGCACTGACCCCGTTCAAGACCAAAGGCCATTCCCATTCTTTTCAGTACTTCAATGTCATCATGTATTTCAAACGTGTTATCAAATTTAAACAGGTATTCGTATCTGGTTAATACATAAAATACTTTTAAGCATAACTAGCTTTAAAATGTTTTTTTTTTAAATAATATTTTAAATAATGTTAAAATAATGTCACACAATAGTACCATTCTTTTCATGTGGCAATGCCATTTTCCTAAAAAGATCAGAAACCAAATGGTGTATATAGAAAGAATCTAATGTATTGACTTACATTAAGTAGCCTTATGTATTTACCAGTCAGCAGTTTCCAACTTTAATCATAATGCTTGTAGAAAGAAAATATCTTCCACCGTAATAGTTTCTCAAACTATGCCAAGTGAAAAGAATGCACTGAGACAATGTGAAAGGATTCAAAAAGAAAAAAACAACGCTTACTTGTCATTAGAAATACTACAGTCAATGACAGTCTTTTTACTGGTATTAACAATAATAAATGGCAGTTGTATGGCTGAGTTGGGTGCAGGGGGGCCTTGAGTTCTCTCCAAGTCCCTATTGCGTTGCACCAAATTTTTAAATGCTATTTGCTACAAAAGAAAGGAATATTTGAAAGGCATATTTACAACCAAGTTTTTTAAATAGTTCAGAATAAAAGAACACTACTTTCAAATCTGCTTACCTGTAAAATGAGTTCTTGTAGTTGTTGTGTTTTATGTTTTATTCTTTCTATTCTCTTTTGCTTTTCCATCTATTATAAAATATTGTAATGAATATATAAATTAAAAAAAAAATGACCAAAATGTAATTAAGATTCTACCTAACTCTAATCTTAACTGGTACATTCAATTCCTATCAAGACACCAAGCACTTTAAGGAAAAGCTGCTTTGTTTTGGCACTGTCTTAGGTTTAGATATCAAATCTTGAAAATCAAAGACTATCTGCCACCCCAAATAGATTGAAACACAAACTAGCTTTTGTTAATTTCTTTCTTTCTCCAAAAATGAATCATGGTCTGGATAAGTCTGAATGTTAGAAAATGTTAATGTCTTTACTATTCATATTTTTGACTAATAGATCTAGTTATCTTTATGACACTTTTTGTGAGCCCCCAGTTAAAAGACAGATTTTTAATTTCCTCCTTCCCATCAAACAAAAACAAAAATTACAATGTGACAAAGAAAAAATATAATTTCAACTTGACATTTTCCAGTCTTTAAAGCTTAGTTTTGTTTTTTAAACAAATGTTTCAATGCTGAAGATGAGTGGCATTAGTTTAATTAAGCTTGAAATGACAACAAATTTAACTTCATAGAACCAACTAAATACAACAGAACACAATATTGTAAATACATCAGCACTATTTAAGCAATGTTGTTGGTAAAGTCAAACACTGACCTCTAAATGCTGACACTCTTGAGCAGAATTTGTTGGTAAACCTATCCACCTAATTTCTTTTTTCTCCTTCGATATTATGTTCATAGCCATCAGTACATTTAAGGCATCATAGACTCGTCGTCTAATATTTTTCTGATCATAAGGCTGCAAGAGAAAAAAAAACAAACATACACGTTGAAAACAAATTTCAGTTTTATTTAATTCACAACTGCATCGATCTCATTATGCTGAGCTACATGTATTTCTTACCGTAACAGCATCTGCTGCAGATAACAAATTGTGAGGCTCACTGAATTCCCCAACCAGTTCATCTGCTACTTCATTGTAGGACGTCACTCCTTTTGTCTGGACCTTTTCACACACTTTCATGGAGAAGTGTCGCAAACCTTTCCCCCCTTTGTCTCCTTTTTTACTACGCTTTCTAAAAACAAAATTAGTCACTAGTAAATTTTAATTAAATAGTTTAAAACAGTGGGGTGGGGGAGGATTTCAAGCCAGAAGAAAAAGCTTTTGAGCAACAAGGAGCAAAAGAAATCTATTAATAGGACACAATCAAAAAGTTAAAAATAAAAAATAAAACATTTATACAAAGCAACTGAATAACATCAAGATCAAAGCTAGTGAGTGGTATGAACAAAAAATTGTTAAGAGCAATAGTTCATGTCAACTTTTGATAAACATTATACAGAACTCAACATTATAGAATAATTATTTCAGATTGTAAAGTAAATTGTACAACATTGTTCATGTGAACTTTTGATATACATTATACAGAACTCAACATTTCTTGAGTCCCAATGGGGATAATTATTTCAGGTTGTAAAGTAAATTGTACAACATTTCTTGAACTAACCCATCAAAGCCAAGACTGAGCCTGAGTTACCCTGAATGGGGATCATATTTTCATGACCACTGCTTTGGGGTGACCAGAGCAGAACTAAATGATTGTAAATGTTAAATAGCTTACCCCTCTCCAAAATCTCCATCCAAAAAGTCTGATGCCCTTTTCCTAGCTGAAAATGGAGATGTAGCATCTACCTGTATGATCTGCGGCCGCACAGAAGAGTTCATTATCTAAACAAAAGAAACAAAAAAAAAAAAAAAAACACTTTTTATTATCTTGATTTTAAATAAAACATTTTTTTTTTCTTAAATGTAGCAGTGGAAATCAATTTTAGTTAATATTTTTGAAAGATACAAACTTGTGAAGTTATTGACTGTCTAGGCAGAATCTGAGGCATTTTACTTGGTGATTGGATAGGAACTGCGACATACTGATGAATCTCTGGAAAAAAATATAGTTTAGAAAATAAGCACAAAATCTTAAATAAATTTATAACAATATTGAACTGCATACAAAACACACACAAGAAAACTATGAAGATTAATAACAAATTTTGCAATTTAAATGATATAAAATAAAATATTGCATTAGTATAATAAAAACTCACGTTTACCGGTGGTTTCACTACCGAATCCTTTGATCTCACCATTAGAATCCAAGATTCCATTCTGTGAGGAAAGAAAAAGCATAAAAAATATTTTCTAAATTATTATATTTATATATAGTTATCTATATTATAGTTTTATTATAATTTTTCTACTTGAATAAATAGTCTTCAAGTACGTTTTATGCACTCAGACTATCAAGTATTCATGTTGGGCAATGAAGGGGGTATATTTCAGGCCCATCATGTCACCCTGTGGAAACATCTGATAGGGGAGACAGACAGGCTGATATTGAAAACTGCCTCCAGTGGGCTCACATAGCAGATTCTAGCAAGCAAGAATTGTGGAGGATGAAAGTAAAGCTTCGCTGTTAAACCATCCCATCTGCCAGGCAGTTACTCACTGGAGCCATATGCTCATGGTTAAATGAGTGGTGACACAGTATAAAAAGAATATGAGAAACCTTTAAGGGCTCGACCTCCAGCCTCACTAAAATGGGGGAACCCAGGCTTGCATCAAGAGCAATCTCTCACTCCTGTCCTATGGATAAAATCCTTCCCATATGGTCAAAGTATCATTAATTGGTGTATGTTTGACTTTTAATGGACACTCACTGAGGTTGGGCAGTGAGTAGCCACCCTTTTTTAAAAGCCAATTTCTACAAATGAGTGAACTGCAACCCTCAAACATTGACTAACATTTCTTCAAGTGGCCACAGAACACAGTTCAAAAAATTTTAAAAAATTACACTTAGGCCTATAGGACAGAAGATTAGCACATCTTTCATCCTATAACATGCATAGCATGCTCAGTTCGCTATGGTCCAACCTTTTTTGTGGACATGTGTGGGGAAGGGGTATCTGGTAGAAAATTTATATGATGCAAGATGCCTTTAGGCAGCTCAGCAAACACAGCTCCCTTGCCAGGCAGCCAAGCGGTGCATGCCATTCAGCCACACCACAAATTTGGGGTAAGCATTCAAAATGTGCTATGATCTTTTATTAATTAAGATGATCAGAGCACTACAATTTGACTAATTTATTTTTTTAAAAATAGCAGCACATAGACAAAAGTAAATAAAAAATGTGAAAAAGTTAGGGTTTAACTGAGTTAAACAATATTTAAAAACATTTGATGCTGAGAAATTTTTAATAGATCAAAGATAACACGATAAATTAAGTCTGAAAATCAGTTGAAACTTTGTGACATTTACATATATATTATATGGACATATGCTTGGAAAAAAAAATGTTAATAATTTGATACTCTATTAAAATGTTTCTACAATAAACATTCTCAAAATTAGGAACAAGCCCTGTATTTTAATGCAACAGATAAAATCTAGACTATTATATAATTTGTAGACCCAGCTTTAACCACTGAATTGTAATTAGGTTTAATTAGGACACATTTATTACCAAGTAAAGTGCATTCAGCAAAAAATGTAATTAAAATCTTTGTAAAAGCCTAAGGATTAAACAATGTTCAAATGTTCTGAGAAAACTGTGTGCTTGCTTTAAACTAACTCCACTCCAGTCTTGTTAAGTGTAGCTCTTAATTTGTAGATCAGCACAATTTTAGTCTATGTATAACTAGACAAAGGGACTAAAAAACATTTCAGAAATGGATAAGACGGTACAAGATAAAAACAATTTTTGAATGCTAAACAGAAACAAAAAAAAAAAGGTATGTCACTGGTGCAGAACTTGTTCCAATGCATGTAAATATAGTTTCTTTGTTCCCTTCTTGTATTTCCTGTGTGTTACACACAAAGCCATAATAATCTTGGGGGAAAACCCACAAGCAATGTGACCTGCTAGGATAAAACAGGGAGTCAACACACACACACACAGTGAATAGTGGTCAACACTGCTAACAAGCAAAGCAGGCGTGGGTGGGGGCGTGGTTGCTAATGTACCAGCCTAACATACTCCACTCCTACCCCTCCCCTTTTCAAACTTTCGTTTCTACAACTCCTTTCAGCTGAACTGCTCCTTGTTTTACAGGGGGGAAAATGTAATCAATAAATGACCTTGTAACAGACAAGACGCCAGCTGTACTTTTGTTTCCACCCATCCACCTACACTCCAGTATTAGAACGTTATGTAACCCTCTCAAGCCAGTTGACATATTACCACAGTCCAATGCCAACATTGCTACGCTCGAGTGCTGTGTTGCTCGTCAAAGATAACGTCGGTGAGAAACTAAAACTCGAGGTGTCTCTCTGAACAAGTGTGTCAGATATCAAAAGACTTACGATCCGGTCTACAGTCAAGATATACTTTTATCTCACCTGGCGTTCTGTGGGCGCTGTAAGTGCTCACTTTGAGATTTCTAACCTGCGGTATATATTGAAGTGTAGCCACACGTTACAACGAGAAGGTAAGTAATACACACACTACAAACACGCTGTGAACGCGCATCCACTCAGAAAATATCTCATGTAACAAGTCTGATAGGACCAGCATCATAATATTAACTTATAATGCTATCCAACAAGATTTTGTACAAATGAATTTCTATAAATAGAGCTAAGAATTGTCGGCTTAAATCAAGACTATTGATTATATATTATACAAGTGATCTCAAGCTATGGGTCGCTTCCTTGTCGACCGGGGTCAATAAGGTCTTGAAAACATCTCACGGCACATTGAGGTCACTTTCAAAATATCTAACACGCAGCCACGCCATTGCCAGACTTGTCAGTACAAGTCTCTTATCGGTGAGAAAAAGTTGTCGATAGCGCACATGTAAACCCAATAGCATGCCCGAACTGTCAGTAAACACATACAAGATACTATACAAGCAGGGGACAGGGGGGACGGCAGAAGAGTGATTCCGTATCACTCCGTCGACTGACCAAAGCGCAATCTTCGTAACCAGATAACCAAATGTAGCCCAACTTACAAAGCACATTACGAATGGTCAACAGAAGTGCCCATTTCGAACTGATCAAGCTAATAGTCATTATGAATGACATTTCTAGCGTTGTTACGAACTAATCAATCAAACCATTAGAAGTACAATTACTAATTGTGAGGCCTAGTATTTAGAAAGTAACCGTCTATTTACAAAGAGAACTGGTGTGTGCTCCACTTACGTGAAAGTTTACGTCCACATTGGAAGGCACACTTTTGTTCCTCGGCTGCTCCTCCTCTAACCCGTGTCTGGTATTCACTGTGCAAAACACCTCGTCCGTAGACACGATATTACTCTCATAGTCTTCATAGGCATCGCTGGAGCTCCAAGTGGGAGTACTGTCAGGATCCACTTCATAGCTCATCGCTTCCTTCAAGTCAGCAGAGAAATAGCACGGAGTGCCCTGATAAAACATGGCATCGTCGTCCGGGTCAAAGGACATCAATTCCTGGCTCGATGGACTGCCCATGTCATCAAATCCAGACACATGACCGCGAATGTTTGCCGTGGTAAGCACAGAGTAATTGTGGCGTTCTGGTATATCCATAAAGTCAACAACTCACACACGCGCATGCGTCACTCGTACACACCAGGTCACCAAATGTCTATTAGCAAGGGTGAAAACAAGGCGACTCGAGGTCAATCCAGATACACAAACACACTTGCAACGGACCTAGATGACCGTGCAACAGGCGTGGGGACTGCTCGACACGTAATCAAGAGTACTAATAAATAAACAAAACAGGACGACACGCTTTCAGGTGTTCAACATTCCCAAACTAAGCATACCCCATGAAGCCGACAAAGAAACTCGGCACGTGACGCGACCACCTGTCAGTCCCTAAAAGAAGCCACCAATCAGCCCTGACTTGGACCATCACAATGCGGGGATAAGAGCCCAAGAAGTGAGTGACATCGCAGGTTACAGATGGCGTCATACCTGACCTGGTGAACTGGCTTCGTCCTATACAAATATTCTCTTAGGTATAATAAATAAGACTCCTTAGAGCACTAGTCAATCGACTAGACACATTGGACATGCTTGTACTTCGCCGCAACGTTCACAAGGGAAGACAACTTTTGAGCATTTATATTGTGTGTAGATTCAATGATGACATACAATCACACACCCACTAAGTTCCATGCACATAAAATACTAGCACATCAGGGTTTTCCTGATCAATATGTAATCAAACACACACAGCCAGACTGAACTAGCACAATAACCACATTAAGTTTCACTTCTGTTTGACAACAGGGTCATTTTTAGCGTGTCTTTAGAGACAAGTCTGTAAAGTAGACTAATTCAAAATAAGTTCACGATTGTGAATGAATTTGATCGATTTTTTTTTTGTGCAAGCAATGAAAGCGAACACTAGAGATACAATCAATCAATATGCCTTCAATCTCTGAGCAGTTTGGGTTCTTGTATCATCGTGTCATCAATCCCTTTGGTCAGCTTTTTATTCACATTGCATCCATGGGGGCTCGGTCTGAATGTACCAAATGTTAACGCAAAAGACTGACTTTTGTCAAATACTTAGGACGCCCCCAACGCAATACAGTATAACGCGAAGTCAAGTCTAAGCTACCGTTGATTTCCTGACCCTTTTCTCTACACAAGCACACCTTGCCTTGAGATTTCCAAACCATCTGGTCCTTGTTAGAGCCAATGAAAATCGAGGTTCAGTGGGCGGTACCGAGAGTGTGTTGCTATGTACGTGTGTGCGTGTCGGGGAAAAAAAAAAGGGGGGGGGGGGGAAGAATCGTAAAAGCTAAGCGTTGAAATCAAAGTAGTGACAATGGTAGGGGGAATACTTTACACTTCATCACGCGTGAACAAATCATTGGGTGACACTATACGCGACTTGGGAGCAGGTTACAGTGATAGTTACTGGAGGGTTTTGTATACACATTGAAACTTCAACCCGTTTAGCTTTAATAAAAATACAATTTAAAACACTACACAGCCTTCCCTTTTTTTATCTTGACTTTTTTCCTAGCAAACCCCCTCCCGAAGTTAAAAAAAAATAAATAATTTTATAATTAAAAATAATTTTAAAAAATAAAACGCTATATAAGATCTAGCATATTCACCAGAAATGTTTTCACAGTATTGCATTGAATGAAACATTTCAAAGCTTAGATGGTTAACAAATGAAAGAATAAGTGATTCTTTTATGAAAAAATTCAATGCTTGATAACTTTGTAGTGACAAGAAATTTGTTTGCTTAAATTGTGCCCAGCCTCAAGAACCTGAGTAATAAACAAGCCACAACCACCCCCATAATTAACACTCGACCAAAAAAAAAAAAAACAAAAAAAAAAAAAAAAAAAAACGTACAACTGTGATAAATCTGATCTTAATAACAATGAGCACCCAGCAATAACCTTTACCTTGTCTCAGCAAATGCCTAATACCCATTAGAATTCAAGAACGCACTGAAGTTTCAAATCACAAACTTGTATATATTATAAATTAAAGATGTTATTTTACAACAAAAGAAAAAATTAAGGCAGTATTCACGAGTCTATTTGTGCATGTTAATTCGATACATTAAATCTGCTGTCATTAACTCTGCTAAGTCGGTTTTCCTAGTTGTACTTGTAGGAATTTGTTCTAGCACATGAAGATCTAGCCTTCTGAAGTGTCTCACAATTCTATTTTGTCTTTATTCTAGTTTCTTTATGTTTTCTTGAGTTGAGGTATCCTAAATATAGAACCCATATGTTCTAATATTGGTCTAACCAAGATTAAATAGCCTTTCAATTTCATGTTCTAGTTTGATTTGTAAAAATGTCTTAACAAACCCCTAATGCTTTGATTTTTTTTATTCAAATAATTTCATCAATATGGGGATTTTATGATAATTTTTATTAATTATAACACATTTAACAAATGCAAACTTGAGGTCCTAAGTTAGGAAAATGAGTGATTAAGCACTAGACCACAGCTCCCTACAAACCTTAATTAGCCAGTGTAATTACACTTAATGTTTACAAAGCCAGTGTTTATTATTGTTCTAATGCTTACACCAGTTAAAAACAAATCTCCAGTAAAACAAGCACTGGGGCTGACAAGTCAAGAGACTGCCATATTTAGCCTAGTGCTCTACTAAAGATCCTATCATCCAAATCTAAAGTTATTACAAAGTGTACAGGGCCAGGGCTGGTGTCTACATTATCAAGCACAAAGTGACTCATACCAGACAGTAATGGGTGGGAAACAACATCACTCCCTTATATCTGTATGATAAATAGACAACTGGATGGCTCAATGCTAGATCACCACAAATTGCACACTAACACCATCACAACAAAATGTTTAAAAAACTTTACCAAACTATTTTTTTTAACTAAATAAAAAAAAACAAAATATTACATTAAAACGATGGGAAACCACACTTCAATTATTTAGCAGACATTTAAGATTTACTATTATTACTAAAAAAAAAAAATTAACTCAGTAAAAACAATTTCTTTAACCAACCTAACCATCATCTGAATTAGTGTTGTTGATTAATTTAAAATTACTTTTCTGTAAAGTTATAAAATGTTGTGGATTTGATTGCCTTCAAACTTCCAAGCCAAGATGTTTAGACTTACAGAACTGCATTAGATCAGCAATGTGAGACTGTATTCAGTTTAAATAAGCTTAATGATTGTGTAAAAGTAGGTGGCCACATGTAGTAAATGTTTACAGTTTTCGTTGGTTTCATTTAATCATGCTTCTTTCAACATATTTTGTACACATTACTAATAGATACAATAATATTATATGGCTCCTTTTGTCTCGAAAGGCAATGGATGCGCCCAAGTGAGTCACTGGTTTTGGCTTAATCTTGAGACGGGGCAGAATCTGGTGTGGCTAATCAAGCCAATTCTAGAACGGCAGACTTTGCCACAATTCGTACATTTGTATGCCTCTGATTTAGGGCTAGCAGACAGGGCAGCTTTCTTTTTTTCCCTCTTGATTAAAGCCGCTTCAATTCTTTTGTTCTCAGCAAGGGTTGTCCCAGCACGCACAGTCTGTCTCCATGCACTCCGGTCTTTGGCTATGTTTTCCCATATACTTTCACTGATGCCTGAGGCTCTCATGTCTCGCTTGCAGACATCTCTATATGTTAGTCTTGGGCGGCCCTTGGGTCTGACTCCTTCCACAAGCTCAGCATATAAGATATCTTTCGGGATTCTACCATCTGGCATGCGGGTGACATGTCCGAGCCAGCGTAATCTCCTTTGTGTCAGGAGAGCATACATGCTGTTCATATTGGCCAGTCTCAAAACTTCCTGATTGGAGACATGGTCCCTCCAAGAGATGCCCATTATGCGTCTCAGGCAGCGCAAGTGGAAACTATTCAATCTGTGCTCTTGGTACATGTATGTTGACCAGCTTTCACTGCCATAAAGGAGAGTGCTCACAACACAGGCGTTGTAGACTAGGATTTTGGTCGCTGTGGTCAATTTACCATTTTCCCAGACGCGCTTGGAGAGTTTTGCCAATGCTGTGGTAGCTTTTCCTATCCTTTTTGTCAGCTCGATGTCTAAGTCTAGGTTACTGACAATTGTTGAACCCAAGTAGGTAAATTCCTGCACCACTGAAAGGGTGTGGTTCCCAATTTGTATTATAGGTATTTCTGCAACGTCTTGTGCCAGGATTTCGGTCTTGGAGAGACTTATAGTAAGGCTAAACTCTTGACAAGCAGCTGCTAAGGCGTTCACTAGCTTCTGTAGACCTCCTTGTGAGTGAGATACGAGTGCCGCGTCATCGGCAAACAGCAGCTCTCTTATCAAGATACGACGCCTTTTCGTTTTGGCTTTAAGACGTGCCAGGTTAAAGAGCCTTCCATCGGATCTGCTGTGGATGTATATTCCGTCTTCCAGGGATTTAAAAGCACTGGATAGTACGACTGAGAAGAAGATGCCAAAAAGTGTAGGGGCCAGTACGCATCCTTGTTTTACACCGCTCTTAATGGAGAATGGCCTGGAGGAAGAACTTTCAGACTGAACGGTGCCCTGCATATTTTCGTGAAAAGCTGACACTAGTTTTCTTAACTTATTTGGACAGCCGATTCTCTCTAGTACAGCAAACAGACCGCTTCTGCTAACAAGGTCAAAGGCCTTGGTCAAATCAATAAAAGCTATGAAGAGGGGCTGCTTTTGTTCTCTGCTCTTCTCCTGTAGCTGCCGCAGAGAGAAAATCATATCTGTTGTAGATCTTCCTGCCCTAAAGCCACACTGCGACTCTGGATAAACACGATCTGCCAGGATCTGTAATCGCTTTAGTAACACTCTAGCAAAAGCCTTTCCGACTATGCTAAGCAGTGAGATGCCTCTGTAATTGTTACAATCAGAGCGGTCGCCTTTATTTTTATAAATTGTAACAATGTTGGAGTCTTTCAATTCCTGGGGGACCATTCCTTGTTCCCAGCACAAGCTTAGCAGTTCATGGAGTGGTTTGATTAGGGCATGTTTTCCAGCCTGAATTACTTCAGCAGGAATGCCATCTCCTCCGGGTGTTTTCCCATGTGCAAGCATGTCAATGGCAATGCTCAGCTCCTTTACTGAGGGCGTTTCGTCTAATTCCGTCAAAACTGGAAGTGATGGGAAGTTGGAAACAGCATTTGGTGAGATGGCGTTTTCAATCTGGTAGAGTTCTGCATAGTGTTCTACCCATCGTTCCATTTGCAGCGCACGATCGCTGATGATTGAGCCATCTTTTGACTTGAGTGGAGCACACTTGCTGGTGTGAGGTCCAAAGGCTTTTCTCATGCCCTCATATAGTCCTCTTATGTTACCACAGTCGGCACAAGAGAGCAGCCATGCTAATCTACAAGAAGGATCCCACCCCAAGCAACTTAATAAGGCTCAGAGCTGCACGTAACAATGCCCAAAGAGTAGCGAGACAATGTGCTAACAAATACTGGCAGGAGCTATGCGAAGATATTCAATCTTGTGCCGACAATAATAAAGCAGTTTGATAAAACATTATGTTATCTACAACTCTAAATATAGCTTGGTTTCATTTTAATATGAATTCATTGAGTATATCATGGTTAACAAGTTTAAGATACTCAAAGTCAATAAAGGAATGCCTAGCAGTGTGATGTACTAACTCTGATTGCTATCTTGAAAAATGTATGCACTAGAACATTATATAGTGAACTAGCACCTCCAACTTTAAAAAGGTTCCACTTGCCAGAAGTACAATTCAACCATTCAAGAATTACATGTGACAACCACAACAGCCAACCACCTTCTCTCAAGATGTTCTGGATGGACCCAGAAGCCAATGAATCAATTGAAAGGTCAAATAAATCACTACTACTTACATCTTTAGCCATAGAATCAAGCCCAGAATTTTTGTAGTACTGAAGGAAATCATCTTTGCTATTACTACTACTTCCAGATTTGGTAGGAGTTATAGGAGTCAATTTATGAGGGCTGCTAAGACCTGCAAATAAAACAACAATGACTCAATCCAAGAGCATCTCAGATGTGATGAAATATGATCCATGTAATGAAGACAGAAAAAGATATAAGCATGAGATGAAATATAAAGATATCTAAATTACTGACCTCATCCCAATTGAGGTCCATTGCAGTAGTACAAGGAACTTCTGTTATTTGTGAGGGTTAAGTGTGTCTACAACTAAATAATCATGCACTTTTATAATCTAAAAATGATGTAAGGATCAGTAGCCATATTGCATGGGGAAGGGGGGTACTCTTTCGGAACAAACAGGCTAGATTTGAAAGATAAGCCTTTTGTACATAAATGTGTAATCTATACATTCCCCTAACAGCAAACCTTTTTCTTTTAAGTATGGTAAGCCCATATAACGATATATACAATGAAATATAAATGTATAAACCTACAGCTTCTAGTAGTTAAAAAAAAAAGGAAAGATTTTTTTTTAAATTCAGCCTATTCATTAAGGTAAGGTGCTACAATTCTAAAAGAGGAGTCATGCATGATTCATTTATGAGGTAAGAAGCAGATGGAGAAAATAGTGGAAACTAAATGGTGACAGCACGCAGATTTAAGTGTGTTGAAAGTAGAATTGAAAATATTATTTTGTATTTAGGATTTTATTTCAAAATCTGATAGATGGAAAGTTTATTATTCTTTATTTCATAATGTATTTTAAGCTTCCATTTAATGTTGTTGTAATTTGCCCATTTTTACATGATTTGCTAACAGATAAGATTGGATTATAGCTACACTGGATCTAGGTCACTACCTTGCTACAACACATGTAATATTACACAATATGGACTTTTAACATTATTAAGTACTAAAATCTTTAATGACTAGACTGTCACTAGACAATCAAGTTTTAGATAAAACACAGAGAAAATAAAATGTTTAGTAAAATAAATTGATTTGGGTTCTAAAAAAAAAAGAGTGGGTGTAATCTGTAGAGGTGCCACTTGCTTTTGCTTGCAAGTCCTGATATTAAAAACTTACATCAACTGACTTTGTCTGTCTGGTACAAATTCTCAACACATTATTTCTCCCACTTCCCATTTTTAGATCAAGTTGAAACTTAAGATAATTATTCATTGATCTTGACAAAACATGAATCAATAAAAAATTTACAAATATTATTTAATTAAATAGTGGTAAAAGATTAACTGTGTTTGATATTAAAAAAAGAAAGTAAACCTTACAGCACTGAGATTATGTCTATAAATGTGGAGTTCTTCCACTTAGTTAAGCTTCCTTTTTTTTTATATTATTTTTTAAAAATTAAGGTCATAAACCCTGACACTTAGCATAAGGCTTGCTAATACATAGCTTAGTTTATACATAAAAACAGTCTGTTAAACTAACCAAATTTAAGTTAACCATTTCGAGTATGAAAAAATCCTTAACATACCCCAAGCAAAGAGCGGTAACACTAAAATAAAAAATTGTTTAAAAAATAAACACTTTGAGTAGTTAAATAGTAGTTAAAAGCAGTATAGCTTAGTAATATATGATACTATATTTAAATTTATATCTAGATCTAGAGTCTAGACTAGCATAGATAGTAAAGTAACTATAATTATAGAGTATAGAGATTATACTATGATAAGATTTATCATTATGTACTAGTACTTGATCTACTAGATCTAGATCTACATCTATTAATAATCTAAATCTAGACTATCTAAATTCTAATAAATACAAATATCTATTATATAAATATTGTTATAAACCTGGTGGTGAGACAGATGGGGTAGTGCTGTGTTTTTTAGACAACACAAATCGCCCCAGGCCAGCGCCAGACGAGCGGTCAACAGTGACGAGTGACAGTACATGCCTGTGTCGTAAATATTACGCACGCAGATCACGGCGAATGTAATCAACCTGAGTGGTCAAGTGACGTTCCATCCGGTTCTGGAAGGCATGTAGGGACCCTAAAGAGCGAGTGTGTTTAAGTCAAGACACCACGTTACCTCGCAATGTGACCAGTACAAGGCGAACTCAGAACCAGCACAGTGTGTGAAGTCAGTCCAGAGCAGAGACTAAGTTTTTTGGACAGTTAGTGTAATGTTGTTGCCAACTGTACAGTAATTGTGATGTATTTGAAATTAAACTGTTACTGATACTTTGGAGCCCTGAGTTGTGAGGTTCTTTAAGTTCGTTGTGTCGTGTGGTGCAGTGTGAAGAGAGCCTGGATAGTGAGATACGTAACAATATGACTTTGACTTTAATAGATCTAGAATATAGATCTATATTCTATAGTATAGATACTAAGACCTAAGATAGATCTAAATATCTAGACATTGACACAGACATAGAATCTTCAATTTATCTTAATCTACTAGATATAAATATAGTACAGACCAGTATCACTAACAAGCATCACATGTAAAATCCTACAACACATAATATGTAGCAAAATCATAAACCACTTAGACAAACATAATGACCTTACTCCATACTAACATAGCTTTAGGAAATATAGATCATGTGAAACACAACTAATAGGACTAATTGATGATTTTTCAAAAGGTTTAGATAATAGTGAGCAAATAGATGCTATCTTATTAGATTTTTCCAAGGCTTTTGGCAAAGTTCACCACCACAGTTTGCATAAAAAATTAAAATATTTTGACATTGATGGTCCACTGCATCAGTGGATTAAGGATTTTCTGAAAGGGAGAGAACAAACTGTAATAATAAATGGCTCTAAATCAACACCAATAACAGTAAACTCAGGTGTACCTCAGGGAACAGTCTTAGGTCCACTACTATTTTTAATTTACATAAACAAAAATGATTTACCAAATTGCATTAGCTCAGGAACAAAAGTCAGATTATTTGCAGACGATTGCATAATATGTAGAATAATAAAAACAACATAAGATACAGAAATTTTACAAAGAGAATTAGATAAATAACAAAAAAGGGAATCAAATTGGAGCATGTCTTTCCACCCAGAAAAATGTCAGTTATTAAGAGTAACAAAAAAAAAAAAAAAATTCCACATTTTTATTTTATTCATGGTAAACCAATAACACAGACAAAAAATGCAAAATACCCAGGTGTTATAATAAATGAAAAACTGTCATGGAATCCCCATATTGATAAAACTATCAAAAAATCAAACAAAGCATAAATTTAGGTTTATTAAAAGAAATTTCTATAAATTAAATAACAACATAGAACTAAAATGTTATTTAACCTTTGTTAGGCAAAAAATAGAATATTATACGCGTCCTCTGTCTGGGACCCCTCAACTCAAGAAAAGATTAAGAAACTGGAGCAGACACAAAATAGAGCAGTGAGATTCATAACAAATGAATATTCACATTTGACTAGAGTAACACTAAATTTAGAAAGCCTTCAGGAGAGAAGAATCAAAAGTAAAGTAGCAATTATATATATATATATAAAACACTGAAGCATAATCTTCAAATACAATTTAAACAAAATGAATAAAATACTCAGAAAGACACAAAGATAAAGGCAGATTCCTATTTCCATAAACTTGGACAAAGTTGTACAAATGCCCCTTCTTCCCTAGTGCTATTAGAGCATGGAATGGGTTGCCTGAGCTAGCCAGGAAAACCAGTGACTTAGCAGAATTTAAGTCATTGGTTAATATGCATGACTAAATGCATGACGCGTAAGATGTACCGGTAATCATCTTTTTTTAAGTAACGTCTGTATTATATAAGATATAGCCTAGATCTAGAATAATCTAGATTCTAGATCTAATACTCTAATCTAAAATCTAGATTTATACATTTATACTCTATATTATAGATATTCTTGATCTAGATTATATCTAGATTTATAAATATCTCTGTTATACTATTACTATTAGCTCTAGATATACTCTACTGACCTATAAATGCTAGACTAGCTGCTATATAGTTTTGAAACATCATGGCTAGACTTCCAAACTCTTGGTGTTAGTTGATTGATTGTTGTTTTTACATTTGCTTCATTTTTTAAAAAACCATGTGATAATCTTAAAGGAGTATTCCTAAGCTTTTGAATGATACCACATTGTCAACAAATGAAAGTTGTGTTTTTTTTTTCGAAAATTTACAGTAAAGTCATAGGTAAGAATGATTTTGCATTTACTATCATTTTTAAGCAAGCTTGGTATTTTTTTAAATTGTATTTAGACCTAGATTTATGCTTAAAGTTTGTTATTATTTTTTAATGAAATTTTGTCCTCTAAAATTTAAAAAAAACTTACCCTAACAAGCTGTTATCAGTTATAAATGATGCCACATCAGTCAATTTTTCGAAATGGGTAAGTGGAGAAATTTTAACTACCATAACAATCTATGACTATTGTATTAAAATCAATATATTATAGAGTAGTGTTAGAAATCTTTTTTTTCTATACTAAGGTACACAAAATATAAAAGGAAATCAGCTTATTAAGGCAAGTTTGGGCTCATCCTGATGATGTTAAATGAAGTCACTCCATGATGTAGTGACGTGTGGCGCCAGACATGTCATTAGCAATCCTCATTGATAATATGAAGTATAACTGATTTAAATGCATTGTTTAATCATTAATGGCTTATCTTTGATCAATCTAGTGGAGAGAATGCTATCAAGGTGTTATTTTACATTATATTTATAAATATTATAAAGCTGAGGAAGGCTTTCTAGAAAAAGGATCAAAGTCAATTTACAAACAATTGGATTAGCTGTGAATGAATGTTAGCTGTATTTGAGATAACACAATCAAATTAGAAATCATATAATGGGGTAGCTGTGTTCCAAATTTCAAGCTTCTATTATTATGGTTATAAAAATATGATGAGATAAAGATGAAAATTCCATTTTTTCTATCACAGTTTTTTTTTAATAGTCCATTTTTCTACACATAAAAAGGCATAACTTTGCTCCTATACAACACAGAAAGATAAAGTTGGTATCATTCAAATCATTGTAAACCTTTCAGCAAGCTCTACATAACTAGATAGTTTCTGTTGTTATATACCTAAATTATAGACTCTTAGATTCTACCAGCTAGATACTTAAACTTAGACATCTTAGACTATCTAGATCTCTAGAATAGTCTAGATCTAAATCTAGGTCTATATTAACTAGATTTAGAAATACATCTGTCTATACTATAGTCATCTAGATTATTCTAGATCATCATCTGGACATCTACTGATCTAGAATCTAGTCTTAGCTAGACTATTCTAGACCTATCTAACTATCTTATTTTTCTTATATTTATTTATAAATTTATATAATATAATTTGCTTCATTTACTTAGTTATCAAATCAAGCAAGGTATCTAATCTAGAGAGTCTATTACTCTGACTCTATTACATTATAATCATTATTTACATCATCTGATCATCATTATGATCTACTGATGACCAGTGATGATCAAGGCTAAACAGTAAACTAGAATCTCTAAATCTAATAAATCTAGTGACTAGTCTAGTAATTGAGTTAGTAGAGAATCAGAATGAGAATCGCACTCACAGAACTGTCAGAACGAACCAGTCACTCACTAAATTGTGACTAAACTCACTCGTCTCAGACTAGCTAGAGTCCTAGGAGTCACTAGACTAGACTCACTAGACTTCACTAGATCTAGGTCTAGAGTCGGTGACAGTGCAATCAAAAAACAAAAATATTACCGTCATCAACCCATAAGCTGGCAAGTGTGGTATTACTATTCGCCATGGATCTATGAATATTAAACTCCTTTGATGGATAATGTATCCAAAGAGACTTTTATTTTGAGCACAGTTGCATATACAAAACTAAATCCATAAACAGAAGGGTACATCTAAATTAAACCCAGCTGATGATTCCATGCAAACACGAAAAATGGCGTCCGGTTAGTATCCAATCATAAAATGCAGACTAAGTCCAATAATACGTGGAAAACGAAACTTTCTTTGAAAGTGATAAAACTATTGTTTTATGTTGGAATAGTAATCCATTTTAATAAATGTTTGTTTGTAAACAAGCTATGAATATCAATATACTTTTATACTATTTTCTTAGACTAAAACATTACGAGCTTGGCGGCGTCAGCAAATATCACACTTTGATTGGATTCTCTTAGTCACATGGACGATATTGCGCATGCGGCGTAGCTGTGCAATAGGGTTAAAGGTGAAGTTCAAACACAAAACAAAGAAGTATCCTATGCAAAGAATGTATACAAACTAGATCTAGATTTATATCTAGATTATCTAGATATGCTGACACGTTTCATGTAACAAACTTTATTAAATTTAGAAGATCTACCTACACTGAAATCGCATAAAAATTTTAGATATAGATCTACTGTCACCAAAAAAAAAGTTTTTTTTCCATTACGCACGTGACTCAAAAAAGGTGTTTTGTTGTTGTTTTAAACGTTTCGTTCCTTCAGAAATGTCATTGACTGAAATGTGAAGATTACTATTTATAGATTCTGACAGTCCTAAGCGCACTCCACACAACCAGGCACATATGTTACTTCAAAAAGAAGATAATTAAGTCCTACGCATTTCATGTGTCAATCTATTCATGCATGTTAATCAATGACTTAAACTCTGCTAAGTCGTTGGTTTTCCTGGCTGATTCAGGCAGAGGCAACACATTCCATAATGGCACGACTATAATAGGGAAGAAAGAGCACTTGTACGAATTTGTTCTAGCGTATGGAATAAGAAATGTGCCTCTATTATTGTGTCTTTCTCTGAGCATTTTATTAGGTTTTGTTTTTCTATTTGTAATTTATGGTTTAGTTAGTGTTTTATGTATTATAGCTAGGGCCTACTTCACTTTTTTTTTTCTGTCCTGAAGTGTCTCTAAGTTAAGTGATTTTACAAATCGTATTTTATCAAATTATTATTATTATTATTCGTTTGTTATGAATCTCACTGTCCTATTTTGTATTTGTTCTAGTTTCTTTATGTTTTCTTGAGTTGAGGGATCCCAAACAGAGGATGCATATTCTAATATTGGCCTAACTAAAGTTATATCATCTAATATAGTAGGCCTGATATAATAGGCTACAGCTAGGCCTGCTATGTCAAGATATTTAGTAGATACAGATCTAAAATCTACTCAGATCTAATAAAAATGCATCTACTGGTATCTTTTCAATTCTAGATCTAGTTTAATTTTTTAATGCGATAATTTCTCCATGAAGCATGCTCTTCGATCTCTAGTAAGACTTAGGTCTCCCACCAATTGGGATCTGTCACTGGCAATGTCTGAAGCTTCCTCTCACCTGGTGTCCACTGTTCTGAGGTCCTCCATGAAAGTGTGGCGCCAAGTTACACGAGGACGTCCCTGTTTGCGCTTTCATCGTATTGGCCTCCATGTCATCGCCACTCTTGGTACGGTATGCGTAATTCATTTTGTCCGAGAACATATCCCGCAAACCTCATATTTCCTTTTTTGAGAACCGATCCGTATAACTGACTCCCGAAATCCGTCTCAGCCATTTTTGTTGAGCCAAATTTAGTCGTTTTTCAATTTTGACAGATAACTTCCATGTCTTACATGCTTATCTTGCTGTAGGGATGACGATTGTGTTGAGAAGGTGTATTTTTGTCTCGAGTCCAATGCAGCCTTTGGAAAATGCTCCCTTCCTTTCCTATTCGGCACGCTACATCCGGGTAGGCACCCCATCGTTTGTTAATTTACATAAATGATTTACCAAATTGCATTACTTCAGGCACAAAAGTCAGATTATTTGCAGACGATTGCATAATATATAGAACAATAAAAACAACACAAGACACAGATATTTTACAAAGAGAATTAGATGAATTATAGAAATGGAAATCAAATTGGAGCATGTCTTTCCACCCAGCTAAAAGCGGATATTACCCAAAATTTAATAAAATACTCTGAGACACAAAATAAAGGCACATTCCTCGTCCCATATGCTAGGACAAATTTTTACAAATACTCCTTCTTCCCTATTGCTATTAGAGCATGGAATGGGTTGCTTGAGCTAGCCAGGAAAACCAGTGACTTGGCAGAATTTAAGTCATTGGTTAATATGCATGACTAAATGCATGACGCGTAGGACGTAACCATCTTCTTTTTTGAAGTAACGTCTGTATTATATAAGATAAAGATATGATGCTGCTAAGGTTTGTGAACTTGTCCAACTCTTCAAGCGTTGACTCGCCAAGTCTGACGGGGCACCCTTCCTTTGCCTTCTCGAGTAAGAATAGGCTATATATTTACAGGCCTAAATCTATTTATTGATATTTTTAGCCTATTCATATGTTGAGCCCATTTATCCCCAATGTAACAAAAAAAAAAAAAAACTAGCAAAATTTTAAAAAATGTTTTTAAACAAAGCTTAGGCCTTTATAGGGGAAAGAACTGTACATTACATCCATTTATTTCAGTTGCGTAAGATTTATATCACCTTTTCTATATCAAACAAATATGATTAATTACCACTAATTAATTCAATTATTGACTTACCACTAGATTGATTAGTGTTTTTTAAAATCTCCTCTTCTAGGGACAGGCGTCTAGTGGATCCCAGGTAGAAGAATTCGTGTACGGCTTCTAGCTTCTTTTCATCAATGAGGATGGAGGGTGGCTTTGTGTCAGATGGCCCCCATCACGTTTGTTTTCTTGGAGCTAAAAGTTAGCCCATACTCCTTTAAGTCCTTACAGGCCTGAGAGAAG
Organism: Biomphalaria glabrata; assembly: GCF_947242115.1. NCBI lineage: Eukaryota > Metazoa > Mollusca > Gastropoda > Planorbidae > Biomphalaria > Biomphalaria glabrata. Next base: position 19,412,290 of record NC_074725.1, on the reverse strand, counting down.
CTCCTCCTGTTTGTGTGCCACTAATGCTAAGTCATCTGCGAATAGCACATATATTATGGTGGTTCTGTTTTTCATTCTTTTTCCCTGAAGCCTTGTTTAACATGATCAATTAACAAGTGTTTTCACGATGATCACAACAAAACGTGTCATCACCATTATCAATATCTAGTCCAGTGGGTAATAGAGCTTTCGCCTTTCACATAACACAATATGAAACATCTTTTGTATCAACTTTTTACCTAATACAATTAACTTGTAGGCCTACAAAGCATGCACACTTAGACAGTCTTAAGTAAACATACTTTACACTTTAAAAAACAAGACGAAATTGTTTGTATTACTGGCGAATAGAAATATTATTCCGAAGAATTTATATTATCAATAAAATACTTTAAATCATCATTTAACTGCCTAAAGCAGTTATTGTCATTCTATTGAAAGCCTAGGTAAAGTAGGAAATAGAGAAATGATTTCTCACTTTGCCTGGACGTTTCGGGCATTCTATAGAATGCCCAGGCATGCCGGATTTCGCACTTTGCCGGCAACATCTATTCTATAATATATATGTTCAGGGCGTAGCAAGGTAGCCGTGGGCCCGGTTTCAGGAATATCTAGGCCCCACCCCCTCAATAAGAATAAGCGTGTGACACAAAAACTCGCCTATTTAGAAAACGACATCCCAGCGCAAGTATTGTACCTTTAAATTAAGCTTATTCATAATAATAATAATCTTTATTGTCCGTATGGAAATTTGTCTTATAATTTGTGCATTACACCAAACAAAAAACATTATAACTATAAGAAACCTGTTAGGACTGCAATGTTTTTACAACTTCTGAACAGAATTAAACGACTTGAAGTGTTTCAAATGAAAAAACAAATGTTTTATAAGTAGTTCTTCTCCAATTACACACATTTGCATAATGAAAACCCGTCAGTTTTTGCTCCATGAAAAAACACACACACAAGTGAGGCCAACATGCTATGTGTCATTTTTGATCAGTCGCAACTTCGAGAAAGACCGCTCAGCTAGTGACAAAGTAAAAAATAGCATGCATGCTGTGACAACGGAAAGTTTGGCAATAAAATGTAGTTGTCTATGATAAATAAAACAACAAAATCTCGTACCGTACTGAACACAGACTTTGTATGTGTTTATAGAAGGCTTCTTTCAAGGATTAAATCCCAGAATAGGCAAATATTCTATGGCAATATCATCTGGGTCGGAATTAGATAAGAGACAGGCAGGCATCATCGTATGCACTTAAAAGGAAACGACTTAAATGAACGACTTAAAAATAATGACAATTTATGCCCAAGAGATCTGTCAAGTTAAAGAGAAACAATGACATCGATAGTTCGGTAAAATACGTTGATTTTGAAAATCTCTTTGCATCTTTTTAAGGAAGCAGCCTTAAATTGTCGATGTTGTCCCCATGTAATAAAGCCGTGAATTTTCCGTGGAGGTTTTTTTCTTCCCATTGACGAATCTCATGCCCTACGTCGTCCCAAACGACATTGACATCCGACATTATTATTATTATTACAGAATTCGAAATTTATATTATGTTGCCTATAGAATAAAAAAAAAACAACAAAAAAACAATACTGTATATGTTTGTATTTTGTGCCAATGAAAATGAGCTTGAAAATGGGACTTAACCGCTGCTCTACTGTTAATATAGAAGTCAGCATTGATTACCTACCCTCTTTGATATATATAGATATGTGTGTGTGTGCGTGACACTTTACCACTATTGCAACTTTTCATGAGACTAAAGAGGCCAATCTATGATGTACAGCTGCGGTCACAGGCTGGACATCTATCTGTAATCACCAAGCGCTGTTGCACTTTCACCCTTCTACTTTCTGCTTGCCATTTCGCGTACTGGTCATTGTCGATTCACATTGAATGGCCAATGCGCAAAAGGGCAGTGGGAATAACTCTAATTCAGCTTTATTGTAGCCAATACATGGACGTCATTGGCGTTGTTGCACGAACAAAACCTGACGTAGAAAGGTTGGCACCATGCCCTTCAAACTCTTTTCTCTGGTCATCATCCAACAATATTGGCATTCCTTGATGGTCAGCATAAGTTCTACAGGCAAGCGCCGACAATGAGGAACATCCGAAGAAGAAATATGTAGCACTGACCAAAAACACTGCAAACATTGTTCAGCAATAAGAGTCAATAAAGGACCTTAAGTCTTTAGCCACGGTCGTTAGCGTCCCTGTCTTATTGATGTACAACATTGCTCAATAGCACATATGTGGGGAAATAGTTACTATTTGTTTATTTTGTGTAACGTTGTGAGAGTTGTGATGTTGCTAGTTCAGGCTGTCTTGAAGTCAACCAATTACTCTGCAATCGTTTGGGTGTAATTGTCCGGGTGTATTACGTGTAGTTGCACAACAATACAAACAAGAACTGGCACATCGATTTTAACTAGTGAAGAGATGTAGTCGACTCTGATGAACTATTCAACATGTATTTATTATGATAAAAGGGCCACAGTAGAAGTCTCTGTCACTAAACACGTCGTTACCCTGGAATGTTCTATCGCTAACTGATTTTCCGGTCTCTAACCCAACATATCCCAAACGTCACTAGTCCCGTTCAATATGCGTCTACTATGGTGCGTCGCTAAATAACTAAAATAACTAACCTATATAAATAAGGTGTCTAACAGATTCCTCCCCCCCTTGAAAAAAAAATATGTCAATATTTTTCCACTACTGTCAAGTCTTACAAGGGCGTTTTCAATTTAAGGGGAAGACAACAAACATAAAATCTTGACATCTTCATCTTGACTTCTTCATCTTGACATTTTCATCTTGACTTGACAGTTCTTCATATTCAATGTCAATGTTCATAACAGTTCATAACATTCCAGAATCATCCTCCTTAGTACACAGTTCATCATAGAGGAAAATGTGGCATCCTATGGGCATGTCCTACACATCTCAAATGTTCTTCACTGGCAGTAATCTGATAAAATACAATATTTCAAAAAACAATTACAAACTTTATTTACACATTCAATACATTTTTTTTTCTTACCACCCTTTTATACGCTTTTGTCCATTTTTCTTTTATACTCACCCTTTTCCATAGAACTAACTTTCGTCAATGATATATGAAATGATTCACACAAAAAAAAATATCCATACTTACTTTTAAATGCTTAACATCAACTTTACTTATCTCCCTTTTCATAACATATACATGGTGTCAATATATTAATATATATTACATACTCAATATAATCATAGTTTATTTACAGAAGTATTTCATTTCAATGTCATTCTAGACAATAGATCAGCTACAATATTCACAGCTCCACTAATAGCTTTCACTTCAAATTTATATTCCTGTAGTGCTAAGAACCATCTATAAACACGACTGTTTTTCATGCTCTTTTGCTGTATATATTGAATAGGTTTATGATCAGTTAATAATATGAATTTCCTTCCTATTAAATAGCTCTCTAGCTTAGTAATTACCCATATTACAGCTAAGGCTTCTCTTTCAATGACACTATATTTTTTCTCTGCCTCTGACAATTTTCTACTTACATATAATATAGGATGTAAGTTATCATAGTTCTGCATTAAACAACCACCAATAGCATTACCAGATGCATCAGTTGTGACATAAAATATTTTGTCTTTATCAGGTAGTCTTAATATTAGTTCATGACTAAAAACATCTTTAATTCTGTCAATAGCTTTCACACATTCCTCATTACAAACTACTTTTTGAGGTTTTCCTTTTTTAAGTAAGTCATTTAATGGATTCACTATTTCTGCTAAGTTTTTTATAAACTTTCTGTAATAATTTACTATTCCCAATATACTTTTAGTTTGTCTTTTTGTTGTAGGTATTTCAATATTAAGTACTTTCTTTATGTTATCTTCAATAGGGCTAATCATGTTGTTATTTACTTTATGTCCTAAGAAAATTATTTCCTCCAATCCTATTTCTACTTTTTCTGCTTGAATTGTAAGTCCACTTTCTTTTATTATTTTGAATACTTCTTTTACATCTACCAAATGTTCCTCCCAACTATTATTAAAAATACATATGTCATCCAAATAGCAAATAACATTTTCTTTGTTTCCAATTATCATGTTCATCATTCTATTAAATGTGGCAGGTGCATTTACTAATCCAAAACTCATATAATTCCATTGAAAAATACCATATGGTGTTACAAATGCTGTGTAAGGTTTTGCATTTTCTGTTAAAGGTATTTGCCAATAACCTTTAGTTAAATCTAATTTAGTAAAAAATTTTGCTCCATTTAATTTATGTAAAATATCCTCTATATTTGGCATTGGATATGGGTCAAATTCTGTGATGTTGTTAAGTTTCCTATAATCAATACATAACCTTATATCTCCATTCTTCTTTTTGGCTATCACAATTGGTGAAGCATAAGGAGATGTTGATGGCTCAATTATACCTGATTCTAGTAAATTGTCTATTTCTCTCTTTACTTTGTCTTGTAAATGTAGCGGTATTCTATATGGCTTAAGCTTGATAGGTTTTGGATCTGTTACTTTAATGTCATGTTTAATAATATTAGTTTTTCCTGGTATACTGGAAAAAATTTCTTTGTATTCCTGTATTATTTTAGTTATATCTTTTGACATTTCCTTAGTTAAATTATTAAGATTAATCTTTTGCCAAGTTTGATTCTCTTTTGTTTCTATTACAGGTATTTCCTTAATATCATTTTCATTATGATTTTCATTTGTTATTATCATCAAGCATTCTTCTCTTTCTGAAAATTTATTTTCTATTTCCTCCTGAATGTTTTGTATCAACTCATCTTCTCTATCATGATACAGTTTCAAATTATTTATGTGATATGTTTTAATTTTCCCATTTATTTCAATTTGATAATTCACATCACTAATTTGTTTTATCACCTTAAATGGACCTTTCCATTGTTTACCAATTTTATTTTTCAGGTCATTTATCAATATTAATACATTGTTTCCTACTTCTAGTGTTTTCAATTGTCTTTTCTTATTTATATTCTCATGAGCACTTTGTTTGTACTTCTTATTGTTGTTATATGCTTGAGTCCATATTTCTTTCAATTCTGTTGTGATTGTTGTTTCACTGTCATTATTTAATTTATTCTCATTGCCTATTAGATTTTCTTTAAAAACATCTAATTCATCTCTGGGTTTTCTTCCATGTATTATTTCATATGGTGAAAATTGTGTTGCTTCATGGATGTTGTTTCTATGAGCAAATAGTACATAGTTAATGTAATGATCCCACTTGTTCTGATTATTCTGAATTATTTTTGTTAGTGATCTTTTTAATGATCCACCATATCGTTCACATAAACCGTTACTCTCCGGGTGGTAAACCGAAGAGTATATGTGTTGTATATTGTATTGTTTAGTCCATTTCTTAAATTGTTCTGACTTAAACTGAGATCCCTGATCACTCAATATAATTTTAGGTATACCATGTCTTGTAATTACTTTTTGAGTTATGGCATTAATGATATTTTCTGCACTTGTATTTGATAATGGGATTGCCTCTGGGTATCTACTAAACATGTCTATTACTGTTAAAATGTATTTGTTATTATTTTCAGTTTGAATTAAAGGACCTATTAAATCAATAGATACTTTCTGAAATGGTGCTGTAGGTTCATCCATTTCTTGAATAGGTGCTTTATTCACTAGGCTTTTGTTAGATCTCTTTTGACATATGTCACATGAGTTTATGTATTTGTTGATTGTTGCTTTCATTTTGGGCCAAAATACTTGTTTTGACAAATTCCTATAACATTTCTTTACTCCCCTATGTGCTGCTAAATTATTATCATGTGTCATGATTAAAACATCTTTCCAATATTTCTGTGGTAAGACAAGTTGTTTTATTTTCTTGTTATCCTTACTTGTTTGTCTAAATAATATTTTATTCTCTATACAAAATTTCTCCATTGGATTATTATTGTTTTTATCTAATATTCTTGAATAAATTTTCCCAATAATATTGTCATTCATTTGTTCTAATGCAAATGTGGGTGTTGTTTCTTTTTCACTTTGAGATATTTGTGTTTCAAGACTATTTTGTGTTTCATTTTCTATCTCTCTTTCCTTAACATCTGTATTTTCTATTTGTATTACATTACTGGTTTCTTCTTCTTTATCATTACTTATTACATTTATTGTATTTTCCTGTTTCTCATCTTGTTTATTCATTGATCTTGTTATTACCATACTTGTTATATTTTGTGTTTCTATGTTTTCATGATTTTGTCTTATGTTTTTGTATTTGTTTTGCCAGTCTTCTAATTCTTTTCTTGAACATTCTTTAACTCCTTTTATGTTTCCTACTAACATATCATATCTCATTTCTGGTATTGCAATGCCATCACAATAACCAGTGAAAAATGGAGTTTCAATGTATACCCTTATAGCTTTAAATTCCCTTACAGTGCCATCTGCTAATTCTACTTTCTTAGTAAACCCTTTATACCAATGAGGTTTGACAAATTTAGTTTTTACTGCCAAAGTGTTACAACCTGAATCTCTGATTAATTCCACTGGAATTCTATCTACAAACCCTGGGTACACTGCAAAATTGTTCCTATTTCCTTCCATGAAATATATCCTATCTGTACCTTTATTTTTGTATTCCCTACTGTAACTCCTATTTCTATAATTTCCCTTGTCATTCCTATCTCTACTCCTATATCTATTGTTATTTTGTTCATTGTATCTATTTCTACTTCCAGACCTACTATTCCCTCTTCTACAGTTAGCTGCTATATGACCTTTTCCTTGACATTTAAAACAGGTTATTTCACTATATTTTCTATTTCCACTATTTGATCTGTTTCTATTTCTACTTCTATCAACATTTTCTTTGGTGTATCCTATTAAATCTACTTTGCTCTTATCCCTATCAGAAAATGGTTTATTTGGATAGGCATTTTTGTATACTCTCATTATTTCTGTTATTTCATCTATAGTTTTTGGGTTTCTTTCTCTAATAAAAGATTGTAACTGAGGATCACATTTATTTACAAAGTTGTCCACTAGAATAAAATTTTTTAATCCTTCATAAGAGTTATTCACTTTTTCTAATTTTACCCACTTATTGAAAAAATCCTTTTCCATATTAATGGTAGTTTGGGGTTCTATTCCTAATGATGGTATATTGTCAAAGTATTTCTTTCTAAAAGTTGTAGCATTATGACCATATGCATTTAATAACTCTCTTTTTAAAACCTGATAGCTATCATCAATATGATGGTCATGATTTTGGCATATTGTTAGAGCTTGACCATGAACAAAGTCTATCAGTATTTCAGACCATTCTTCTTCAGGCATATTAAATGTAGACATTTTTGCCTCATATCTTTTCAGGAAATCACCAATGTCATCCTTCTGTTCATCAAAACTTTGTATCTTTCTCTTTAGCCATGTCTGTGAATTAGGGTTGTCTCTTTGAGTGGTATAATTATTTGAGTTATTTGTGTTATTTCTTTGTTCAGTTTGGGCTCTGGCTTGTGCTGCGTCCAATCTCATCTTTTCCATTTTAGCTTCATGCTCTCTCTGCCTTTCTTGGTCTTCTTTTTGCTTTTCATATTCTTCCTTTCTGATCCTTTCTTGCCTCTCTATCTCTTGTCTTTGATGTTCTTCTTGTCTTTCTATCTCTTCTTTTTCCCTTCTTATTTTATCTTGACGTTCCATTTCTTCCCTCACAACTTGCTGTACATAAGCGGCTAAGTCTTTTCCTTTTAACTCCATGGCCTTTCCATCCTGCATAGCTGTTTCCTTAACCTCCTTAAGGTCCACATATGATGATGTAGCCATTGTGTTTTATATTTTATATATATTTTTACTTAGCCTATATTGGTTATGGCTATACTTTAAAAGTTTTTACACACTTTTATACAAGTTTTAAGTGTTATGTCTCTATCTATAGATTTAGTAAATGTGTAAATCTAGTCTGAGTTATTATGGTTATATTCAAATCTGTATATTAGGTCCAGTATTACACACAAATTTAAATCTAGTATATTATAGTATGTATAATAATACTATTTAGATCTATAGTTATCAAGAGCACTATGACTTTTAGATCTAGTATGAATAACTATGATCAATTTTAAAATCTGGTATGACTGAAGTCACAGTGAAGTGTTTAGAGTAAATTCAAAGACTGTCTAGAGTCTAGATCTAGATTAGATTATGGTTCTATTTAACCATACGAAACAAATATGTGTATACAATGTCAAATATATCTTCAACAAGATACATATATCTAGAATGTACTACCTTCATTCATTTTTCAATTAATAATATTTCAAATTAGAGTCTAGATGATTAAATTGTACCAAAGAGATGTACAACAATTTGCAGATCTAAATTTAGCCAGACGATAGTGTTTGACTACATAGCCAGTTTCGGCATTATTCTCATGGCAAAATCATATTTGATTTTAACCGCTCAAACTAAAATTATTTTAGTCTGATTCACAGTAAAAGAATCCTACCCGCACTTTCTATCATTAAGTGAAAAAAAAATACAGATCTAATTAAATTAATAAAAATAAATAATTTAAAATAATATAAACAAATGAAATAATTAAAATGAGACTATCGCTATGGGTTGGGATGTGACAATATGGCACACAATGATAACGTCACGAAGTAACCAGGCAACAACGGATATGACGTTTATACAAACAAAACAAATTACAATCCTAAACGTATAATATAGCTTTTCATCTAAATTACGTCTTCTACCCCGACGGGTTTTAAGGCGCACCACCTGATTTTACTCAGGCTAACGTACCAAATTTAGACAAAATCTATTTCTAAGGGCAATCTAAACATATACTAATAAGAAAAATGGCACTTAGCTTTTGATAAGAAAGATCCCTTTGTTCGGACTCCCGAATATGTTAGATCACAACAAATTCCACTGCCTCTCTTCCAGTTCTGACTCTGTTCTCCGGTGCTACCAGTATCCCACGTAATGCCACAGATGTCCTGATATGCCACAGCAAAATGTTCTAGTTTCTTCGACGACTGTTGATGACCGTATGTGTAGTTCCGACGACTTTGTGTACACAGTTACTGACGAATAGGTTAACGGTTCTTCTGGCGATGACTTGACTTGTGTAGACGACTACTGACAAATAACAGTCTCTTGACGGCAACTTGATCTGGACGACTGACGAATAACGAATTTCTTGACGATGACTTGATCTGGGCTGACGAATAACGGCTTTCTTGACGATGACTTGATCTGGGCTGACGAATAACGACTTTCTCGACGATGACTTGATCTGGGCTGACGAATAACGGTTCTCTAAAATAGTTCACTGCTTCTGCTGCTACTCTGGTAGTACGACGAAGTTTGCTGTTGTACTCTGCTTCACTAGACCAAACTGTCCAATGTAGACTAGGTGAGACCAAGGTCACCTCCGACGACGTTCCGTTATACGACTAACGGTTTTCAACGAAATTAAGTGGATGTAGCTGTTTCCACAACTTCACTGCTAACAAGTCTAGGTATGGTCTAGACCGACGAATACTAGATAGATCAATGTTCAGTACTGATAAAGATTACTTCACTAACCTTCCAAAGGTTAAACACAGTGACCGTTATAAACGTGGCAAGCAACCGGTTCAATGAGCAAACTGCTCCACAAGAATCTCTCCAAGGGTAAGACGACAGAGCGATTTCGATTTAGTTAGCTACCAAACTTGTAGTACTCACAATACTTCTGACAGCGGGCAAACTGTCCTTCTCGAAACTGACGAGGTAAAACTTGATACTCAATGTGGCTCCTATGACGAAGAAAAAATATGTCCAACAGGTTCACTAACGATCCCTCACTCGTTATGAATGAACGGTTTCTCTGGTTGTAGGTCGATTCAGCATATGAAGATCAGGCTTTGATAATATACTGGTTAAGCAGACCAGACGTTGCGATGATTACGGTCCTGACGAAGGTCACCCTGAGTTAACGGCTCGTTGAACGTGCGATCAAACAGGCGACGACTGTATGTAGATCTAGAACAAAGTCACCCTGCGATACTGCTGTGTTCAGCCGTACTCCGATGAAATCTTATATCTTCGAGTGCACGACCCTCACCTGAGTAAACGTTCTGCTTCGAGGTCCGGTACGATGTTCGGCTTCGAGGTTCGGCTTCGAGGTTCGGGGTCGCCACTGTGATGTTGCTAGTTCAGGCTGTCTTGAAGTCAACCAATTACTCTGCAATCGTTTGGGTGTAATTGTCCGGGTGTATTACGTGTAGTTGCACAACAATACAAACAAGAACTGGCACATCGATTTTAACTAGTGAAGAGATGTAGTCGACTCTGATGAACTATTCAACATGTATTTATTATGATAAAAGGGCCACAGTAGAAGTCTCTGTCACTAAACACGTCGTTACCCTGGAATGTTCTATCGCTAACTGATTTTCCGGTCTCTAACCCAACATATCCCAAACGTCACTAGTCCCGTTCAATATGCGTCTACTATGGTGCGTCGCTAAATAACTAAAATAACTAACCTATATAAATAAGGTGTCTAACAGAGTGTGTTCACAACATTGATGTAGTGTGCTACTGTCCGAGTCTCCTTCGTAAGTCCTTAGGACGTAATGATCTTTTTTTTTTGAAGTAACGTCTGTATTCTATAAGATAAGTTCATGTGTCGTTCTAGTTGAATAAATGTTTTAGGTTACTCCTCAGTATTTAGTTACTTCTTAGTACAACATTTTGGTGAGCTCAAAGCTGGTCGACATAACAGAGGCGCCTCACGGAAACGCTTCAAAGACCAGCTTAGGCGCCAACTTGCCTTGGCTGACATAGAAGAGAGCACCTGGTTGCATGCGGCCTCAAAACGATCGAGACAGCTGGAGGTCACTCACAAAGGCAGCGGGATACACATTTGAGACCAAAAGAAAATCCGCTGCCGAGGACAAACGCAGACGGCGAAAAGAAAATCTTAATCGACCACCTGCGGGCATTGGTTATGCTTGCCCTGGATGTGGCTAAATATGTAGGTCACAGCCACGGGAAATACTGCATTCCTCACTAATCTTCGGACAAGCCTCATTATTACAACATTGCTCAATAACACATTCAAACAATTTTTAATATTATTAATATGTTGAGTATTTCATATATTTACTGAAGGGATTATGGTTGTATTGGTGTCACAATTTTGTTTTGTCTGGTATGAACAGAAAATTATTTGAAATTATTTTATTTGAAACATTGTCAGTTTGAAATGTTTATAGTTCAAATTGCTTCCATCAAAAGATCAGAGGATTACGTGACCAGGGGATTAAGCAAATGGGTGATTAAGTGATGGCAGATTAAAAGGCAGGGGATTAAATGATTGACACAAGGCAGACTGTGTGATGTTGCTTGTTCAGGCTGTCTTGAGGTCAACTATAGATGACTGTTGATTTCAACCAATTACTCTGCAAGCGTTTGAGTTTTATTGTTCGGGTGTATTCAGTGTAGTTGATCAACAATACAGAATAAACAAGACATCGGTTTTAACAAGTAAAGAGATGTAGTCAACGCTGATGAACAACTTCACATATATTTATTCTAAGAAAAGGCCACAGTAAAAGTCTCTGTCAACTAAACACGTCGTTACCCTAGAGGATTATATCGCTAACTGATTTTCCGGTCTCTAACCCAACATATCCCAAACGTCACTAGTCCCGTTCAATATGCGTCTTCTATGGTGCGTCGCTAAATAACTAAACTATAAATAAGGTGTCTAACAACTGATACAAATTGCTGATTTTACATTGCCAATCACTGTTTCAAATATGATGTATTGAAAAAAACAAAACAGTAAAACAAAAACAAGCAAAAAAGTATAATTCTTTTATTACACAAAAATCAAAATATATTTTTTTGGGAGTGTGAAAAGAATGCATAGCTTTTAAATAAAAAAAAAATTACACACAATTTTAACATGCCACTAAAGAGTACTGTATATGATTGTGCGATAGTGTAATAAAACATTTTTGAACAGTTACTCTTCTCTGTACTGGATTGGAATAGTAAAAAAAAGTACATAGGCCATAACAAGTGTCACAAGCAAATTTGGCAAGCAAGGGGGGGGGGATCAAGCCTTGAAATTTGTTTAAACTAGAATAACATCATAACTTTTAGATATAAGTGACTCTTACTAGAATGGCTAAATATATCTCAAAGAAAATTCCATGGGATGCCAAGTCACTTGTTGAAAATGATAATCTGAAATTTGTCTGTTTCATATCACTAGATAGGCTTGATGAATCTATTACATTGTAATTCAGAGATATGGCTAGCTGGTCATGTGCTCTAGACTGTCATTAGGTTATCTCAATGGTCCTGGGTTCATATCCTACCCACTTTCATCCTCTGTGGTACTGGGGGAGGTTTGTACTAGGTAGTAGTTTATCTTCAACTCTGAAGGAACAATAATGAACATCCAAAACTTGTAAAAATAATACAGAAAGTAAACAACTAGAGTTAATTTGATTAAAATATTTGAGTTTTAATTTGTAGATTAAGTTAATGTGGACACGAAGAAGTCCAAAGAATCAAACACCAAAAAAAACGACATGTACACAAATTCAACATAACTGTAACAGGTAAAAACAAGGGCCACATGAAACCCTAGCACTGAGAATGATTTATTCCTGACACTGTCACAATGTACTGCAATGGCTGATACCATCACACAATTTTATTGAGGGGTTCTTCTTTGGTCACTTTCATTCTTGGTTTCAAGCAACCAAAGGCCATGCACCTCAAGGAGTTGCTCCTAAACGTATTATATGACCACCATAGCACAACTGCCACTTTCAGCTTTTGGGACAATGAGGCAGACCCTTTCTGAAAGGATAATTTGAACTTTCTAGACCAGTTTAGGAAGTCTCTGCTGAATCGGATAGCCAAAGCCTACGAGACTTCAATCATCCAGAGCCATGCAGTAACACAATAAGCCAGTTTTCCTTTCACTGTTTATTCTATCCATAATTCACTCAGAATTTCCACAATAACTGAAAATATACATTTCTGTTGCGTTAATTGCTTTTTTATATTTAACTGATTTTAAAGCAGCCATCAGGAAGTGACCTAAAGTAGTCAAAGTATAAAAGACTAGCAAATAATTTGCATTCTCAATAACTCTTTTCCAGCTTTTAATATTATTTGTTTTCTCTTCTGGTAACGTCATGGAGAACAATGTGATCTTTGAGCTTTGGGAGTGTGGAGAAACTTTGTTTGCATACATGACAACTGTGAAAAAAAAAAGATATTCCATTTTTTCTAGGTTAACAATAACTAAATTCTTAAGTCTTTTATGATAAAATTGCATACGTAATAAATATACAAAAGATATGTATAATGTTTTGCTAGTAGATTTTAATAAAGAAAAGAGAAGGCTTGTAACTAACCATAAGTCTTTTTTCAGCAATAAACTAATTTCTTCCTGGTCAATTTCAAATCTTCCTTTTGTTTCAATTTCTTTAATTAGATCTGGTTCAAAAAACAAAATAGGATCAATTTAGTTCTAAATTGAAAACATTAAAAAAAAAGAAAATAAATGAGTATGAAAAGGTTTATGGTATTTGGTAATTTCATAATGCAAGAAACAAAGATCTAACTCTTGTACCATAAAGTTCATTCAAACAAAACTCTGTCTAAGGTTGTATTAAACCTTAAATAAGGAACAAAAATCATATTCAAATAACAGATGGGCTTCAGACAAGAACACTTTTTCAATCTCAGAATTCTTTGTATCTTAAATTCAACAAGCTAACATCTGACAACAATGAAAGTCCCCAAAAGTCAGTAAAAACTTCACAAAATTGTCAGGTCTTGCAAAGACCTTCTCGTCAACAGAATTTTTTTTTAGGTGAATCAAAGAATGAACCAATACAAATTTTAAAAAAATATATAAATGATGATAGTATTTAAAATGAAAAACACTTCATAATCATTAAGAATACAATTTAGAATGCAAAAGAAGTATTATGAGTAAGTACAATAATAACATGAATATATGGTGCTGAGTTAAAAGTTCAGGATTGGTGTCCTGGGGAGGATTGCAATGTAATGATGCACTTGAGTCTGTTACACCTATAAAGTAGTAGGTTATACAAGATTTGTATGTGTTGTGCATATTATATGCTAGCTAACCACAATACAAAAACATTTTTCCTCACAGTATCAAAGATAAAACTAGATTAAATTAAATGATGGATCTAACAATGTGAAATAATTAACTAGATCTGCCAACTTAAATTACAGGTTGAAGATTCTAAGTTACATCAAAAAAAAAATGTGTACACATTTAAAACCAACCTGCAGAGTCTACGAAATTTTCAGTGTTAAATGAATTCCAATGCTTCACAGTTTTTAAACACGAACTGTTAAAGTCTTGACTTATTATATGCATATGTAAGTGGCTGAAATGTAAAAAAAAAGTTATCTGTCATGTAATCTGTAGCTAAAAGCAGGTTGAAAATATGGATTTTTTACAACTCTAACTTAAAAAACTAATCTCAAGCCAGTTAATTGTTATGCTGGATTCTTTACTACTTTTTTTATAGACCATTACATGCAGAATAGTCACAGGTCCAATTAATCTCATGGTCTAATAAAATTCTTTGTTTTTCTTTCAACACACTTTTTGCTGCCGACAAGCCATCCTGTTACTGATATATAGAGTAAGCTCAAGTAAGCTGGAGATTTTTAAATCCCTACAGTATTTCTGGTGACAAAACCTAGGTAAACCAGCATCAGTATGGTTTTTAAATCAATCAAATATTTTTCTTTGAGGCACCATATAAGTGGTATATCAGTCCCTGTTGATATTAGTTTCTCTTACAATAAACTCTCCCTTCTGCCAGTTTCTAATTTACACTCCTTTAACTTATGGATATGCTCGGCACAATATTCTATTAAAAAGCAGCTCAGTTCAGTTATGTCCAAACGAAGGTGGGTTAATTTTAGTTACACTGGGTAAAGAGCATATACCTATTAATCTAATTTATTTACCTCATACTAGGAATTGCATGATAACCAAAACGAAATTTCAATTCTTTATTAGCTCTGTGAATAGAGATGAATGATTGTATGAAGAATAAATAAATTATTGAATTAATACCTGTGATCAAAAACATATTTTTGTTTTGCCTCCGGTCAAAGCCAAAGCAACAGGTCATAGCTGCAATATCAACTGATTAATATTACTTAACTAAATTAAACTGAATTAAAACAAAATAATGACTTTCATTTTCCTTATCTGTCAGTCAAATAATAGCAATGGATCCCAGCAAACATCCAAAGAGAAGGAAATGAGAAAGCTGACATGCTGGTCAAATATTGGAGAATGAGTACCAGAAAGAAGTTAAAAATTCGACCCTATACAGAAGAGATGAAGAAAATAATAGAGAGTACTATAAACCAAAAATGTTCTGACCTAAACTTTAAAAAAAAGATGAATATTTCAAGATATCCGGACATGATCAATATATAATTTTTTTTTTTATGTAAATAGGCATGGTGGCTAAGTGGTAAAGCTCTTGCTTCTGAACCTAGAAGACCCGGGTTTGAATCTCAGTAAAGACTAGGATTTTGAATTTTAGGATTTGTAAGATGCCCATGAAGTCCACCCAACTCTAATAGGTGCCTGACTTTAGATAGGGAAAGTAAATGTGGTAGGACATTTTGCTGGCCAAATGACATCATTTTAACCATTTGACAAAAAATGACCTTTACATTATCTGTCTTTTAGATCGCAAGGTCTGAAAGGGGTACTTTACTTTGCTAAATAAGACACAACAGAATAAAAGAAAACCAATTCCAGATGCTGAAAACTGAGACTAGTGAAACATGCCCTTGCAGAATGCTGACAATGTCCTCCAAACTGCATACTGTAATGATATGCTGGAACAAGACACTAGCCCCAGAACAACCCTTATAGAAGAAAAGCTGTATTGAGAGCTGCCTGATCTGGAAATCACTTGGAAGTTCATTTCAGATATAGGACTAGTTATCTAAATGCAGAAGTTACTTCAAAGTTGTTGTTTTTAAATTCAAATTAATTAAATATTGTTACGTATTTCTGAATCTTCTGGCTAGATGTATTAGTTGGCACACAAATAAAAACACTGTAAAGAACTTGACGACTAAACTTTCAGTTTCATATAACTATTAACTCTAACAATTTGTTACTGTAACATGTAGCGTAGAAGACTGTACAATATCTGTCAGTTTACAGTTAGCTATACTTCGTTGCAATTCATCTCTTCACTTCGTTGTAATTCATCTCTTCTCAACTTGCATCGAGCCGTATTCCACAGAACAGACCAACGACACACTTCCCAGTGTCGCTCCAGGTCTCCCAAAGCTGAACCAAGTCGTACTCAAGTCTACCGAATCAGAGCCGTACACGTCTTACATCGACTGTATCGACTGTAACGGCTCAAGTCCACTGTAGTATGCTGTATAGACTTTAACGACAGTAGTCTACTCCAGTTAACTCTACCCTAGTTAACTTGCATCGAGTTGTACACATCAGTACCGACGACTCACTCACGACTGACTTTCACATTAACTCTCTGGCTTATATAGAGTCCCTAATCGCTTGTCCAAAGTTGCACAAACACGGCTAGTATCCTCTGGAATAACACGTGGGGAAACGTCACATCCTGTCTTTGTTTATACATGTAGATTCCAGAAAACATCGGCTGCAGTGCCATCTTGCCGGGTCACAAGTTGTGACCTCTATCTGTCACTGGACATTGCTAGTACCTTCTGGAATAACACATAAGGACACGTCACATCCTGTCTTTGTTGATACATGTACATTCCAGAGAACACCCGCTGCTGTGTTATCTTGCCGGGGTCATACGTTGACCTCTACCTATCACTGTCATTTGTAACAATATTAACCTAAAGATAAAAGTAACATAAAATTTAGCTTTTTTTATTAAATATAAAAGTTGTAAACTTAAACTAAAAGTTTAAAGACAAGGAACTCCTAACAGACAATTTGATTAAAATCAATTCTTTTAAAAATATATTACTAGAAAATATATTTATTATCAAACAAAACTGGGATAGACATGCTTAAAGACATCCATAAAGCAAGACATGCTACTCTAGAGCAAAGAAGAATGTTTGAGATGCAGTATATTGCATCAGACAGCACTTAAAAAAAGGTTATAAGACTAAGATGTGTGGCCTTATTTTATTATGCTCATAAAAAGTACATACACTTGACCTTCAGTAACCATGATGTCATGCCCCTTTACTCTTGAGGTAGTTTGTGACACAGTAAATAATAATAATGCAAATTAACCTTTTAATTCTTGCTGATATGGAGTTGGTCAACAGTTAAGAATTTGAGAAACAATGACAGAGGTTAATGCATCTTGAAGGGGGAATGCACAATATATTAGAAAGATATTAAATGAAACCCACCGATTTGCAAAAGCTTCCCCTTTATTGTGCATATATTTGAGCAGATCAAGGTCGTTTTTTGTCATACTTCTTAAATTGGGCATCTTTCTTCTTGGTAACACAAGAAAATGATATAAGGCCTGAAAAATAAAATAAATAAATAAATATCTTTTAAAATTTAATTACATTCTATATCAAGATTTGAAATTCAAAGTCATCCCAACTCACAAGATTAAAACCTTTGTGCATGGTTGGGCCAGCTGAAATTTTCATCCTAAATAATATAATTTGTTTGTAAAATGTTTTCCATGTTTTGGATGTTCCTTTTCAGAGTTGAAGATTATTTACTTCCTAGTCCAAACCTCCCGCAGGACGATGGGGGATGAAAGCAGGCAGGGTTTGAACCCAGGACCATCAATTAGCACTATCAACCCTGTTTAAATTTTTAGTATCATGTTCATATTAGGTTATTCCGTAAAGCTTGGGTACAAAAAACAACAACAATGCAGCCATAGCAGAACGATGTGGAGGATGAGACCAACATTATTGTTCAACCAATTACTGGCCAACATGTTGTGTCCCATAGCCTGGTTGCGACATCAGTTCCAGAAGGGAGACACAGAGTGTGGGAAAAGTGAAAACAAGCTGTTTTGAGCTGGTGTCAAAAGAAAATTTTGAAGATTAGAACAATTTTTTATTTATTCTCTATCATGTTGCATTAGCTACCACATTCTATAGCAATAGTAAAAAGGTTTTTAATTATTGTAGTGTTTCTCACACCTTTTTCCAGTGGAGCCCCCTAATGATAAACCAAATTTTGTTTTTGACCCTGCTGAGGGTCTGGGGAAGCGCCATAACTTCCCAGTGGGGTCTGAGAGTTTTTAAGAATGTAATGAAAAGGAATAGAATTTTCCAGTTTTTCTTTGCACAGGTTCCTCCTTCAACCAGTAAGGGGATCTATAGGAGCATTGAAAGCATTCCCATAGTGCTTTGAGGCACAGCCTCAATCATTTGCCTGCATTCTGAGCTTCTGAAATTTATTCTCCTCATATCTACAATGCATTTCTTCTCATAGTAAGAAGAAGGAAGTAAAAAATGGGTGAGATAGGCCAATATTTGTTTTTCTTCGCAATCAGAACTATTATTAAGTCTAATAAAGAAGGAGGAAGCACTAGCCATTACTATTATATTATGTGACAGACATTTGAAGTACATAGACATACTTCTGTAATTGGTTTGATTGTCATAATAACATTTTTTTTGTACTGGATTAAATGACTTGTCATTTGCTTTTTTTTTTTTTTTTTGCTACACAATAGTCAAGAATGTATGAAAGTTGGGAGAAATTCAACCATTCTGACAAATTGTGTTATCGGAAAGTATGTCAAAAAATTGTTACTTTTACTTAAAATATTTTAATTTTTGGAACATTGGTAAAATGTGTTATAACTTAATAACTAACTACAATTTAAATACAATAAATATATTATTTTTTGTCCCATGAAAAACATATGGACTGGCTTCTAGTTTGAGAAAAGCTAAAGTTTCAGGTTAATTATAGATCTAGATTCTAGAACTATAGATCTAAATCTAGAAATTCTAGATAATTTTTGCAAAAAATCAAAAAATATTATAATACTAATAATAAATATATCTACTAATATTATAAATAATTGTTATCTTATCTTATATAATACAGATGTTAATTCAAAAAAGATGATTACGTCCTACGCGTCATGCATCTAGTCATGCATGTTAGCCAATGATTTAAATTCTGCCAAGTCACTGGTTTTCCTGGCTGGCAACCCATTCCATGCTCTAATAGCACTAGGGAAGAAGGAGTATTTGTACAAATTTGTTTAAGTATATGGAACGAGGAATGTGCCTTTATCTTTGTGTCTTTCTGAGTATTTTATTAGATTTTGTATTTGAAGATTATGATTCAGTGTTTTATGTATAATTGCTACTTTACTTTTGAGTCTTCTCTCCTGAAGGCTTTCTAAATTTAGTCATTTTACTCTTTCTCTCCTAATTAACGATACTATTGTTGATTTAAACTCATTAAATTAATGTTTGACTTAATAAACTTTACTTAGTGTTATATAAAAAGAGCATACATTCCCCTTTAATTCTATACCAATTAAAACATTTTCTGATAGCAAATGACAAAGTTATTGAAGCTTAATCATAACAGGGTAGTGAAATAGTAATGAGCAAAAATTAAGAATTTCCTCAAAACGTGGAAAAATAATTACGGAGAGAAAGAGCTCATTTATTATAACACCTAGGTATTTTGTGTTTTTAGTCTTGGTTTACCATGAATAAGATAAGTGGAATTTATTTGCTTTAGTTTTTATGCTACTCGAATCTTCATAACTGACATTTTCTGGGTGGAAAGACATATTATGCTCCAATTTGATTCCCTTTTCTGTCATTTATCTAATTCTCTTTGTAAAATTTCTGTATCTTGTGTTGTTTTTATTGTTCTACATATTATGCAATTGTCTGCAAATAATCTGACTTTTGTTCCTGAACTAATGCAATTTTGTAAATTTTTAATGTAAATTAAAAATAGTAGTGGACCTAAGACTGATCCTTAAGAATAAGATACACCTGAGATTACTGTTATTGGTGTTGATTTAGAGCCATTTAATAAATTTGATTTATTATTAGGCCTACAGTTTGTTCTTTTCCTATCAGAAAATTGTTAATCCACCTGGTTATGGCATATGGTGGTGAACTTTGTCAAAATTGTTGGAAAAGTGTATAAAGATAGCTTATATTTGCTCACTATTAGATATCTTAGTTACTAGTATTATCTAAACCTTTTGAAAAATCAATTAGATTAGTCCTATTCTGTATTCAATTGTGTTTCACTTGTTGATGACTTGATTTTGATCTGGATGAAGATCTAGGCCTATATTTCCAAAAGTTAGTATGGAATAATAATAATATGGTATGGGACATACGATAGATCTTCTTATCTTATAATTATATTTGTTATATAATACGGATGGCTGCCTGGTCGTGAGGTTTGCGCACTGGACTGTCGTTCGGATTTATCGATGGTCGATGGTTCAAATCCTGCCCGCTCCCATCCCCCGTCATCCTGCGGGAGGTTTGGACTAGGAAGTAAACTATCTTCAACTCTGAAGGAACATCCGAAACATGTAAAACATTTTACAAAGGTCTTACAGACGTTACTTCAAAAGAAGAAGATTACGTCCTATGGTACACGGCATGCATATTAACCAATGACCTAAATAAATATAAACTCTAGTAGATCTTAAAAAAATAGATCTATATTTAAATTATTTATTTATTAACCAACTTTGGGATATTTATCTTTAATTATCACTATTTGATCATCACTATCAAGAATTTGTTGAGGATCGCTCATTGCCGCCGTAAGGGCTTGACTCCAATGACCACTTGTAGTACTTGAACTCATGTTTTTGAAGCTTTTGAAAACTGTAAACTGTAATAATTTCATAGACTAGATCTAGATCTAAATGAAAAGGAAACAATGAAAGAGTCGAATCAACAAAACCAGAGTAGGACTACGTCACCGGAATGTTTACATTAGGCAACAACTCACCGACCTATATATAAATTCAGTCCAATAGACCTATTGTCACATAGGTCTGTGATTTGATCAGTATCGGAGATCGGACATAGATCTAGTATCGGATAAAAATTTGCTTCCGTTTTCCAGTCTACTATGTATGGGTCTGTGTTCAGTCCATTTGTCACCATTTTAGACCAAGAAGACGTCAGCACATAGATCTACCTTAATTAACCTTTAAAAAGGGAAAACACGGCCAGACTAACAGATGACAAAACTGAAAAGTTGCTTACAGTTGCGATAGAGTTCACCCCATTAGTTGAATCTAATATAGACAAAAGCTGGGAAATTTCAAAGAAACTCTGGAGAGAAAGCATCAGGACTGTTTTTGATGATAAGAGTACAGAGATAAGAGAACTTTTACATGAAAAGCACAAGCTCTGTAATTTGTATTTGAACAACACAAACACCAAGTCAATCAAAGATGCATTTAACAACATCCGTTAAAATGTGCTAAAACAATTACGTCTAATGCAAGATACCTGGCTCAACATAAAACAAGGTTACAAAGACAGTAGGCCTATATAGGCCTATGTGTGGAAAACAAACTCAAAATCGGCCCCCGAAATTGAATGTGGAGTTAAATGTGAACCTGGCCTAATTGGTGTCTTATAATGAATATCTAATTGATCTAATTGTTTTGTAAATACTCTTATTCAAATCCTAAAAAAAAAAAAAAATAACCATTTCCGTAAATAAAATTAAAAAATTCCTTTGGCTGAATGCTCTTTGGCTGTATACCAGCTCTGCTGAAAAACTATTTAGCCTAAATTAATTGTTGTTTTAAATTATCCCCAACTTATATGCATACTAAATAGATTTTTTTCTCTTAAAAAAATTAACATTATTTTTGGGTAAATTTAGTAGTTAATAAGATAGAACTTACATTACGTAGCAATACAAATGTAAAAAAAATATTTTTTTTGGACAAAAAACCTAAAATCATTTGCATAAATGTGTTAAAAATATGGCAGATAACCACCTCCCCCACTAAAGAGTCTCCCGTGTTTGTTACTATTAATAGTTAATAGTTGTAAAAGTGGTGTATTTTTATGAAAAAAAACTGCTTGCATAAGTGATTGAAAAAATTAGATTTTTGCTTTTAGAAAAGAAAAAAGTAGCCTTTGCATCAGAAATTTGAATGGACTAAAATATTATGATGTCGAATTTTCACTATCTTTTCTAGCTTACGAGATCTAAACGGGACGGGCGGACGGACACACATTTCACACAAAAGTAAAAAAAAAAAGTGGAAATAATACAGGAACTCATTGACAAGCACGATATGAAGAACTTCTTCCATGCCATAAACGAAGTCTAAGGTGCCACAAAGTCGGGCTCATCCCCTCTACTAAATGCTGATGGGACAAACCTATTGACAGATAAGAAGGAAGAAATCTTAAACGATGAGCCGAGCGTTTTGAAAAGGTTCACAGAGTCCAGACTATACTCCTTCCATAATAAATGATGCGGCCATAAACAGGCTACAGCAAGTAGGCCTACCAATAAATGCAGAGGTTTACAAAAAGGTGGTTAAGTCCTGATTGAAAGACTTTATGAGTTTTCTTATGCGGGAACAAGTGTCAATACCACAAGACTTTAAAGTTGCCACAATTGTCCATCTATACAAGCGCAAAGGAAACCGCCAAATCTGCGACAACCACAGAGGAATTTCTCTTCTTTCTAATGCTGAGAACACCCTCGCTCATATCCTACTAAATCGGCTAATTCATCATCTAATACATGGACTACTATCAGAAAGGAGCGTGGAATGATCTTTACGGCAAGGTAGCTCCAAGAAAAATGCCACGAACAAAATGACGACTTCTTTTCAATATATGTTGACCTAATAAAAAAAGTTGACACTGTTAATTGAAAAAAAAAAAAAACGACTCTGGAAGATCACGTCTAAGTACAGATGTCCACAAAATTCGTAACCATGGTGAGACTATTTCATGATGGCATGAAGGCAACTAGAGAGTGGAGAACCAGTATCAACTGGAGTGAACCAAGGTTGTGTCCTAGCACCCACTCTGTAGAGTACCACACGTTCTCTGCTATGTTGACAGATGCATTCATAGATAGAGATAGTAAAGCATAATTAAAACGTATAGATTGGATTTTGGATACTTCAACCCAAGGCGGCTTAAATCAAAATCAAAAATAAAATCAGCAACAATCATGGAATTGCTATTTGCTGACGACTCTGCCCTAATTGACTTCTCCGAAAATGATATGCAGAGCATTGTCAATGACATTTCAATAGCATATTCAGACTTCGGCTTCACTATAAAAAAAAAGAAAAAAAAAAGGCTGAAGTCTTACATTTGCTTGCTCCAGGTAAAACCTAGTCGGATCCAAGCATTGATATAAATGAACAGAAAATAAATGCAGTGGAGTGTGAGTGGACAGGTTCACCTACCATGGCAGCACACTCTCCCAAAACAAAAACACCGATAATGAAATGGACTTGCATATCACCAAGGTCGGTGCATCCTATATGGTACACTGTCTAAAATGTTTGGAATAGACGAGATATTACCACAAGCTAGGGGTCTATTTGTCTCAGAAAAATGGGCAGCATACAGATAACAGACAAATACAAAAAAAAACTTAACCACTTTCACATGGTCTGTCTCAGAAAAATACCGAATTTAAAACCTGATAGTTATTCGAAGAGCGTCCCTGGAAAGCATCCACACAATCTTGATGTAGTCTCAGCTGTGATGGGTAGGCCACGTCTTCAGAAAGGAAGACTCCCGCATCTCTTAGTGCTCACAAGGTGGGACAAGGAAAACACTTCAGGGATACCCTCAAATTGTTTCTGAAAGCCTTCAGCATTGATTCTGCCACCTGGGAGAAGGAGGCACGATACAGCATTAAGAGTTCGCGCTGTGAAAACAGGCAGACAAATTGCAGAGAACAATTAAGAGAATATCGCTGACAGAAGAAAAGGGTTAGAAAAAATAACAAGGCTAATGATACTAGTTGGAGCTGGAGTAACCTGCAGACAAACACTCCGGGTTCACATAGGTCTCACCATGAGGAAGCACGAAACCACAGTTCGAAACCCTAACCCCCCCCCCCCCCCATGACAAAAGTGGTCTTCATAAAAAAGTGGTCTTCATTGACTCTTCATCAAAACGCGATGTACGAACTATATAACAAATAGAAAAACAAAACAATGTCCTCCTTTCGAGATCTGTCTTCCTTTGGGTAGACTATAATTATAATATGGCTATTTGAACCAAGAGTAACCTATATCTATGTCTATCGTTCATGTTGTCTTATTATAACAGAGATTTGAGTTGGGCAAATTTTAAAGAAGAAAAAAAAAGACTACACAATCAATCATTCGAATGTAATAACTATTAATCTATACAATGACAGTATACAAAATATTATTAGAGAATCAGATATACATGATCAACAAAGATTATTATGCTATACAATATCTTATATTTAGTAGTAGATTCTAAATAATTCGACACATACGAAAAGCGTATTAACCGTTGCCAAAGGGAAAGTACTCTTAAGAAAAAATCTACTCATGATGGTTTTAAGCTCACACACTGTAAAAACTCAAGGACATTAACTTGCCGATACTGCCGATAGATCCAGTATACTGTCTGGCTAAATATTAAACACCGTCGTATCTAAAATGAGTTGGAGGATTCCAGGCCTTATTCAGAGCTTTACCTCAATAAAAAATCTGTTTTCTCAAAATCAGGTTTGAAATTAAACTTCTTTAATTTAATAATTAGACTAGAGTTTAGGAAGCCTAAGACTAAAGTGACAGTCTAAGTCTAAGTACTCTAAGTCTAAGTCTTAAGTCGTCTAGATTCTAGAACTACCAATCTATCAATCATCACATCATTTATCAATGAAGAAGATATTTCTCTTAAAGTTTATTAAGTAAAAATATAAAACGCCTTTATTGGTTCAATTGACAATTGGGTAATCATGAAGATGAGCGTCAAAAATTAATGATTCGCCGAAAATTCAAATTATTTAAAAAAATTCAATTAATAAATATAAATTGTGTAGCGATGTTACAATTTCCGCCGACACGCCCCTTTTTTTTCGCCAAAAAAGTGTTTCGGTTTTTTTCCGGCAAATTATTATACGTCTCAAAGGCGCACTTTGTTAATCCACTTAATGAATACTTCTTTGTAAGAGAGTTATAGTTTTTGATGTAACAATAAAAATGGCGATCTGGAATCGATTTTGGCTTAGCCATGTGGAGAAAAAGGTCATTAATTTATTAATTGAAATTTACGTTAAATTTTCATGTGTACGGTTTAAAAAGGTCGGGATTCCCACGCATTTTTTTTATATAGAATTGTAGTGCATTTTTTGCGCTAAATTACCGTGGTTTTGGTTCTTTTCTAGGTGGAGCACTTTGATTACAATAAATTTTTTAGTCCATGAGTGAAGCCTTGACAATTCACTCGTAATTTTTGGGTAGCCATTTTGAAAAGCCACAGACAAAAGCGTGGTCACGTGACTTGTTTGGCACACTTTGATTGGCTATGATCAAAGTTTTTGGCACGAAAAACTTTGGTTGTGAGATTCACAAGACTTTTTAAATATTATATTAACATATATGATCTATTAATTAATACAAGTTACTATTTTTTTATCACAAAATAAGTATATCTAAGTCTAGATCTAGCTATTAGTAGATCTCTAGACTATAGGGGGGTAGTCAGTAGTTTATTGTTACATACTGAACTAAAGAAGTAGAGTCTAGGTCTAGTGACTCAGCCTAGTCTCTTCTGACTTCTCAGTTCTGTTCTACTAAGTTACTAGATTCTAGATCTGATCAGTAGATGATCTACTGACTACTGATCTAGTCTACTAGTACTATTACTAATAGTGATACCATCTCGATCTCTTTTGTTTATATTTTTAGGTCTACCTACTGTAGGCTACTTTTGCGTTACCTAACTTAACTAACTACTAAACTAGTTAAACTTAAACTAGTCAGTTCTGAATTTAGACCTAATCACGCGAGGCTAATCTAATGTAGACTTGATTCTATATAAAAAAAAAAAAACATCAACTATCTTAATAATCTTATAATTAATAATATTTATCAATCTTAGTTTCTAGATCCAGTTATTTTATTGTTATTGAGTTTACTTTTAAGTCTAAGTCTTAGTAGTTAATTTAATAATTAATTCATCAACCGTATCACATTTTTTTTACTTAGTTGACTCAAACTTAGTAACAAATATAATAAAATATCTAAATCTAATTATAAGTCAGCCTGAAAGGAAAAAATGCCTAAGCACACACGAGCCAAAATAAACCAAAATTCTATTATCCATAAGCATCTTACAGAGTTGTACAATGATCTGCCTAGTCCTGGATCGGGTGATTCAAGTCGATTATGTCTCAATGGTCATGTATTATATATTTACCTCCAAAATAGTTCTTCTACTATTACTGCAGAAGCAATAAGTTCCAGATTTGGACTACAAATAAAATCCCAAAAAGTGGACCATTTAATTGGCTTAATGCAAAAATTGAAGAAAAAGATTGGTAAGAATTTACCTCAGTTCAAAGAACTATGTAATAAAGTATTTGCTCATGTACCAACTGCAACTGTTCCTGAACCAACACTGACAAGTAAACCAGCTGTTGAACTATGTGCTACAGAAGAACCATTAACTTCTACTTTATCATTAAGTTCAACTGATGCCAAACCTGATGTGCTGATTATAAGTGAACAACATTCTAAGGAAACTGTTACGGATTCATTTGTTCTGTCATCTGAATTAATTTATGAAACTGATGATAAACAGAATTATAACCTGAGACAAGAGGAATGTACTCCTAGGAAGAAGAAATTAAAAAAAAGAATTTCTTATTTGTCGCAGTCCAGGATTAAAGATAAAGAGCAATACAAAAAAAATCTTGCTGGCTATAAAGTCAAAGTGAAGCATTTACCAAACTTAGTTAGAGTGTTGAAGCAATCTATAAAGAGGAAGAACTCAACAATTACTCTACTCAGGCAAGAACTGAAAAATGCCAAGAGACTATCTGGAAAGGATGCTTATTTAAAAATGAAAAGTTTGTATACCAGAGAAAGACAAAAAACTAGAGAATTGTTGAGCAAATCCAAAGATACTTCATATCTACTAAAACAACTGGAAGAGAAGAATGAAAGAATTCGACAACTGGAACATGACTATTTACTTTTAGAGGAAAAATGTAATGAAGAGAAACAACTCATTGCCAAGAAAGACAAAAAAACCTACAGCAGTGCAATGCGCCTTCTTGTTTATGAGGCTATAGATAGTGAAGTTTCAACAGGTTACATTCCTACTATTATTGCAAATTATGCTAAGCTTATGGGAATCACAGCTGGTTCTATACCTCAGAGGAGTTCTGCAGAGGAAATGGAGAGAGAATTAGGTGTGATTGCACAATATCAAGCAGCAGATGTAGCAATGTCAACACAAAACTTAACCCTTGGATTTGATGCCACTACACAGGAAGATGTTCATGTCAACGCCATTCATATTACAACGAAAAATGATTGTTTTGTTCTTGCACTGGATGCGTTAAGTGGTGGGACGGCAGAAGATTACGAGCAGCATATTACTTCCGCAGTTGATGACTTAGCACACCTCTACGCTGACTACAAGAAGCTAGATTATGAATCCTGTAGAGAGACAATAATTAATAACATCTCAAACACAATGAGTGATCGGGCAGCAGTCAACCATGCGACAATAAGAAGAGTGTGTGATATATGGCAGAAACCTTTGAATGAGCTGAAATGTAATCTTCACCCCCTGGACACTATTGCAAGTAGATGCAAAGCTGAATTAAAAACATTGGAGACTAAGAAAGGATATTTATATGGGAAAGAATGTATGGCAGCAAATTTAGTTCTACAAATTAATAAACTGCGCTTCATCAACAGTAAAGGAGACCCAAAAGGATTTGTGTGTTTTCTGATTAAAAATAATTTACCTAAAGGACTTATACCTCGCTATAGAGGCAACAGATTGCACATTTTATTTCATATTTGTGGATTATTCATACACCATTACACCATCCTGTTAGATTTTCTAAGAAATTACAGTCTCACCTGTGGAGGATTACAATCAGCTGTAGAGAAAGATTTTTGTGATGAGACAGCAAAAAAACAAATGTGTGCCTTAGGAATGGTAGGTAAACTTCTAACAGCCCCATGGTTAAAGCTATTTTACATCCCAAAAACAGAAAGGATGGCTTATTTTCAAGCAATAGAAATCATCAAAGATGCCCTGGAGCGTATTAAGAAATCTGTTGCTCATCCTTTGTTGTTATTTTCCATGAAGCTAGACTTTTTCAACAATGCTATGGATGCTGAGGATCCTGTTTGGAATTCATTGATTGTGTTTTCACCTAAAGATGAGGAACTTGAAAATATGTTGAAATTGTGTTTAATTGGAGTGGCAGAAGTTATTGAAAAACAATATGTGAATTTATTTGATATTATTCCAAATGAGGACATTGAAATTCAAACTGAGACTTGTAGACCACACAATATGGATAGTGAGGA
This sequence comes from Biomphalaria glabrata, assembly GCF_947242115.1. Classification (NCBI taxonomy): domain Eukaryota; kingdom Metazoa; phylum Mollusca; class Gastropoda; family Planorbidae; genus Biomphalaria; species Biomphalaria glabrata. The sequence goes on along the minus strand of NC_074725.1, from coordinate 19,383,619 downwards.
ATTGATGGGAATGTTTAGTGCAGCAAAGGCAAAATCTCCGAATGCCACTATGTGTTTTATTTCTTCTAAAATTTGTGCTAAAAAAAACAAAACAATGAAGTACTTATATTCTATGACGGATCCAGACAGAGATAGCATTATATCATGGGCCATTGGAGCTGCACGTAGTAAGAGGAAAGGAAACAGATTCAAAAATTCGGAACTTCTAAAGGAGATGCAACGCAGGTCAGAAGAAAAGAAACAAAAAAAAGAGGATAAAAAAAGGAAGGATGTTGAGAAAATGTTGAAAAATATTGCATTAAATAAACAAGTAATCAAAGCAACATTTCCTGAGATGACTGATACATCTGTGGATCAAATTTATGATTTACTTGCTGGCAAAGCATCTGGCAGACGTATATGTCATACATGGCATGACAATGGACCTGTCATTTACTTAGGAAGGATAGAACGCCTGAAAAAAAATGATCCTGAAAAATATGTTGTGGCTTATTGGAAAGAGGGAGATGATGATAGCTTAGCAGAAGACTATGATATTTCCAAACTCTCACTAGCATGTGATGTTGTTTTTAAGGACCTAATAATGTCTTAAATGTAAATACTTGTAAATACTGAAATATTACCAGTGCCACCAGCGCTTTGTATATATATTCTCAATTTTAAGTTTATATTTAAATTATTTTTTTATTTATGAATATGTGCCAAGGTCACATTTAAATTTTGAAAAATTATTTTGCCTAATTGATTCCAACTAATAATGTTTACATGTAATTATTGGCACTTTTTTTTTAAATTAGTGGGTCTTATCAAACATTATTAAACTAAGAATTAAAAAAAAATCATGCACTGAAATTCTGATTCTAAAGTAATAAAAATAGTTTAAAATGAAAGATTGATGTCATATAATTCTATAAAGAACATGTTTAAAAAGTCTTAAAATTTGAATAAAAAAAATTAAATAGTAAGAAAGATATGCATGCTTTAATAACAGAATATCAAAATCGGAAACCAAAAATACAAAGATAAAGAAGGAAAAAAAATTAATTTAAACAAAAAATCATAACTTCTCTTCTATTTGAAATAAAAACATTTTTTTTTTGGTTTAATTAACTGGAGAACAAGCTCTTTTCAATAATATCAATTTTTGTTATCAATTATAAAACAATATAAACATAAAAAAATATTTTGTGGAAGTATTTACGTCTAAAAAGTGTATTATTTAAAGGAATTTAAAAAAAATAATAATAATTAAAACATAAAAGAATTTATTTACAATAAATAGATATTAATTTTATGCACACTCTAAGCTTTAATTTGATATATAATGTTAGTCTACAAGTAGAAAACTTGCGTAAATGTACGCGTTTTTCTTTTTCATATCATTTTGTCACAACGTTCCATTAACCTTAATGTAAAGCCAAAACGCGTTAAAAAAAATCATTTTTTTTTAACTGTAGGTCCTACAACAATAATGTATATATCATTAGAAAGCTCTTATCATGTGCTTTAATGGTATATTAATTAATTTTTTAAAAAAAATTTTTTCAAAATTTTGTAACATCCCTAAATTGTGTTTTTAAAAGATTTTCTTGTAAAACAGAGGACTTTTATATTTATATGACATCAACAAAAAGCATTAGCGACGTCAAGGTTGCTCAGCACGCTGCCATTTTGTTTACAATGATGTCACAGAGGTGTTGCCAACTTAGTATTCTGAGATATTCTTTTTGTTACACTTGCTTAAACCGGTGATGCACGCTTGTTTGTAGGCGTAAATTATATAATTAACTATATAAACTCTTTTTTTCTAACAATTATATTAATAAAGTTGCAATAACACAAATATATGCTGAACTTGTTTTTTGTGTGTTAATTTGCTTTTTTTTTTGTTACCATTTGACATTCTCAGAGCTAAATCCAACCAGAAAGTCACACACTTAACGAGATTTACAGAAACCTCTCATAGCCTAGATCTAAATATAAGATCAATATTATGTTTTGTTCTGTTGTATTTGAGTCACTGGTAAAATAGTAAAATAGTAATCCTGTAGTAGTTTCTAATATTTAGGTGATTTTGGCCAATATAGAGCTAGAAAGGATGACATTGTGACTCGCTTCTATTGAACCACGGATAAAAGAATCGGCAAGGCTATAAGCCATTTAAGAAGAAAGTCAAGCTGTAGTAGCCGTGTAAAAAAGAAAACGTAGAAGGAAATCCAAGTCTAGTAACTAAGTAGGCTAGTAGTCGGTCGACCTGAGAGTTGTTACAAGTCTAGTAACTAAGTAGGCTAGTAGTCGGTCGACCTGAGAGTTGTTACAAGTCTAGTAACTAAGTAGGCTAGTAGTCGGTCGACCTGAGAGTTGTTACAAGTCCAGTAACTAAGTAGGCTAGTAGTCGGTCGACCTGAGAGTTGTTACAAGTCTAGTAACTAAGTAGGCTAGTAGTCGGTCGACCTGAGAGTTGTTACAAGTCTAGTAACTAAGTAGGCTGGTAGTCTGTCGACCTGAGAGTTGTTACAAGTCTAGTAACTAAGTAGGCTAGTAGTCGGTCGACCTGAGAGTTGTTAGAAGATTTTAGAAAAGTAGCGATGTAAAGAGAAGTGATTAGGTCACAGTAGAAGTCACGTGAGAATTTAAGCAATTATAAAAGTCTGTATGAAGTTTAATTGACTAGTTTTATGTGTTGAAATTGATGTGCTCGTCTTTAATAGTAGTTAAGTATCTGGGCAACAAGCTGCTAAGAACATGTAGATTTCATTTCACATCAAGACATATTTCATTGTATATTTCATAGACAAGATATATTGGGTGTTCATGGGCGCCCGCAGGATTTTTTGCAGGGGGATGCAAGTTACCACCTATGGCTCAAAGTCATAGCTTCAATTTTTTCCCCCGAGCATATTAAAGAAAACAGCTGGTGTCCCCTTGCCCCCCCCCCTGCCTATGCGATATTAATTTCACTGTAAATGCATGACGCGTAGGACGTATTCATCTTCTTTTTTTAAGTAACGTCTGTATGATATAAGATAAGTAGATAAATAGGCCTACTTGTTACATGCTCTTGCATCGTTTTAGGATGTAAACAAAACAGGTTGAACTGAGCATTAGTATTGCTTGAAAAGAGAGACGTTAACGAAGAAACTAACGAATCCAGATACGGACTGTAAAGCAGTGCTCTTTAATAATCCCAAAATCCAAACACATGTTTTTTGCTTGGTGTGTCTCATGTCGACTACAAATTATCGGCAGCACTAATTCATTACCTAGTTTGTCTGCGAATAGTCTCGCCTTCCTCAAGATGCAATCCCTGAAGTGTTCCTAATCATGGTCAGTTTGGTTTTTGATTATGTCATTAATGTGACTGCTTGTGTGCTTTTGAGCGGCCACATATGCTAAGATGGACAGACTGCAACGTATAACACGGAAACAGGTTCAAGAACAGATGAATAATTGATTACAATTAAAACACACATCAGAAGCACACGAGAAGCAGGCACTGATTACACATAAAGCATTTTGTCTGGTTCCACTTATAGTAGGCCTAAATATTTTAAAATGCACCAAACATGTTGTTTTGTTTGTTCGTAAAATGTTTTACATGTTTCGGATGTTCCTTCAGAGTTGAAGATAATTACTTCCTAGTCCAAACCTCTCGCAGGACGACGGGGGATGGGAGCGTGCAGGGTTTGAACCCTTGACCATCAATAAATCTGAACGACAATCCAGCACGCAAACCGCACGACCAGACAGCCATCCAACTCAAAATTCTTCTCAAATTGACAGCTGCCTAGAATTTTTCCTCCAAGACAAAAAGAAAACAACATTTTATCATATTCTAGGCCTTTACTAAATATAATGATAGCTATAATTATGTGCAAATGAAAAAAAAAATCGTCACCACTACGTGCTACAGAATTTTGAATTGCAAGCCCATAATAAAGCGTACATGGTCGGACATGAACTACAGATTAGCTTATTCCAGTTTATTACAATTATATAGCTTATCCTCATAAACTTTATTTCAGTGAAATCACTATATGCTAAGTTGCTTCGTATCAGAAGTTAATTGATTTGAAGGTATAAAAAAACATGACAACTCTCTCGCGCGCTTAAAGATTGCACGAAACAGGAAAGGCTCGATATTTACTATCAAACAATTTACAGCCCAGACACCAGAACATAACATCTGGCATAGGTTTCTGTCACATACTCGTTAGAGATTCAATGTGGGGAAAGCACCAAGGAGTCCAAGCACACATTATTCGCATCAACAATCGACCTTTTGCACTCTTCTTGCGGCGGCCATAATCTTAACCTTCAGAGTGTTTAGCAGAAATATTATTATGTAGTTTGTTGATTGTTCATGAACAAATGTCTTAATCATTAGTTACGTTGATTAAACTTTAAGGCAAAATCTTTCATAAAGTACATTATGTAATGTAGTCAAACGGCCAATAGTACAGTACATAAGTAAGGTACTATGTTTTGTAGCAAAAATAAGACCTACAGCATTAGAGGCGGACGAGACATTTAGTGATGTGATGTGGTATGGATATATAGTCTACACTTACGGCTTAGGGCCCCGCGCACTGCTAAGGCCGCCTCTGCCCATGCCTCCTTCAGTGAAGTCCAGTAGGGCGTCGGCGCCGTAGGCGCCATTATCCCGTTGATGGTTAGAAAGGCTGCTTTTATCCAACCACCAGGCCTGGACATGGGGCTCTTCATCCCTGTCCTGTCTGAGGCCTCCAGAGTGTCGAAGTCCGACAGCCATCAACAAATACAAGGCAGGACTATTACAGTAGGCATACACACGCAAGTATCTTTTATCCATAAATTGTGAGAAGTCACCTTCCAGGAGCTTCTTGTAAACCAGAAGACCATGGAAAATCTGTTATAAGTTATAAAATGGTTTCGTTTTAATAATTTACACCTTGGATTAGAGTGGGTTCTATGTGGCTCACTGCGGTCGCATAGGTTGCAGTGACCTAAGGCAGGCTCTGAAAAATATCGGCGTATGCTACTCACTATATAATAATAAGCTTTTTTTTTCTTTTTTACATAAATTAATTACCCTTTTTAACATCGTTTACCGTACTTTCAAAATACAGCAAGAGAAATAAATAAATAGAAATCGCTATATGACAAGCGTGAGAGACATAAAACGCTTGGGCTTGTGATAGCTACATATAAAGAGGCTCGGGGTTCTCAACATCGGACTCAAGAGTTGTGCTTACTGAGCAACTAAAAGCATTACTGAAAACATTTTCCCTGGATACCCCCCCCCCCCCCCCCAAGTGATCCTGAAAACAGATTGGACCATAGTGCTCTGAGCATGCTATAAGCATGAAAAATGATCTTTATGAAAATAAAAACTATTTAAAATAATATATATGGAATCTGGTCTAGCAATTCATAAAAGCTATTTTTTAAAAAATCTCAATCCAGATCTTGTCCTATAAAATACAGACGTAGGTAATTCACAAAAAAATAAAAGAATTTACTCAGAGATTGTAATAATTCATAATTCAGTGACAATGAAAAGTAACATCTATTTAGCACACACACAAAAATTGATTGCAATAAATCTTTTAAAAAAAAAAAGAACTATTTTATTGTGGTCTAAATTATTGTGTCTAACATTAATACATCTGTACATAATGGGTGTTTCTCATTTTTAGTTGGCAGCACTTAATGATGCCAAAATTATTTTTGATAAACAAATCTGGATTTATTTTTGGCCAGGAAGAGACAACAAGGAATGTCGCGAAAAATAATTTTTGACGCTCACATTCATGATTACCGACAATTGTACTAGCAGTTTGTAAGCGGCAAATTAACGACCAACTAACAAAGAGAGAGGGCGTAAAAAAAATTGTTTTATTTTCAGTGTAACTTATCTGAATATTAGTAAAATGTGGATTTATCTTCTAATAAGTCCTAATAAGACCTTGTTAAATGTAGATTGCTTTTTACGAGGCGCATATGCGACAATATGGGTCAAAACGTTTTGAAGGAAACATTTTAAAACATCTCCGATAGTGTGATTCTTCTGGATTTTTTGTCTCAGAAGAGTCAAATTTCTTCCGTCTATTGCAATTTATTATGGTGACGACTTTTGTGTGAAAAAAAAAACGTCCCTGACAGAGACGTCTTAACAAGAAGAATGTTTTTTAAAAAGATTACGCCCATTACAGAAGTATGTGCGCAATATGTAGGCCTACCTAGAATGTCCCTCAGATAATACTATTGGTCAGGGCTGCCTCTTTATTATTAGATTTAATATGGCCCTTGACGGTTATTTATTAGAATGAATAGTGCGTTCTGTAAGAAAACACATCAATATTAGCCTTTTTTTAAAAATTCTCTTTTCTTACTAAGAGAAAAAGGTAAGAATACGCTTAGCGCTGAGACTCGCCCGGAATTAAACCCCTTGCAGACTTGAGCAAAACCCTGCTGCATCTTCAATTCTATCTCCATTAAGAAATTTTTACAACGCTTTAAATTTATGTAGGCAACATAGTTTTGGAAAAAGTATTGCCTATAGGTCTATTATATGTTGCAAAGTATTTGTTTTATTATGTAAAATTCAAATGAAAGTGTTTTAACTAATAAATCGCATTAAACCTTATAACTTAATTTTGCTATTACATAATTTGATAACATCAAATTGAGCCAAACCTGAACTTAGGACCTGACTGAACTGAACCTGACCTATACTTGTCATCAAACCGAACCCGAACTTTAAAAGTTGGTTTCGATCCCCAACTCTAGTTTGCATACATTTTGTTGGGGTTTGTACAATGTTATTGTGAATAGTTAATAACTTTTTTAGATTAGTTTGTCATTTTAGCTGTCCTGTTTGTGTTTGCAATGTTATTACAGCGCCTTGAGCCTACATTTTGTTTATTAACAGCGCTTTATAAATAAAATTATTATTATTATTACAAGACCTGATATCTAAACTATAGAAGCCTTACTTTAATATACTATTGAAATTGAGTTCACTTTACTCTTATCAAATACAAAAAAAATCAGTTTTTTAAATTAAATTGTTAGATCTAATATTGATACTTAATTATTTAATTGATTAAAAATATATTTGAAGTACTGTATACTATCTTTTATATTATACAGGCTGGTAATACTGACTTTTATAATTAGTAAGACATTTTTAGTCATTATAAATATATATTTACTGGTATATTGTTTTGTCTCCAGATTAACAAATCTTGTCTAGTCTGCTGGTATTCAACTAGAAAAATTGGGGTATGTTGGAACAAATTATCTTTGAATATTCAATTAACTAAATAGTTTCACTGATGCTCTTTTAACTAGTTTCATTTATTTTTTTTCAATCATCATTACATGCTGATAAAATTTTTAACTTACTAGAGTAATTTAAATGTTCCTTAACCCTTTTGTGATACTGTTATGTTTATTTCAAATAAAGAAACAGTTTTAAAACAAGATTGAAACAGTTAATTGATTTATTGTTTGATTAATGACTATGGTTACAAATTACATTTTGATTGGTCTCTCTACAGGAAGTGATTGAAGATGTGACTAAAATTAGAAACATTGGTGTGTCTGCTCACATTGACTCTGGCAAGACAACACTGACAGAGAGGCTGCTTTTCTACACAGGGAGAGTGGATGAGATGCATGAGGTAATGAACAATATCTTCAGCAACAATTTCTTTCTCCTCACACCAAGTAAGCTACTGTTATCCGACCTTGGTGGTTTAAATAAGAGTTTCTTCTCTGATCCAGTGTGGATGACAACAAGACTGGGCATGTTCAGTTACATTTCTTTATGCCACTTATCTTTTGAAAAACAGACATTACTTCGAAAAAGATGACAACACAATTTCTAGGTCTATCTAGTCATGCATGTTAATCAATGACTTAAATTCTACCAAGTCACTGGTTTTCCTGGCTGACTCTGGCAACCCATTCCATTCTCTAATAGCACTTAGTAAGAGGGAGCATTTGTACCAATATGTCCTAACATATAGTACAAGGAATGTGCTTTTATCTTTGTGTTTTTCTGAGTGTTTTATTAGATTCTATATTTGCATTTGAAGATTATGGTTGATTCTTTTTTGAAGCTGCTAGGATCTTTTTCTTCTGTTTTTTTTTAACTCTTTAAACATTTGAAAATATCTTGTTATGTTTTTTTACCAAAATCTGGACCTTCTGACTGTGGACAGTCCTTAAGTGTCCCCATGTTTCAGATTAGTGTTGTCTCTGGAGATTTAGATAGAGTTCATTATCTGGTCATATTAAGCTAGCTATATTTGTATGATATATTTAGTTTTTTTTTTTTATAGCAGTGGGCATGGTAAAGTTAAACACAAGATTTAAATGTGATATATGTCATTCTTGTCTCTGTGTAAAGGTGAGAGGCAAAGATCAAGTGGGAGCTAAAATGGACTTCATGGAGTTGGAAAGACAAAGAGGAATCACAATTCAGTCAGCAGCTACCTATGTGATGTGGAAAGATCACAATATAAATATTATTGATACCCCAGGTACATTTAAAGCTCAGTACCATCTCGTTTATTTCCTTGCAGGTTACCTTTTTTTTTTTTTAATTCCTGGTATTTAAAAAAAAAATTCTTTTGATATTGAGTTGAATTATAAAATTGTGTCAATAGAAATTTTGCCTAATGCCAGAGTTCTTACATCAAATCAAATCTTAAGAGTTAAATCAATTTTTCATTCAGCTATAAATGATTACCAGCAAAATGTGTACATGTTGTGGAAAAAATAAAAAAAAATATTTTTTAGGCGCTAAAGAACTCATTATTTAGTAAATAAGCAATGGAAATCTACTATTACCTATATATTTTATTTTTATGTTGATAAAGAAAGATCTATGAATATGGCAAGAAATTTGATTTTTTTATCTTTCCTACCTGGATTTAAAGCTTATTCCTAAGCAAAGCAACTAATTTACTTAATTTTATATAAATGTCTACAGGCCATGTTGACTTCACCGTTGAGGTGGAGAGAGCCTTGAGAGTTCTTGATGGGGCCATCCTGGTCTTGTGTGCAGTGGGAGGTGTCCAGAGCCAGACATACACTGTCAACAGGCAGATGAAGCGGTACAATGTGCCCTGTGTGGCTTTCATCAATAAACTAGACAGAATGGGCTCTAATCCAAAAAGAGTTATGCACCAGCTCAGGTTTGTCATGGTATTTCTTACAAGTCTAAATGAAGTACCTAACAAACATTCATATGTAGAGTCAATGTGTACCATGTGATCATTATGGAATCTTAATATTGATAAGTCTACTCCAATTGAAAACTTTGATTTAATATTCCAAGCTATTAACAAAAATTCTATTGTTACCAATATTGCTTTAAGTTTTTTGAATATTGTTATGATGTAGTTGAATATAAAATATTTAGATGTAAATGTTTTGTTAAAATGTAATATTTAGCAAACATAATGTTGTTGTTTTTTAAGATCAACAAAAATGAAATTAATATTTTGTACCAAATTATTTTTCTTTTATATCTGCATTGCAAAAAATTAGTTTGAAAATTTTCTAAGATTCATGTATGTTTTTGTACCCTATATGTCTCCTCTGGTCTCGCTAGGTCCAAGCTACAACATAATGCTGCCTTCATCAACATTCCTATTGGGCTGGAGGGCAATCACAAAGGTATTGTTGATCTAATTGAGGAGAAAGCCATTTACTTTGAAGAACCATTTGGGTAGGATGATTATTTCATTCTCGTTTAGCAATTAAAATCTATTTTAACATTATATATTTATATATATATATCAGAATTTAAAATTATCCAGTTATGGAGACAATTTTAATAGTTCAAGTAGTGTGTACAGAAATTTTTGCAAAGCTTATATCAACTCACTCTGTCTGTCTGTAATATTAATCACAATATGAAAAGCATTTGGGTAATGTATTTGAGGAAATGGCTCTCTCATGTTTCCTTAAAGTGAATCGCATCAGTCCAATAGTAGAGGAGATTCTAGGTTGCACATATTTTCACAGCATTGATCTTGGTAGAGTTGAGGGTCAAGTGTAGTGAACTATAGTTTTGTGACCTCGTCATGTGCTGTGGCAATTATCATGACTTAAAAAATATTAATTTATGCAGTTGTTTTAAGTTACGTATAAGTGAACTCAGATAATGATCATTACAGATTTTAAAATATTGATTTTAAAATTCTTATTCCAACAGAATAACTTTACGAGAAGATGAAATTCCCGCTGACCTGAGAGCAGAGGCTAAAGATAAAAGACAGGAAATGATCGGTTGGTGAAAATGTTTTTTTTTCCCTTCAACATTTCATGTTCAATTTGTTCTTGAAATGTTTTCAATGATCACTACAGGAGACTCAGAAGACTTAATCACGTTCTGAGCTGTTACCCAAATATTTAATTTTGTATGTTCTCTTTCTTCTTCTACATTCTCACTTCACTTAAATCTATGGAGTTTTGTTTCTTGCTACATTATTTAGCTTAATAGGTGTGACTGAAAATAATTGGTTGGTGCTTATTTCAATTAACTTGTATTTGGTACAGAAATGGTAGCCAATGTAGATGATAAACTTGGTGAGATCTTTTTGGAAGAGAAGACTCCAACAAAACAAGATATCAAGGTCAGAATGATTGTTTTCTTTCCCTTGTTCAACTTTACTGTAATTTATTTCTTTTCACATAGAACACTGTTTTTATTGTACCCAATGTAACACATTTAATGAATATTTCAGTTTTTTTGTGTGTTTTTTTTTAGAATTAAAAACTGAATTTGTTGCTCTGTTGAAAAAATGTTTATTAAAACTATTACTATTTCTGTTAGGCTGCTATAAGGAGAACGACAAACAAAAGAAATTTTACCCCAGTCCTTGTGGGATCTGCATTAAAAAACAAAGGGGTTCAGACCTTGCTGGATGCTGTATTGGATTATCTGCCCAATCCTTCTGAAGTCAACAATATTTGCTTGGACAACAGTGCAGGGTATGTGTTAGAGCTTAACTAGTGATGATGATGCATGGAATGAGAGATGGAAGAAACATTTTTTTTTCTGAGTGCACTTTCTTTTATACTTTATTCTTCAAATTTTATATGATGACTTTAGTTAAGAGAGATTTGTGTGAGATATGGTGAAACTTTGCTGATTTTATAGGATGACTTTAGTTAGAGATTTGTGTGAGATATGGTGAAACTTTACTGATTTTATAGGATGACTTTAGTTAGAGAGATTTGTGTGAGATATGGTGAAACTTTGCTGATGTTGTTCATTTATTGTTATTATTTTGTATTATGTGTGCCATTCAGTTAGAGAATACAGAAAGACTTTTGGTCAAAATAAACAACAAATAAACTTGCACACTTTTTTTTTTTACTATCGTGTAATGCAATCGTTATGCCAACTTTTGTATATATAATATATATGTCGCGAAGCACTGTTATCAGCTAGTATATATGCTGTCAAGTGCCTTTTTATTTTGTTTGACAAAATATGTTCATTAATTTTTTACTAGCCATAGTCCATTTTGCATATTCACCAGAGATTAATAAATGAACGTAGCTCAAGAAGTATGATGCGGAGAAGGCTCCCCCCCCCCCCCCCCCCCAACCGTCCTAGCAAATATTTTACCTGTATTGCTAATTAGAGAAATGCCTCTGTATGTGCTACATTTTTTATTTTCTTTCATGTTCCTTATCAAGATAGTATTTGCAGTCTTCAGAAACCTTTTGTTCATCCAGTATTATTTAGTTCTATCAAAAGGGAGCCATTTGTCAGCTGCCCTTATAAAATACACCTTCCACACATGGATTATCTAGATTTAAGTTAGCTCAGCAGTGCTCAACCTTTTTAGTTCCACGACCCCCTAATATAATTTCCCCCAACCACAATTTTTTTTTCGTTTACAGATAAATAAATTTGTGCTAAAAAAAAAAGGGTTATTATTCAGACTTACATTTGTTTACTTTTCTATTGCATATTCACAAATATACATGTTGCATACTTAAGTGACAATTTGACAAATATGGTGAACAGACTTTGATACGGTGCGAAGATTGCGCTTGTTTTTGTTCCACCAGATCAGGAATTCAATAGCACAAAGAATGTCATCTTCTGCATCAAGTCTGCTTTCTGAATATGGACTTAATAACTAACAAGCTGGATAACTTTGTTTCCTAAAGATTTGTTCTTGAAAATGGAAGAAGAAGGCGCAGGCGGGATATGAAATGTTTTGAACACCAAGTACGGTTCAGATCTGCTTGTTACAGCACGTAGGAATGGACAAAAAAAACAACAACTTCCAATGATGAATACACAAAAAAAAAAAAAAATTTCTGGAGGTCCTAGGCGACCCCTGGCGATTAGTCATTCGACCCCCAATGGGGTCTCGACCTACAGGTTGAGAACCCCTGAATTAGCTTAACTCCCTTTTTGAGTAGAATTGGATTGTTTTTGGATGCTAGGAATAAAGTTTGTTGAAGAGTGGAGTTTTTATTAGGCCATCTATACATTTTTCCATTAGCATTACTGATGTGGTGGGGTTTGAAGGGTTCATCGCTTTGCTAATTTACCGTTGCATAAAAAAACAAAAACAGTCTTAAAGTGGGGAATTCGTTGAAACGATCAGTATTACATTAGATATGGTCAAGGCAGTTAAATAGATGAAATTTTAGTTTAGTGTAGTTTAGTAGGTTTGTTTATGATTTTGTGGATGCCAACATGTGAATAGAGATAAATTTATTGAAAACATAATTTTATTTAGTTGATGGGAAATGTGTAAGCCCCTATATTTCATTCTTTTTTTCCTCTTCTTTTAGCATTGATAAAGCTGTGAAAATATCTTTGAATCCTGAACGCTCCATGGACCCACCATTTGTTGGTCTAGCTTTTAAACTTGAGGTGAGTACTTACTTTTAGTAGTAACTGACAAACCCATCAGCAAGTAGAAACTGCAGAAGTCCAGTAGAATTTGTTTGATGAATGATATGCATATATTATATTTGGTAGATAAAGAAATCTAAAGAGCAATAAATTTGACTAATGACTTAGAAACTATAGTGGATATTCTTGAATTATATTTCATAAATACACAGCTGTTTGTAGCACACAGTACAGTGGGTGACAACATTCTGAGGACAGCCATTGTTTACTATACATATTTAGATTTTTGGCTTTAACATATCTAATCAAAATATTACAAGGTCCTATCACATTTTGCAAGCCTCATCTATTTTAATCTTTTCTATGTTTGACATGCTAAGAGGTTAACTGAATAATTGAACTTCTCAGATTTGGGGCTTGCAAAAGAAAAAGGAAATAATCTCGTCTATTATGGTATACCAGAAGTATTTGTTTGTTTTTTTAACCATTGTATTTGAAAGAAAAGATCTCTTGAGTTTGTGTCCTTTTAAATGTCTGCCTCTCATTTTGATTTTTCATGATCTTCTCATCACTGATCTCAAAAATGCTGTTAGTCCACTAGATCCTATAGTTCAGCTCATTGTCTACTAGGCTATTAGAGCATGGAATGGGTTGCCTGAATCAGCCAGAAAAACCAAAGACTTTGCAGAGTTTAAGTCATTGAATAACATCATCATCACTCCTTTGAGTTCCTCATGGAACATAGGGCCTCGACAAAAACATGCCACTCTCCACGGTCTCTTGCTAGCTTTTTGACGGTGTCCCAGCTCTTCCCGGTCTTCTCTGCTTCTTCGAGTACACTGCGTCGCCATGTTCTTTTTGGTCTTCCTCTGCGTCTTGTTCCCTGGGGGTTCCACTCTAAGGCCTGCCTAGCTCTGAATAACATGCATGACTAGATTGACCCAGGACATTTGTAGGATGTAATCATCTTCTTTTTTGAAATAGTGTCAGTATTTTATAAGATAAGATAAATCATTTTCAAAATGATATTGATAGTTCTTCTGCTGTTACTAATTAATCCAACATATTCTTCCAGTGTGTCAGGTAAGATCTTTTCAAGGTAGATGTTAAAAAGTAGGGAATAAATCTAGTATCCTTGTCAGGCGCCAAATCTTGTTCTTAATAAGTTACTTTATTTGTTGTTATTATGCTGGTTGCCCTGTTATATACACTATTATGTGATGTTTGTACTTATATTGCTTTTTAGCATATGGCTTTTTGTTTAAGTAATTTTTGTTTGCTGATTCAGGCTGGTAAATTTGGTCAGCTGACATACGTGAGGGTCTATCAAGGAGGCATGAAAAAAGGGGACACAATCATCAACACAAGAACACAAAAGAAAACCAGAGTACAGAGACTTGTCAGAATGAATGCTGATGAAATGGAGGTAATAAAACAAGCTTGCACATGAATTGCCAAGTTTGTTAGCTTAGTGTTTACTACTTATTCAAATTTAATGAAAGTTAAACTGAAGCAAAAAAAGACTAGTTAACAATTACTTTTTTTAAAGATGAGTACTCAAGGATCAGAATGTAAATTTGCAGCACAGATGTGTAAAATAGACCTTACATGACAATTGTATTTTATATCTAATTATAGTTATGGGAAATACTGCATTCCTCAATAATCTTCCGACTCAAAGACAAGCCTTAGTATAAATGTAGTCCATCTTTCCTGGAACCTATTAAATATATAAATAAATTTGCTCTTTTAAATAAGTAAATAATTGATTTTTGATATCTCAATTTTTGCTTTGTCCATAAAATTAAAGTCTGTTAAATGCAGTTTTGTACATAAAAAAAATTATTGTAAAAACTTTTTTTTTTTCCTTCTTTGCACAGCCACTAAAATATAAAAAAAAAGATTTTAGAAATAACTCTATTATCTTGTTTCATACACAGGATGTTACAGAAGTGTTTGCTGGAGATATATGTGCTCTGTTTGGCATAGAATGCTCCAGTGGTGACACTTTTGTTATGAAAGGAAATCTACATTTATCTATGGTATGTTATTGTCATTATTGTCATTGTGATTACTCTTATTATAGCTGCTCTATCTATCTTTGTTGTTTAATATTGTTATTAAAGTTGAACTAAAATTATGCTTTTTAATAAAATTTCCTTTTGTATGGATCAATAAACATTATTAATATTATCTGTTGATTAATTTTAAGGCCATTTTTAAAAGCATAACAATTGTTTAGTCTGCATGAAATATGACAAAATATGCAGGTTGCTGCTGGGTTCGGGTGGTCATATGAAATACTGGACTCATCCTTAATTTTCAGAATCAAAGAAAATACCTATGTCTTTGAATATATTATTTACCAGTTTGATGACTAAGCATTATCTTACTCTTATAGTTTGGGCATGTGAGAATGAAAGCAATCTTACAAGGCATAGAACCAGGCAGAAGAAAAAGAACAGTTTAAAGTGTTGTATTAAGCAGCAGAAAGAAAAAAAAGTAACATTGATAGTAAAGGATTTTTAGCAAGTTAAAGTTATATTATGGTGTTAACATTATGTGGCAGCCTTGAGGGGCCCCAAATCATTTTCCCTTTTAGCTTATAAACAAATATTTATTTTTGTTGGTGCAAAGTTGATCCAGGATAACATTTTCATCATCAATAATTGCCTGTCATTTTGCGAGTAAAGGTGATAGGTCACATAGCAGTGCATATTACATTCTCTCTATCTGTTCAACTATTTTCATACACTCATAATGATCTCTTTATCAAATTTCACTTAAATTGTTTTTTTGTAATCCTGGATATCTCTGATAAATAGTATTGAAACCAATATCATTTTTATCTTTCAGGAATCCATGTTTATCCCAGACCCTGTCATATCCATGTCCATTAAGCCTATAAAGAAAACAGATATTGACAACTTTTCGAAAGGCATAGCCAGGTTCACGAAAGAGGACCCAACATTTCGAGTTTACTGGGATGACGAATCGAAGGAAACTATTGCATCAGGGATGGGCGAGCTTCACCTTGACATTTATGCTCAGGTCAGTCTGCCTTAGTTGCAACAGATTTCATACAAGCTTTTATAGTTAAGGAATAGAAAATGTGTTAAGTCGTATTATTTAAAAAGATGTCACTGATTTTTTTGGCAGGAATTTGGGGGAAGCATTAGTTCAGCTTAAAGCACTTAAAAGCAATATATTATTAAATTGTTCTTCTTACTCTTCTTTTTAATAAATTGAAAATAAATTGATTTATAATAGTCAATCTGATTTTTTTTAAATATATTTTTTGTAATTTAAAGTTTATAAATTCATATAGCTAGTATGAACCTTGATATGTTCTTTGAGCTTCATTTATAGCAGATTGCAGCAATTGAAATAAATTGTACACTCGTTCTAGTTTAAAAATATGTAAAAAAATTGCAGTATGCAACATGACTAGCTATGAATTATTGTTTCTGTTATTTGATCATTTTGTGACTTTTTTTTCCCCAGAGGTTAGACAGAGAGTATAATGCCAAATGTGTTCTTGGAAAGCCGAAAGTAGCATTCAGAGAATCTCTAGTGGCACCTTGTAACTTTGACTACTTGCATAAGAAACAGACAGGAGGTCAAGGACAGTATGCCAGGGTTATTGGCGTTGTTGAGGTAAATACAAAATGTGTGTTCTAAATTTATATTTCTTTCAATGTTTTCACCAATATAGTAAATAAAAATCATACTGCAATATATGAAAACATTCACAAATAAAAATTTGAAACAAAATTATTCAGATTATTTTTTATTAAAAGAGATATCTTTATTATAAGTAATAGATTATTAACCTGATAATAAAAGAGATTGTTTCACTCAAACTTGTAGGTGGTCTCTGTGGGTTAGTCATGCTCACACATTATGTTACATTCAATATTCCACCATTTTGACAAACAGAAAATGAATTGGCTTGTAAATCTCATTTTACAAAATTGTGGATGTTGTGGATACAACATACTTAAAACATTTTTTAAAAAACAAAAGAGCATGCTTTTGGAAGACCATAAGTAGCTATTTCACTTACAAACACATTAAACATTCAAAAAAATGAGTCCATTCATTTAACAAATATCAAAATATTTATCATAAAAACACCATTGATCTGACAAAGACTGGGGGGCATTGTTCTGGAGACAAAGAGTTTGTGCTCATGGTATCAATAGACAGTAGTATATACTGCCTGATAGTGTGGTATGTCTCTGATTTTTATTCATTTAACTATCTGTTTGACTTTATTGTAGCCCCTGCCACCAGATGAGAACACCAAACTAGACTTTGTGAGTGAGATAGTTGGCACTAGTGTACCTAGACAATTCATTCCATCTGTTAAAAATGTAAGTTTTTTAAAAATTCTATGCTTAATTTACATTTTTAATTTTTTTGTTATCATTGATCAAAAATTTAATTAGACCAAATGCTTTTTTTTTTTGCTGAGAAAAGGAAATCACCAAAGACATTGTTTTTTGCCAAACAGATGCAGAAAATTCATAATGTTTTCCTTTCCTTATGTTTTTTAAGATCTTTGTATAAGTTTGAGTAGAACTAGATATATTATTTTTTTTAAATTTGGAAGCATGTTCTCTACTGAAATTTATATTGTAGGGTTTCCTCAAAGTCTGTGAGAAAGGAGGTCTTTCAGGTCACAAAGTTGCTGGGATCAGGATGCGCCTTCAAGATGGTCTGTGGCTTTGAAATTTATATAGTTTATGTAATTTTTTTCCCTGGGCTAGGAATTTATATGTTTTATAAGTATTAATGTTTTATCATTTATGCCTGAAAAAAAAAGGGCTGTTAACTTCTCTCTCTATAAAAGCCACAGCCCAATATGATTCCTCACTAATTCTCAGAATTTGGGTGAATTAAAAAATTAGAAATTTTTAACCCTATTACTTATCCTGTACATGGAACAACTAAGCACTTTAATTTTCAAATCGACCATTGGTTAATTTTTACTCCTAATTAATCTTTTTCTTTGTTTATTCATCTCAATATGTCTGAAGAAGATGAAGAATAGTCAGTGTGTATGGAAGACACTGGTGAAAAAATGTATGCTTTTTGTGGAGAATTATAATGCGTGCCATTCCAATAGAGGGAGTACAAAAAAAAGGGGTTTTGCATGGTGAATAAAGGGATATGAGTAGGGGAGCATTCAACATTAAAAAGAAGGCTTCAATTAGGACAACCTGCTTCTTCACATTATAACTAACAATTGTATAAAAAAAAGTGTTTAAGAGACCCATTATATTGTTTATCAACAAGAGACCTATAATAGATCTAAGATTAAATGTATATGTATTTGATCAAGGTCCAAACTGCAATGTATGTTCTAGTACATCAAATTGTCCCTAACAAATTAAAAGAAAGTGGGTTTTTCCAACTGTTCCTCTTACACTTCAAATGTTGGAGCCAAATAAATTTGACATAATCCAGTTTCCTCTACCTGCCTTACTTAACAAAGACTTTACTTTAACTTGCAGGTGCCAACCATGCTGTAGATTCCAGCGATCTTGCATTTCAAACCGCAACAGAACTGGCAATGAAAGAAGGTAAAATGAACAACTTTTATATACCTCTATATGTACATATCTGAGTAGATTGCTGTTATACTGTTCATGTTAAAGTCCTAGATGAATCAAGAAAGCTAACTGAAAGTGTAGACAATCGTACACATAAATTTATAATAAACAATAGGCTTGCCAAATAGCACTTAAAATCCTAACTTAATGATGGCTATTAAAGTTTTGTAGGTCTAATCTCAGTGAACAATGGAACACTTTGAACCAGGAGTATGAATCTTACTCTTGACTATTGCTGCTAGGCCACGCTGCCTGTTTTTAATTATAATCAAGAAATGTTCATATTTATTTTTATTAAGGTTGTTTGACTTAGTATTTCATACACTGCAGATTAACTCACTGTTTTAGTACCTATACCTTTGTCACATTACATCCACATCTATGCCATGACTTTGAGACTTTTCACATAATGGTACCAAATTTTAATCTTGCAGTCAAAAAAAAATGTTCCCTTTTCAGACCATGCGGCCTATAGGGCAGATGATGTATAGGTTATCTGTTTCAGTGGCCTACAGTTAACGAGGATGTTTTGTGGCCAGAAAAATGACCAACCGCCTTTACTTTTCCCCACTTAATGTCAGGTACCCATTAGAGCTGGGTGGACTGAAATAAAAAATCCCAGGATTCAAACCTGGGACCCTCTGGATTGTAAGCCAACCACTCAGCCACCACACCTCTCAGTCATGAAAACAAAACATTTAAAGAATATATATTTATATTTTTCCCCCTTCTTAGATTGCAAAACTTACATGTTTATAAGATAGGATGAATTCAAGTGCCAACAGCTCGGTTTCTAGGTATTTAAGCAATGTTTGGTTCAAATTAAACAAAAAATTGAAAATCAACAGCACACAAAAAAATAGATCCCCTATAATCATAGCAAGCATTTCACTGAACCAAGAGGAGTTAAGTCAATAAAGGGATTGAACTTTACTCTGAACATTCAGATATTTTCTTTGTTTTGCAGTGTTAGCTTTTAACTGTTTTCTAGTATTCTTGAGAATGTCTTCATTTTCTTGTCAGTATTTGAGGAAGGCCAATGGACTGTACTTGAACCTGTGATGCTTGTGGAAATCAATGCCCCGGAAGAATACAGAGATAGTGTATTGGAGAACGTTGTGAAGAGGAGTGCCATTATCCAGGGCACAGATACAAATGAGGGATCTTTTACCATTTATTGTGAGGTAATGTCATAATGTCGCAGCTTTGAACACTATCTTATCTTGTATTATAAATATTAAGTAATGCTAACCGTTTGAGATGTTTGTGTAGGTAAAATAATAGTTGTCATGCTTTCATTCATGTTAATAAAATGAAATAGAAGGCAATGAAAAAGCAGACATACTGGCCAAAGATGGGAGAATGAACCAACAAATGAAAATTCCTCTTTACCCAGAAGAAATTAAGAAAATAATAAGAGAGTAGGAAAGCAGAACGATGGACCAGCTCTCTCTCCAATCTCAAGAAAAATGATGCCTATTACAATCTGTAATTTTTTTGCCTCAGAAATGGACACAACAGAATAAGACACATATGTTCCAGAGGCTGAAAATTGGGACTAGCAAAAATTGTCCTTATGGAAAATCACTAGAGAATGCTGATCATTTCCTGTAAAGCTGCATACTCTACAGAGAGGCCTGAACAAGACACTGGCTCCAAACTATATGGAGAACTGCCTGATCTGGAAACCACTGCAGATATAGGATTACTTGTTTGAACCCTTCATAAAAATGAGAATGAAGAAGAGTAAATCATGTTAATGTTTTTTTTAAGGGTGTATCCTTTCGAACCTTTTACTTAATTCACACTTTGTTATAATAACTATCTTTGACTCTGTCAGCACTGAAATGTTATTTGAAATTTATGAGTGCTCCAGCATGTAATTTTTTTTACTTGCAATGCAAACATTCCTTTTTTTTAAAAAAAAAAGGTCATTTCCAGCAAAGTCTTTACACTACTTTAACCTTAAATAGTCAGCTGATTAGGATATATGATTGACACAAGAAATGTACAAGACATAATGATCTTCTCTTTTGAAGTAATGTGTACTTGATATAAGATAAGGCAGTTAAAATTCACACTGTTTTGAAACAGCCTTTTGATTTGTAACAAAATAACAATACTTATTTTCAGTTTATGTTTTTCTCATAAGCTGCAATACATTTTTTGTAATTGTTTTCATACTTTGGTGGTTTGGGCTTAAAATGGTTAGAGTGTACAACAAATATTGATGTTCTGGTGAATGCAACTATAGTCAGTGTAAAACATTTGCCTATTGTTTGTCATCTCCATTTTATGAGTTAGGCATCTGTCCTGTATTGGGGATGACATCTTGTCAGAGGCAATTTTTCTCCTCGAGGTTTAAGGAGGCACATCTTTAGAAGTACTCACCATAAGAGCTGACCCATTTAGACATCAGCTTACTCTTACTAACAAAGAGAACTCTTAGCAACAACCTTATTCTGAAGAGCGCAGCAGGATCATTTTATTAAACCATGGCACTTTTGATCCCAGTAAATCAGACAACTGCTTTATCTCTTTCAAACTCTTGTCATTTTCCATAATCATCACTCAAGTAGATTTCCTTATTGATATTATTTCAAAAGTTCTACACTTGTTAATGCTACTTGTCACTTTTCCAGGCTCCACTTAATGAAATGTTTGGTTATGCTACTGAGTTAAGAACACTGACACAAGGCAAAGGAGAATTCACAATGGAATACAGTCGTTACTGTCCAGCCAAGTCAGAGACCCAAGACAAGCTGGTGCAAGACTTTCGAGGGCCTACAGACGAGCAGCAAAAAAAGAAAAAAAATTGATAATTGTTCAGTTTAGTTGCCTCTCCACCCCTTCCCCTATTGGAAACATTGATACATATTAAATGCACCCTTTAACTGGACATACTATTGACAAAATTGATCAGTGTTGAATTGATTAGCTGACAAATATCTTTTGTTGAAGAGAGATGCATTTCCTGGTCCTTAAATCCTTATCTATTTGAATTTATAATTTTATTTTTATTAAAATTGTTGAAATGTATATTTAGAAAAATCAGTGTCATTTACCATGAATCATTTGGTATATCATGGCAATATTTTTATTTTCATTTGTGGATTTTCAGTAGAGAGTAACTTTTGTCAGACCAATATATCTGGTGATGCGTGGATTTTCAGCACATCGACAATATGTGGCGGCTACCAGTATTTTTAAACTGTTGGTTAATCATAGTTATTGTTTTAAAATTATTGTAAAAAATTGAACTGCCACCTCATCTGATGACAATTTTGTAATGGTATAGTGTTTAAACTTGTCATTAGTAAGCACAGTTAAGGGGTTCAAATGATCTATTTAAATTATGTTAGCTCATAACCATATGTTTACAAGTTCTGTGAATATTATTATTCATCTGATGATTTAACTAGTCCTTTTTTTTTAATGTTTCAAAACATCAAATCTGTTGTTTTTTTCACTGGATTAAAGACAAATGTTTTATTTGAGCACCAGCATAAGAATGTTGTATGTATACAACCTGTATAAACTCATAGTAAAAACAGAAAGTAAAAAGTAAAGTTCCCCTTTCAGGCCTTGTGGTCTATAGTCCATCTCATAGGTCAAGATGTTTCATGCCATACATTTGTTGTTAACTTGCCTTGGTCCAGCGAGAAAAGTGTTGCCTGTGAGAATGAGATATTGTTGAGCATTTTAATATCATCAGCAACATTTTGGTCAAATGTTTAATATTTGTAAAATATTTGTATTTAATTTGTACACAAATCAGGTTTTTTTGCAAATCAAGTTTTGTTCAAATTACACTTGTCGTGGCTTCACTTAGCCATTGTTAAATTGCATTATATCAACTGATATCATTTGAATGTTGTGACATTTTCCCTTATCCAACAAAGTTTTATTCAATGGATTGCTAATATTTTTTTTTTTTTTGTTAAATGGTTGGAAAAGTTGAAAGTGTTGAGGCAGAAATAATTTCTTGAGTAATTACATTTGAGGCTAGCAGACTTCCCACCATGCCTTTTGTTTTAACACCCAAAGTTAAATTTTAATGATATTTTTTTAATTTGTGTACATTCTGCATAATTTAATGCTTCAAAAAAAAAAAAAACCCTACTACAGTTAAGGATTATTGTGTTTGATACTTTGTTTTCTTGGCAATAGTAATTTTCAAAGAATTGTTTAAGAATTGGTTTTATTACAGTTTAAATTATTTACAATGCTGGCATTGAAAATATTGGAATAATGGAAGTCCTTGTAGTCTTATTGTGTTTATGACAATAATACTTAGTGGATACACTTGAACATCTTACTTATTGTCAGTCAAAACTAGAAGCTTTTTAGCTGGATATTTTTTGTGAGGCAAGTGAAAGTATGTATCAAGTCACTACTTGAGTCATTTATAAATAGTATTGACATACACATGATTTAACTTAAAAAAAAACATAACATTTGTGATTTTATACTATTGGGTGTATAAGCTTTCTGTATTTCAATTATTATCTTATAAGTTAATTTTCATTTTCTTCATATGTGAATGCCACAAGTAAATCTTTTGTATGAAATTTTATGTAATAAATGAAAAAAAACAACAGGCTGTTTAATTTTTATATGTCAGTATATTTTAATTCGTAATTGTAACATCTATATTAATTATTTTAAACTCAAACCTGATTCCATGTGTATTAAAGAGCTGAACACCCTATAAACTGAACATCCTAACAACTTGAGGCAGAGATTTTTACTGCTGTAGCTGTTTCTAGTGTTTATTAACTTTCTTGTATGACACTAGCATTGTCTTCAAGTCCACAAATTAAGAAAGAATGCAGTATTTCACGTGACTATGCAGACCCATTTGGCTCTCAAAGTGTGTAGTCACCTTTGCAAGTGCTCCAGCTCTGGCTGTTTCCTTTTATAAGAGTAAGGACAAACTAACACACTTGAGTAGGTCTCTAAATTGCTTTTTTTTTGGGGGGAGGGGGGGGATTTCCTTTGGCATATGAACATCCCCATACAAAATATGTATGCTACTCAGCGCAACTGTCGAAAAATGATTAATACAGCTTTCCTGTCAGCAGAACATTGTTCTTTGTAGACTTACCAGTGTATGCCCATTATTGAGTGCAGACATCATTGGTCAGTGGAGTCTTGGATGCTTCTTCTAGATTTCTAGAACAACCAGGTCTCAGAGCCATGCATACCTTTGTTTTAATAAATGGGAAACTTTCAAGTGTGGATCTAGGAAACTAGGGACTGCAAACTATCAATAAACACAATCCCATACTCCTTACACATTTATAACAAACTGCTTAGTTCAATAGTTTCAGTACGTAAATAAATCCATCCATCCCAGTGGCACTACAGCCCACGGAGGGCCCTCGCCTGCTTCAACGCATCATTCGGTTCATATCTTTCCTGTAACCGAACTCTTTACCTGTTGTTGAAGAATACAGTTTTAGTTTTACTTGGAAGCTGATCTTCCAAATCTCCCAGTTTGCTCATGACGTGCGGATGCCAAGCTGGTTTTTATCTCTTGTATTGATCCCCCATCTCTTGTTATGTTCTTCTAGTTTTTGGCCATTCAACTGAATGCAACACTTCGTACTATCTCTACCGCAATTTGCATGTCATTTATCTCAAGTCTACCTGGTCGAGATGTTACCTCCAGTTATTGAAAGCTTTAGCAATGTCAGAGGTGTCTTTACGCTACAAGGCAATGTCATCAGAACATGCAAGATATTGTTGAGATTGGCTGTAAATCATTCCTGTTGGTCGCGGGCCTATGGTTTCTCTTCTGATGTAGTCAATAATTGTTCCCATTATGTTTATGTGTATATTCCTCATTACTTTTTCTAGACTGAAAGGCATGAAAGTGAGTCTCCTTGTCTTAGTTTAATCCTAAATTCCTGTGAATGTTCTCCCTGTATTATGACTTAACTTTTTGAGTTGTTTAATGTCATATGTATAAGTCTTGTCAATTTGTTGGGAATTCGAAAATCCTGTAGTATGTGATATAGATATTTCCTTTTGGTGATGTCATAATCCATTCTGTAGTCTACATAGAGTTGGTGACTTGATGTACTGATATACCTGTATTCTTAACATTTCTCATCATGCTGGAATTACTTCTTCTTCCCAAATCTTGATATTAGTCCGTGTATTTGGGAGTGCAGGTCTTTTCATCCATATTTAATTAGTTATGCTTTAATTTGGTCCTCTCCTGGTGCTATGTGGTTCTTCGTGGTCCTCATTTAAAAAAAAACAAACTTTCTGTATAGATGCTACCCCCCCCCCTCCCAAACGAGAACGGCTCTAATGATTTTCTTTGAGAAAATAATAACCAGCTAATTTGGCCAAACAAATGGGGGGGGGGGGGGGAGGCACGATTTGGTCTGGAGCTGGAGACTTATAGGCCTATATATCTTGGACACACATACGTCAGCAGGTATTCCTGGATGTATTCATTACCAAGTAATCTTGGCAGAATAAAAAAAAGCTGAACATCTTCCACTACTTGTTCTCTGGAATCTATCATTCAGTAGGCCTAGTTATTAAAGAGTTAAATAATCGCAAATAAACTTTCAAAAACATTTTGCGTACCTACCGTCTTATAAGTCTAGAATAGTCTAAATCTACAGTCCTATCATTAGAATTGTATATACTCTAGTAGATATATGTAGGCCTACATTTTCTTAACTAGATTAAAATTTTAGAGGGGGGTGGAGGAGGGTTTTTTTGGGGGGGAGGGGGTGGGGGGGAGAGAAGCAGGTTAAAACGTTCCATTTTTAAAATCTATCATTCATTAGTTATCATAGGACAAATTAACTGCTCTTACAAAGGTTGGTCAGCTGTAAAAAGGAGGAATTGTCTTTAAAAAAGCCTATATTTTATTTGTTTACAAATCCTCTTATCAGCTTGCAAATTCTTCATGAGCAAAACCTGGAACCTGGACACGGCTCTAATGATTTTCCAATAAATTTGACTCTTTATGTAGGTCTTTATCTTTGGGAAAAGAATTACTATCTGATTGGCCAGAAAGGGAAAACTGGTTACACCATTATAATTTTTCAAAATCTTAAATTGAATTTAGTTTGGAGTTCTAGGCCTAGTATATCTTAATCACGCCAGTGGACATTCCCGCTTATATTCACTAAAGATTTAAAAGAAAATTAAACGTTGAGGAACATTTCAAAAAATCTTTTACATGTTTCGCATGTTCCTTCAGAGTTGAAGATATCTACATCCTAACCCAAACCTCCCGCAGAACGACGGGGGATGGCAGCGGGCAGGGGACCGTCAAAACGGCCGAACGATTGTCCAGCGTGCATGCTGTCACGACCAGGCTGTCTTTTGCCTTTTGTAGATATTCAGTCTAGACTACTGCCTTTTTATTTTGTGAAAATCTGAATCTAGATTTAGACTAGGCTGTATCGCCAAACGTATTAAAGCTACGGTCTCTTCTTTAAGGCTATGAGTAGATTTATACAAGGCAGCAACCAGGATTTCTTACGAAAGGGGAATAGTACTGGTTAATAAATGTTCTTTTTTTTTGTATCAGTTTATTCGGTTATATGAAGAGCAAAGTAGGCCTATATCTCTCACTGTGGCATTTTACGTCTCAAGAGATGATCGTTTCCCTTAATTTGCAACTTCTTGTGTGACTAAAGAGGTCAAGCCTTGATACACAGCAGCGGTCAAAGATTGGGCATCTGTAATCACTACTGCGTATGACATCTGCAATCAGGCAAATTAAGTAATCACTCTTCATCAGTTCATAAATTAATGAGGAATTGTCTTTTAAAAAAAACACTTTTTATGTTACTTGTTGACTATAAATATATTGTCTTAGTAATAGTACATACTTGACTCTAAATTAGTCTTATAATTATTGTTTTTAAAATGGAGTATATCTATTTGAATGAAAAAAAAATATTTAAAAAAACGATTATTATTTCAAATTGGGGGGGGGGGGGCGCTTTAAAATAATAAAAATATTTTTAAAAATTCTATAGGTCAGTGCCATCATTCTGATTTTGCGTTTCGTTCATCCAAGATATAAACTTACTTTTTTTTTTGTTGTTGTTGTTTAAAAAATGGCGTCGGAACCTAGCACAAGACAAAAGCTACACAGTATCCTGGATGATATGGAGTTAATTTCAAAGTACGCGATAAGCTTTCTAGATCTAAGTTAAACATAGATCTAGACTCTTTAGCGTCTAATACTTGAGTCGAGTAGTCGGAGTAGACGTTCATGTTGTTTATTAATTATAGTTTATAGATCTATATTTACATAAATGATTTACCTTACTTACCAAATAATTGAATTAATTGAATTGCATTAGTTATTAGTTCAGGAACAAAAGTCAGATTATTTGCAGACGATTGCATAATATATAGAACAATAAAAACAACACAAGACACAGATATTTTACATAGAGAATTAGATGAATTACAGAAATGTGAATCAAATTGTTAATTGGAGCATGTCTTTCCAACCAGAAAAATGTCAGTTGTTAAGAGTAACAAAAAAAACTAAAACAAATTAATTCCACTTATCATGACTTATGAGACTTATCTTATTCATGGCTAACCAGTAACACAGACTAAAAACGCAAAATACCTAGGTGTTATAATAAATGAAAAACTATCATGGAATCCACATATTGATGAAACTACAAAAAAATCAAACAAAGCATTAGGATTTATTAAAAGAAATTTCTATAAATCAAATAAGAACATAAAACTAAAATGTTATTTAACCTTGGTTAGGCCAATAATAGAATATGCATCCTCCGTTTGGGACCCCTCAACTCAAGAAAACATTAAGAAACTGGAACAGACACAAAATAGAGCAGTGAGATTCATAACAAACGAATATTCACATTTGACTAGAGTAACACCTTTAGTAAAATCACTAAATTTAGAAAGCCTTCAGGACAGAAGGCTCAAAAGTAAAGTAGCAATCATACATAAAACACTGAACCATAATCTTCAAATACAAAAACAAAATTTAATAATGACACAAAGATAAAGGCACATTCCTCGTCCCATATGCTAGGACAAATTTGTACAAATACTCCTTCTTCCCTAGTGCTATTAGAGCATGGAATGGGTTGCCTGAGCTAGCCAGGAAAACCAGTGACTTGGCAGAATTTAAGTCATTGGTTAATATGCATGACTAAATGCATGACGCATAGGACGTAATCATCTTCTTTTTTGAAGTAACGTCTGTATTATATAAGATAAGATAAGATAATTATAAACTAAAGTTTATTTAAAATTAATTAATTCGGACATTACATGAATACGGACACTCGCTGTTTTTGTGGTCATTAAATAATTATTTATAATAATTATAATATAGATCTATATATTATATATAACTAGCGTGTTGTATAATGTGCTTGTCCATTTTATTTTTCCAATGATTCTGACCCAATTTCCTTCCATTTAGGCTTTTTAGCTGTCTTTTTATGTAAGATTAAAGATAAACGAATTTCAAATTTGTAATGTAAGTCAGGTTGTTGTTTTTTTCCTATCCCATCTTACCAGGATGACTTTTACCTCGTCCTAGTAGGGTTAAGACTATATTTTTTGATTGGCTAAGTCTATGCTAATGAGCCCGGTAATATTTATTCTGTTTTTGGAGCTGATTTATTTGATTCATAAGCCAAGTTGTTTGATTCCATAAAAAAAAAATTAATAGGGTGTCCGAATTAAATTTTGATTTTCTTACCAAAATTTATTTCAGACAGTCAGTTTTGGACATCAATGTTATTGATCTTATATTATATTTGTTCATTTGTTTTTTTGTTTTTTTCATAGATAATAAATAGGCAAATGTTTGGAGTGAGCTTGGTACATTGAATGAAGTTAAATGCTTAGATCTAGACCTACTAGATAGATCTAGATTTATATAGAGAGAATATAGAGGATTCAGTTAGGCAAGAATGGCTATCCTAACCTGTACTATACTACAAAAGATCATCTGTATTAAAAATTTATTAAATTAATAAACAAAAAACACAAACATTCAACACACATCTAATCATGCAAACATAAAATAAGTCTAAAAGTCGGTATAGAAGTCAGTATCCCAGTGACCTAATTTAGATAGAATAAGTGTGTTCATATTTTTATTTTTTGTGTTCGTATTTATGCATAATTCGAAAACATCTAAATGATTTTATGTTAGGGGCTATGCCTGGGAATCTTAAAATTTAGTTAATGTTAATTTAGAATTAAAATCTGAGATTATTGATGCCTAAATATAGAGACTGTCCGAAATAAATTATTGTGTCCGTAATCAAATAATGTCGGTCAAATTTGTCCGAATTAAATGAAAACACCTTAAATATAATAACAAATATAGGTTAGGGGTACAAATATAAGCAGTCATCCTTATTCTCCTTAAACTAAAGAAGATTTTGATACTTCATTTTCTTTTCTATATTGAACCATTGTCAAATAATGCGCTGTCAAAGTCAAACTTTCAAATTTGGGCCTATAGGTGTCCGAATAGCATTTATAAGCTACTCTATATGATATTGTCTATATACTATTATATTATAATAATATATCAATTACTACAAGACTCTAAAATCTATACGATTATAATGATAGTATATGATTATTATATTATAATTATTATTATTATTTATTAATTATTATTATACTAAATTATACATTATTATTATTAAAAGCCCTGATTATACTTTAACTATAGAATAGATCTATTATTATTGCTAACAAAATTCAAATTTTTATAAAATTTTAAAACAACAATTAAAATTTTAAATTAAATTAGAAAGTCTAAGACAGTCTAAGTCGTTAGTAAGTAAATTAACCTTGTAGACTTAGACTTAATTGTATTGTAATTGCCACCTTGACAGACAAAAAGACTATCAAGTATCAATGAATTCAATGTAAATAAAGCACAGACAGTGAATGAGTGAACAATAACAATTAATCTTCTTCTGTGTTCTTAATTATCATGACTTCATGTTGTAGGGTTTAATCAAATGACTAGCCTAGAGGATGGCTGCCTGGTCATGCGGTTTGTGCACTGGACTTTTGTTCCCTTTGGTCCCTCCCATCCCTCGTCATCCTCCGTGAAGTTAGGACTAGAAAGTAAATTATCTAAAACTCTGAAAGAACATCCAAAACATGTCAAACATTTTAGAGATCTGGTCTAGTCCATTATCTGAGATGAACTGTGCAGTGGTTTCCAAATCAGGCAGCTCTCCATATATATATTTTTTTCTATAGGGGTATTTGGGGCCAGTGTCTTGTTCAGGCCTCTCACTGAAGAATGCAGAGTTTTGAAAGACATGGTCGGCATCCCGACTCTGGTGACACTCCACTAGGACTAATTCCACTAGTCTCATTTTTTAGCTTCTGGAACATATGATGTCTCAATTTGTGTCCGTTTCTGATGAAAAATTATGTTTATATTATACTAGGTGTCATATTATAATAGGTGTCATCTTTCTTGTAATTTGGATAAGAGCTTGTCCATTTTTGGTTTATTTTACTCACAATTAGTTTCATTTATTCTGGATAGAGTGGAATTTTCGATTGCTTATTCATTCTCCCACAAGTAAAGCCTTCTCATTTCCACCCATTAAGATGGGATTTTTTTTTTACATTTTCGCTTTTTGAAATCTCTGTTAAAAACAATCTGTTTAATAAAATAATACATAAATAATAAAAAGCATGTATCTGTATAATTTAGAGTTGTTCACTAATTAATTAAGATAAATTTGGTGAATGTGTACATGCCTATGTGTTTGTGTTTTAAACTTTACATTTTGTAGGTCATATTATTGAAATCTGACTAGCCCACTTATCACCTGGATTTGAATTCTCGTTTCCCTTTTTTCTGATAGTCAAGCTATCTACTCACAACCATTTATATGTCATATAGACCCTATATTCAACTTTTCATTTTGCAATTTCTTGTTTAACAGAGAACTAATTGAACAACTTGCTATACCAAAATCTCAAAGAAAAACTGAAGCTCCAGACATGCCTGATGCAACAGATTTAATGGATGTACTTATAGAGAAAGATGGTGAACTAAAAGATTTACTTAAAACTGGTAAATAATTGCTATTATTTATATATATAATTTTTTTTTCTTCTGGCAAATGAGCTAAATAGTCATTAATACTTGTCTAGTGTTCCTTGATCTTGGCTACAAATTTAAGTTTTCTTTCTGCCTAAATACCTTCTATTTATAATGAAATTTTATTAGCCTTTTCATTACTGGAGCACAAACCCTCAAAATGGTGATATGAATACTGAACCATTGTCAGAAGCTTGACAAAATGAACAAATTATAAAGGGCGTGGTGGCTGAGTGTGGTTTGCTTTTGAAATGAGGTGGGTCTTGGTTTGGACTCTCTGTGAAGGCTGAGTGATATTTTGAACTTCTGGATTTTTAGGCCGTCTCCAAATTCACCCAACTCTAATGAGTGCTTGACATTAGCTGGGAAAGTAAAGGCTATTGGTTGTTATGATGGCCACATGACACCCTGTTAGCTGTCATCCATGGAAACAGATGACCATTTACATCATCTGCCGTATTGGTCGCTAGGTCTGAAAATGGTGCTCTCTTTTACTTATAAGTCATCATAAAATTCTAACCATATTTCATAAAGTTTGAATCTTAGATTTAGTGTCAATATGAAATGATTGGATATATTTATATCTTGGCAGCTGAAGAGCAAGAGAAAGTAGAAAAAGTTATAGATGGACTGCGGCAGGAAGTGAACAAAAGAGATGGGGAGATAAGGCAACTGCAGAGGGTGCTGAAAGAGGCAGAAACCATTATGGTTTGTTGAAAAAAAAAAAAAAAATTTAGCTTCCAAAGTATAATTATACTAAGGTTTTTTAAATTAATCTAAGTAAAATGATTTGACTATCCCTCAGCTTCTCAACTTAGGGTCTTGGCTTTGAGTCTTATTCAAGGCCTGGACTTTTACACTTGGTTAGAGGATATACCTCCAACTCTCTAAGGTTGTTGGTGAGATATAGTCACTTAGCGAACACTTCATTTGTGTTGAGTTCTTTGCCTATGCACCCGAGGCTCTCCTACACATGCAGTAACCTCTTAATGGATAGGTTTACTTCTTTAAAAATGGCTGTGATACAAAGGAGAATAATCTTCCTGAAGTATTCCTAAAGCATTGAGAGAGTTAATCATAATGTTGAAATTCTCTTAACAAGCCATTACCTGCACTGTGCAGCACAAATAAACTCCACATTGCTCATTCTGCTGCTGATTGTTAGATTTTTAAAGAAAAATTATTTTACTTAACTTTTAAATTAATTTGTATACAATATTTTGAAGCAAAATTATTTTTTTTTTTTTACATAATTTAAAATTGAGTTTAATGACACTTTCTAAGCACTTATGTTTTCCTAAACAAAACTATTTAATTGTTGACCATTCAAACTTTTGAGTTTGTTTCTAAGCCTGTGAAAAATGCTCTTTAAAATTAGAAGCTCAAATAGAAAACTCAATTTTTGATCTTAAAAACCTTGTTTGTAAAATGACAATTGGTGTTTAAGATATTATTGTCATCTATTCTGTTGTTTCTAGGATATTTTATTCTGTTAGTAAGCATCTCTTCTGCTTCCCTTACTAGGCAACTGCTGTCTACCAGGCTAAACAAAAATTAGCTGCTATTAGACAAGCACAACAGAATAAAGTCCCATCCGAAGACCTCATCAAATATGCCCACAGAATAAGTGCTAGCAATGCAGTCTCAGCACCACCCACATGGGGTCCAGGTAACGGATTTTCATGGATCAAGATTATTAGTATTAGACTTGCTCATTTTGATTTTCATTCCTGCTTCCTGCATATATTACATTTTTGGGGAATTCAATAGATAACTAGTTTTTTTTTTGAAAAACATTTTATTTGATATGATTGTCTTTGAAAAGAGGACCAGGATCAAGATATTGAATTGAAAATGTTTTCTTAAAGAAATTGCATTTATATTTAGTTGTTGAAAAAAATAAAAAATGGGGTCATTATGTTGATAGTTAAAGCATTTAAAACTATATTTGTATAAATAAGTAATAGTTACTGATAATAATCAGAAAAATTTACCCATTTTCCCAGTTAAAAGTTTTGGCCATGTATTAACAATCATGAAAAAATATCAAATTGTCAAAGTGTTCCTATAATTTATAATACTACTTGGTAATGGTGTAAAAATCTCTTGAGATCAGATTTGTTGCTTATCCTAACAGTTTCCATTTTTTGTTGATATAAAGAAATCATTAAAAAAAATCATTTAGTCAAGTAATTTAAGATCTGCCTAGGAGTTACAGTCTAGGAACAGTAGTTCTTGTCCATTTAACTCATTATGTTTTCTTATAAGAACCATTATATGATCTCATGAAGATATTGAAGCCAAATTTAATTTTATAATTATCAACAAAAACTTTTAGGTTTTAAAGAAAAAGCTCCTTTCAAAATGAAATTTAACATTATTTTAAAGTAGCATAATATTTTAAAAAGTTTTACAAAAGACATTGGGAGGCAAAAACAAAATTAGACCAGATTTTTTAAAATTGTATTTTTAGTTGTTTTTTTTTTTAATTATTTTATTATATGCCAGATGAGAATTTCAATGCTGATGAAAGATAAGTAAGATAAGTTGTTGTTTTTTTAAACTGAGAGATATGTTATTTAATGTAGGTGATCCAAGAAGACCATATCCAACTGACTTAGAGATGAGGCACAGTTGTCTTTCTATGGGCCCTTATTCAGACTCATCCAGCTCAGTCTCAACACCACAAGTCAGGCTTTATTCCCAAGGTAAAACATCACATTCTTTTGTTTCTCTCATCATTGATCTAAGGAATTACAGACACCAGTAATAGTAGTCTACATGAAGCCTTAGAACTGTGTGATGCCTGCCCTTAAATCCATAGTTAATGATATGCTTAATGGAAAGATTTGAAATTTTCACTAGCTTTTTATATGTAGCTTAAACAAAAGCTTAACTCTGATAGGTCTACTTCAGAATAGAAGGGCAAAACAAAGAGAGTGATTTCATGTATGTTCTGTAACATCTAGTAGTCAGTACTGTATTCTTTGTTGCCAGGCTTTAAAGTTAAGACACTTAAGGTGTACTTCATCATGCTAGCATCTATCAAGAGAGCTACTTACAGAGTTTGTCTGAATGGAAGATGTTGGAGGATATTTTGGAGTATCTTTGAATTTTTTTATGCTATTTACTTTGAGCAAGGCACTGCTGCTGTCATTTTACACTTACTTTTGTTTGCAAAATTTGTAACCGGTTAGTTATTGTCATTTAATAACAGGCATTTCTGGTCCTAAAATCAAAAGTTGTTTTCTGACACTTGTCATTTACGAGCCCACTTAAATCTTGTAGAGCTAAAACTAGCTCATTAAATTTCTAGGTGCATAAAATGAACTGAAATTTGTCAAAAGCAGTTTGGCATTCTTTTCTGGCTCTTCCAGAAGTGAGTTTTAGGGCATGACATATAATAATAGCAGCACTAAGGTACCAAGAAGAAGGGGAAGTAAATATGGCAGAATATAGACAAGACCCAGGGAAGACTTGAACCAGTGACCCCGGCATGGCATAATTGCCTAGCAGTGATAGTGACCAGGTATCAGTCTAATTAATAACTTTCGCTGTTCCGCTCTCCATAAAAAAAGATCGCTTAAGGGACAATTGTTTTCTGGTCCTGCATCACCACAGAAGGCCATGTGACTTTGCACCACTCCCATAGCCCGCCCACATTCCTATCCATATTAGACCCCACAAAAAGTTACATTTCATGGTTATTTATAATTTGTTTCAGCGCTAAAAAGCTTCAATCATATTTTAGTCTTAGAGCAGTCAGTCAGTTGTACATTGTGCATTTTTCCAGACTTTCATTTAAATATTGTGTTATGATATAAGAAGTATTCTGTGTGCATATTTATTCTATGATTAAAGTTGTGTGTTATGATATTTCTAAATTGGATTTGTGTTCTGTCAATTCTTTTAAATAGAACTCACATTAGGCTACAATATTAGTGTCACTAGATCAACATCTGGGCTTATTGCATTGCTACACTATACAATAGTCACAGTTTGGAAAGAAAACTATTATTTGATAGTTATACAAACATTTTTAATTAACATAAGTTAACATACAATATTTATGCACATGAAATCAGTATAATTAAAGATCTGGTTAATGAAATAACATACTGTTTATCAAAAACTTTCGCTTGTTTTTGTTTCATCTCTCCAGAGTCTCAGTCTTCACATCCTCACCAGCATCACCCTCTGACACCACAGCAGCAGCAGAGCCTAGGGCTACACCACCACCAGCAGCCACACCACCAACAGCCTGGGATGCTTCCAGCCTACTCCTGGCAGCCCTCGCAGGAGGGCCTCATGTCCATGCCCTCTCATCACAGTGTGGTGGAGAGCTTGAGGGGCCACTCCAAGGAGGAGGATGATGTAGAGCTCATGTCCAGTGACTCGTCCAGCAGCAGCAGCAGTGATGAGTGATGAGGGGGAAAAAGGGATT
Organism: Biomphalaria glabrata; assembly: GCF_947242115.1. NCBI lineage: Eukaryota > Metazoa > Mollusca > Gastropoda > Planorbidae > Biomphalaria > Biomphalaria glabrata. The sequence continues at coordinate 19,348,538 of NC_074725.1, read as the reverse complement.
GAATGGAGGCATGAATCAGTTTGGGTTGAAATGGTAAGCGAAGCTTTAAATATGATTGTATGTATTAATATGTAAGAAGAATTATAGTGATTAAGCATTTGCCCAAATATAAATGTAGCAAGCCAAGTCTTTTTTAAAAATTGTGTATTGACTTTGGCTTAATTTTTTATATATTGTTAGCTGGCAATCATATGTCACTTGAAGAACAACAGGTCTTTGATATAAGAAATTTACACAAATCATTCTTAACTATGATTAGTTCAATATGATAATCTAAATGTTGATATGCTGTAGAGCTATTTTCTCTTTTTTATAAGTAATTAATACAAATCATCCTTAACTTATAATTAGAACAATATGATTTCTAAAAGAGTAAAGAGTACCAGAAAGTGAATTTGTATTTTGACCTGCCCTTGTGCTATCCTCTACAAAGGGGAAGTGACTAGAAAGTATTTGGGCTCTGCTTCTGCAACTTTTACCTTCTCCTACAAAAGTGGCAATGTTGAGTAGAGAACAGTTGGAGCTCACTGAGTAACTAATGGACATGTCTTCAGATCAAGCAAGTAGAGCATCAAGTCTAAACTTTGATGAAACTGTACTACAAGACCAATGGCATGTGTTCATAGTGTACATAGCTTATCATTAAATCATTACATTGTGTATGTTGATGCTTGTAAAATAGTCATTGGTATGAAGTCTTCATTTATATTAAATGAATGATATTTTTTGCTCAACAATGTTTGTTGCTATTTGTGTTTCTTAGACTTACAGATTAACTGACTGACAATAAAACACATAAGAACTTGAGAACAGTGCATATGAAATGTTTAGGGCCTATATGTCACCGCCTGTCGTCCAGATGTAGCTTTAGACTAGGACATAAATCATTTTCATTTCTGAGAAAGATCTGAAAGCAAATCAAACTGACACTGACGAATGCGTTTGAAAGGATGTGTATTTCAACATAAGCAAACAAATCTTGAATTTGTTTCTCCCAGTTTCACATTTGTACAGTGTAAACTATGGGTTTTATACAGGTCTATGTTGAACCGATTTTCAAGGGACATCATTCCTTCGCCGCACCATAATAACCTTACATGAATTATCTTGCCTTTTCACACACCCGGCAGTGTTTTATTGTATTGCTATGTGTTAGATGGGTGCCGCCTTTGCTTTTATAAGCCAATTTAATGGCTTCACACATTATGGATGACTGACTTTCTCCCATTCAGTGACAAGGAAATGCCATTGCTCCGGGGAACAATGTTGCTCAGCAGTAGAAAGAATTTGGCATTTGTTTAGTCTCAAACTTTTATTGTAATTCTTTGAACGCATTCTTACAAGTTTATCGGTGTGAGTTCTATAGTAAGCACTGTCAACAGTATAATCTATAACACATTTGAACTATTGTATAACGGGGAGTGGTTCTAGATGTTCTACCCGCGAGTCGGATCGTGATCTCGTACCTTTACAACCTCACACTGCAGTCTTAATAGAGAGAGATCTACTTGGAGCTAATGTCAATAAGGAAGTGAACTAATAAAATGTACACCAATAGTTCAGGTGACATAGTCGTGACTGTATTTGAACGTTAAAGCGGCTTAGTAGAATTTCATTTTGTACTCCAAACAGTAAAATTAAAAGATAACATACATATATATATATAAAGCTCCTCCTCGAGTCCTTTGTGGTCGAGTAGGTCAACATTTCTTATTTCCTATGAACTCGGTTTAAAAAAGCCGGCCACACACAGGGCCGGCCTCAGGCCACTGCAAACTATGCGACCGCAGTGGGCCCTGCACTTAGTAGTTCCCGCGCTAATTTTGGGTGTAAATTATTAAATTAAAACTTATAACAGGGTTTCCGCGGCCTCCTGATTTCCCAGGAGTCAGGAGCTAATGGAAAACTCCAGAAATTGCAAAATATGCACACACAAAAATTATCTGAATTATATGAATATAGATCTAAGCCTATCTCGATCTCTTAAAAAAATCAAAAACGATATGTTTTAAATTTACATATTTAGATCTAGGGAACTAAATCTATAATTAGAAAGAAAAATCTAAATCTATTTTTACAATATGTTACATATATCTAAATTTAAACAGATTTGATATAATATTTGCTCTTATTATCCTTATTGTGCCTAAACTCAAAATTCAACCCCCCCCCCTTATTATCCTTATCCCTACCCAGACTTGGCCCCGCGCAATCCATATCGCATAGGGCCCGCAATCTTTAGGACCAGCCCTGGCCACACACATGGCATGGTTAAGTTGGGTCTACTGCAGATAGCCCTGCTTCTTCTCTCAGCTTGTTGTTGGCTCTGCGTTCTTTCATGCTGGCCTCTCCCCTTGCCTGTATCTTGAGAACTCACGGCTTCACGCCACGAGGACTGATCGAGAACTAGTGTTTTCCAGCCGTGAATTTTTAAATTGATTCATCTTTTGTTAGGTACAATAAATACATGTTTAACGTTTCAACTTGATCAGATAATATGTGTAGGAGAAATGACGTGTACAATTATTTAAGGGGACAAAACCCGACATATTTAGCCATATATGTGAATAGTGAAGGATTCATTTCAATTGTTGGTATCACAGAAAATAATTAATTACCGGTAATTAATTTACTAATTTGTTATTTTTTAAAATTGATTCTTATATTGCCTTCGCCAATAAATATACTTTTGCAAAGTTTCACCTTGATCAGAGAATGTGTGTGAGAAATAACAAGCTCAAAAGTTTTACCAGACAGACACAGAGTGAGTTTATATAAACTTTCTTCTGTACACCGGATACACCAAAAAACTGACTAATTTTAGTTTTTCCGCCATGCATGAAAATCTCCAATGTCGTCCCATTTTGACTAGTGTAAAAACAAAGTTAGTCATGTTTAAAAATAAACACAATTTCAGTCAATTTGAGATGTTTTCCTACACGAAACAGAAACCATGGCGTCTAGAGCACAGCACATGTGTAGGAAAATTAACTAATGTCCAAGGGAGAAAAACACTTTACCAAGCTGACATTTGTAATAATCAAACAGAGTTATAGATCGACCTAGATGTGGATTGGTTTCATTTTAAGATAATTAGAACTCGAATGCACATGTTTTTTTTTCACTCTAACAACAAAGAAAAATAGAATTATGCAAACCAATATAACAGCACACGCATCAGTCAACATAAGTCATTGTCTTTGATTGATCTGAATTGATCCATTCACTTATAGTAAGTTATAGACCTAAAATCTACATTTCAAACTATTAACACATATATCTGTAAGTGCTGACAGCTAGTACATTTTTCATCGAAATGTTGGCGATGTTCTTACTGGTGTTGAGTGAAAGAAGTCGCCTGCTTGTGTGTTAAGAGAGGACAGAGAAATTTCCTGTAGAAATTCTTTCAAGATTTCAAAGATTGTGTTTAGAGCTAATATAAGATATCTTAAAGTACAGTGGAAGCTCGCGAGTCATTTAAGCGAATCCTTGTAACAGCGTCCAATGGTCACAAAATATGTCTGACTTGTTGAAGGAGGTGTTCAAGAAGAAAAGAGCGCCAATTATAATTTAAAGCATATCGTTCTTAAGTCCTTGAATCTATGAAAACTCTAAACCTTCCTAAGAATACACCGCCACAGCTTAACTCATTGTTGCCCCCTGTCTTTCATGGGCAGTAAGCTCCTTCGGCAGTCGCCACAAACAGTAATAGCTTCAGTGAATCTATTGATTTGAAAGGATCTAGACTAAATGTGAAACATATTTACACAAGGGCGTACACTGGACATGTATGTTTACATTGAACTAGGTCGGACTATTTAGCCTTTTAATAAAGCACACTCAATACTTTCATGGAGAGTCATTTTTCTTAAGGTCTTTTCTTCCATCCACTTCCCGATCTATTCCTCATGCTCAAATTCCAAACAATTTCGCCTCAGAACACTTGCTATTCATACGTTTTCTTGTCTCTAGCGTAAAGGTCGACACTGAACATCGGGACATACGTTTGCAATGTATTGGGTGAAAGTATAAATATGTTGGCGGAAATCAAATAGAGGAGAGACTAAAAAAAAAAGATTCACAAAAGGCTTAATGCAAGATTTCTGGCTAAGCTGTTAAGAAATATCCGAGTTACAACGTAGGGTACATGTTCAATCTTATTCAATGGACACCATGGCCCACAAACAGGGAGAACTTTGAAGTTGGGAAATTAAATATATGTATACACTAGATGAGACCCGGCTTCGCTATGGGGGATGTTGATATTTCGATTGTAGTTCACGCCATCTGAAAAGATATTATTTGAGTATTTACTTTGAAGTTAATATGTATGTAAAACGAAACAAGATATCATTATAGAGTGAAGTGACATATATAAATATATAATCGACTTGTGAAAAAAGAAGACTGTATGTGTGAAAACAGTTTTATTTTTTTACTGCTTGTCGCGATATGACGCTTCGGTTGACAAATATATGGAGAAGAACTTGGAAATTAAATCTCTCCCTCTCTCTCTCTCTCTCTTACACATACGCACGATGTGTTCTGTGGAGTGACCTGGGCTGTAAATTTACGAGTGCTGGGCTGCCCACACGTCAACACTCGCCTCTCATCCATACTGACCGGGTCCAAAGGGATGGCAAATCACCGCATTTTGGGTCAGGCGGCTGCAGGAGTGTACTACTGTCCCCCCGCCTACGGGGCTCCAAAACCGGATTTTCTGTTAGGGTTTACTCCCTTAGCGGCGGGCTTAGCCATAGACCTTACAGGGACATACACAAGGCAGTGCGGCTATTGACCTAGAGCTAGGAGTTTGGTTTGTGGGTAACAGGGCATGTCCGCACGCCGACGGGACATGACTGTCTCACTTCTTGGGGCCAAACCTCCTCCGAGGCACTTGCAGGTTAGCCTGAGGCTTCGCAGCCTCAGTTTCCATCTGCCACCACGAGGAGGTACTGCATAGGTCTTGCTATGGAGAGGCTATGTACTGGCAAGAGAAACTTACAAAATTGCTCCCCTTTCACAGATGCTAGCCAGAGGTGGTAACAAGTCAAGCTACCACACTAGACGCTTCACACAGCCTGTGGACAGACATACACACACAATGTTACGAAATCTGTGGACCCACCTCACGAATGTACATGAAATTTTACCTCTTGGGTGCTCACTGAGAAATAGTTTTAATGCCTTTGCTGAAATTCGCGAAAAAAAATACGAGTCTTTTATTTACATTTGTAATGATTATTTGGTAATACAGTAGGAATATTTTTATGAAAAAAAAAGTAAAATAGCACGAAATGATTGTTTCTTCATTTTTTTTTAAAAAAATTGCGATTTAAAAGTTTGCCAATATAATTACTTGCACGCACTGTTGAACAAAATAGAGCCCTGGAGATAGGATTGACCTATAACTAAGTATTTTATTTAGTATAAATTATAACTGTCAAGGCAGTATGATGCCTATTGTTCTGAAACATAAGCGTAAAGCTACAACTAGAAACTAATATGATAATGCCCATCATGGCCATGTTACCTTGACTGCCTTGGCTCATAACCTTTGACTTGAATTGACGTAGGCTACTAGTTGCTGTGCAGAAGCTTTACACATCAACACTAAACGCCAGTGCTCTAAACGGTTGCTAAAATTTACTAATGAAAAAGAAAATTTTTAATGAAAGTAACACACAGTTACAAGAAATAGTATAAGGTAATAAGAAGTAGTACACTGATCTAAGAAGTAGTTCAAGGTTACGAAGTAGTAGTTCAAGGTTACAAGAAATAGAACATGGGTACAAAGTAAAGTCAAGTTCCCCTTTCAGACCTTGCGATCTATTGGGCAGATGATGTAAAGGTCATGTGGCCAGCACAACGACCAACCTTCTTTTCTTTTCCCCAACTAATGTCAGGTACTCATTAGATCTGGGTGGACTCAAGGGCGCCTTAAGAACCCGAAATAAAAAATCCCAGTCTTCACTAGGATTCGAACCCGGAGCCCCCAGTTCAGAAGCCAAGCCTCAGCGCCTCCAGAACATGGTTATAAGAAGTAGTTAAAGGTTATGAGAAGTATTTCAAGGTTACAAGAAGCAGTACACAGTTATAAAAAGTATTTCAAGACAAGAAGTAGGACACGATTATAAGAAGTAGTTCAAGGTCAAGGTGCCAAGAAGTAGGTATGAGAAGTATTTCAAGGCTACCAGAAGTTGTACACAGTCATGAGAAGTATTTCAAGGCTACCAGAAGCAGACACGGTTATAAGCAGTAAATCAAGATTACAAGAAGCGGTACAAGGTTATAAGAAGCAGTACAAGGTTATAAGGAGTACCTAATGTAATATGACGCACTTCAAGGTTAAAAAAAGCAGTACGAGTCTAGTAGAAAAAAGAAAGGTTGAACTATGTGATAGAAGGGTAGAAGAACTAGCAACAAAGTTCAAGGTTAAAAGCAGTAGAAGAAGGGCCACTCACTTCAAGTTAGATTTTAAATAAAAAAAATTTTTGGCTTAAAATGTATAATTTTCAGCTTTTTAAAAATATAGATCTATCTTTATAAAAAAAAAAAAATAAATAAAGTTACCCAGCTCCATTTTAAATTAGGCCACTGTAAGTAATACGTGTGTAGTTCTGCCCCCTTCCATCCGAAATAACAGACCTATTTCAATTTTAATAATGTAAAATTAATTTAAAAAACTGAATACCGCTGAAGTGTTGCTAGTACGCACACACACACACACACACACTGTAACCCATTCACACAAGTGTCCTATTCCTCTCTCACACACACCAACTCCGCAGTAGGCGTGGCCATAACTTCTCTTATTAAAAAAAAAAAAAGATTGAACAGTTGCATAGCTCAAGAAAAGCCCTACTTCAGCTACTGTCACCGCGCTCCAACAAATGGGGCGTATGAATTTCCATTCATTGTACCCTTTCTTATCCGGTTTATAAAGACATCGCCACTTCCTTTAGACCTAAATACTCCAAGTCTTACGGACATTCCAGTTTAAAGAAGAAAAAACTTAAAAGACGAATATCATTTGAGTTTCTTGAAATACGTGATTGGTTGATTTCAATTCTTTTGGCACTCCATTGTAATTATTTTGTTTTTGCCGGATACTAAAATGCTTACATTATGTAGATTTGTATGTTCATAGGTACGGTAAGTTAAATAATTCAAAATTAAATTTAGCCCATATCTACTAGATTAACTTGCACTAGGAGGCGCGATGGCTGAGGGATAAAGTGCTTGGCTTGGGTTCGAATCCAGGTGAAGACTAGGACTTTTAATTTCGGGATCTATAAGGCACTTCTGAGCGTCACCTAGATCTAATGGGTACCATTTGAAACTGTCAGGTAGAGTTGAGTCATATTCAGTTTTACTAATTTATGTTTATAGTGAGACAGAGAAATTATTTGTAATTAATGTATGAATGCTTTCAAGGAGAGAGATGTGATAGTGTGTTTGTTTGGAGTGACTAGTAGTGTATTGTATGTGACAGTGTATGGAAAGACCACTGGATCTTTATTGTACATGGATGAGTGAACAGTGAAGAGAATGTGTAGCTCTGTGGAAATGGGTCAGAAACACACCAGGAAGCCGATATGTCAGATAAGAGTGTAAGACTAATTAAGTCATGCGTTAATTGAGATTAAAGTTGTTTTTAGTGTGTCTATTACATGGTGTCAGAAGTTTAAGTTCATAGTGAGACTCTAGGCCAGTAAAAGCGAACAAGAGCTTCCTCTCACTGGCCTCATTGAACAGAATGTTCTTTCTGGGAGAGGGCCTTACAAGTGTCTATATTGACTGATTGAACAGAATGTTCTTTCTGGGAGAGGGCCTTACAAGTGTCTATATTGACTGATTGAACAGAATGTTCTTTCTGGGAGAGGGCCTTACAAGTGTCTATATTGACTGACTGAACAGAATGTTCTTTCTGGAAGAGGGCCTTACAAGTGTCTATATTGACTGATTGAACAGAATGTTCTTTCTGGGAGAGGGCCTTACAAGTGTCTATATTGACTGACTGAACAGAATGTTCTTTCTGGGAGAGGGCCTTACAAGTGTCTATATTGACTGATTGAACAGAATGTTCTTTCTGGGAGAGGGCCTTACAAGAGTCTATATTGACTGACTGAACAGAATGTTCTTTCTGGAAGAGGGCCTTACAAGTGTCTATATTGACTGATTGAACAGAATGTTCTTTCAGAGAGAGGGCCTTACAAGTGTCTATTGACTGATTGAAAAGCATGTTTTTTCTGGGAGAAGGCCTTGCAAGTGTCTATATTGACTGATTGAACAGAATGTTCTTTCTGAGAGATGGCCTTACAAGTGACTATATTGACATTGTCATTTCCAGTGACACTTCAGACGTGTACACCGGGAATGGCTGTCATTTTTCTATTCTATACCAGGCTAACCTTGCGGGACACGCCATTTATGAACCGGACCTTGGATTGTTGACAAGGTTGTGGCATCTCTTTTACAACCCCGCACAGTGCAATGGAAATACCCTCGCTCCCCCTAGGCACCCCAACGGGAGTCTTGTTTCGCTGCCATAGGCCTAGCTGTTTCCTCTTACAGCCGTTTACACCAGGGCGCCACTATGATGTAGGGTAGCATGCCCGGGCTAATGGGTACCGGTACCTGACATTAGTTTGGGAAAAGTAAAGGAGCTTAGTCATTGTGCTGGTCACTTGACACCCTCGTTAACTGTGGGCCACAGAAACAGATGACATATAGATCACAAGGCCTGAAAGGGAAACTTTACTTAACACTTGTATAAGATGTAGTTTTATAGTTACTTTTTAGTTAGGGTAACCAAACGTCTGCAAAAGGAGAATGTGCCCTCTTCCCCTTTCTGAGGTGTCCCTATCTTCCGTACGGTAGGCTTTGGTCTTCTATGTGAAAACGTCCAGCCTTGACTCTATTGTTTCAATGGATTTGAATCCATCAATTGAATTTTTTCATATGTTCTGGTTTACAGATATGAATTCAGTCACATATATAGCAGAAATATATTTATTGACCACCTCCATCGTGAACTGGTGCTTGTATATTTGTATATTCAGCTCTGTAAGAAAAGGTGCCAACCGAAAAATGAAGTTCAGAGACTCATTAATAACCAAGATTAGCTGCAGCAGGGGTGAACGACTGTGTAGAATAGACACACATATAGGTAACCCTGCCGGACTTTGTAAAAACAAAGGACGTTTGGGCCACGAGGCCCTAATGAGCTACAAAACAAACAAAAAAAAAGACAAACAATACAAAATAGCTTTAAGTTAACTTATCTGTCCGATGTTGTTCTCTATCGAGGCAGAAAAATGGCTGGTTTCTCTACCACCAAAGCGAAAGCCACCTTAACCTCCGATACATGTGGACAGGAATGTCTCTCGAGAATAGGGCTCCACAGTCACATGAACAAGTGTTCTACGAGATGAGCCCTAGTCGTCCTATGACAGCAGGAGGCCAACAATAATTCAAGGCTGTTCAAGAGAAGCGTGTTACTCAAAGCTCTTGTCTGAACCCTGAAAGAATGTTTTCGCTAATTAACGCGCTGTGGACAAGAGAGAAAAAATAGAACTTCCGTTAATTCAGGAAGCATTAGCTTTTCTCACCAAGTACAGCCTGATGATAATGGAGTAACACAAGCTGTTTGCGCGAATGACACACTACTGGGAACAGTCGCTCTGCCTGAGATATATGATACACAATACATGACTTTTTAGCATATTATTTACAGATGTTTCAGACGTTTGTTAGGCCAATAAAAGAATATGCATCCTCTGTTTGGGACCCCTCAACTCAAGAAAACTTTAAGAAACTGGAACGGACACAAAATAGAGCAGTGAGATTCATAACAAACAAATATTGACATTTGACTAGAGTAACACCTTTAGTAAAATCACTAAATTTAGAAAGCCATCAGGATAGCAGACTCAAAAGTAAAGTAGCAATTATACATAAAACACTGAACCATAATCTTCAAATACAAAATTTAATAAAATACTCAGAAAAACACAAAGATAAAGGCACATTCCTTGTTCCATATGTAAGGACAAATTTGTACAAGTGCTCCTTCTTCCCTAGTGCTATTAGAGCTCCCTAGAGCTATTAGAGCATGGAATGGGTTGCCTGAGCCAGCCAGGAAAACCAGTGACTTGGCAGAACTTAGGTCATTGGTAAATATGCATGACTGAATGCATGACGCGTAGGACGTAATCATCTTCTTTTTTGAAGTAACGTCTGTATTATACAAGATTACAAAGACAGTTTGTGTGGAAACACAAATTCAAAATCGGCCCCCAAAGTGGCGGGCTTCAATATTTTCAGAAAGAACATCCAAATGAAATTATATCAAAGACAAATGAGAGATAAGAATGGAGAAAGGTTGACAGATCTTGTGTAGTGCCCCAATGATGCTGCAGATCAAAGGATAGGTGCAAGTGAATGCAAAGTTAGATGTGAACCTGGTCTAATTAGTTTCCGTTTCAGACCTTGTGGTCTATAGGGCAGATGATGTAAAGTTCATCTGTTTTTTTGGCCTACGGTTAACGAGGGTGTCATGTAGCCAGCACAACGACCAACCGCCTTTACTTTCCCCAACTAATATCAGGTACCCATTGGAGCTGGGTGGACTCAGAGGCGCCTAAGGATTCCGAAGTTGAAAATCCCAGTCTTCACCAGGATTCGAACCCGGGGCTCCGGTTCAGAAGCCAAGCGTTTTACCGCTCAGCTACCACGCCTCTCCTGGCCTAACTGAAGTCTTATAATTGATGTAATTGTTTTGAAAAGGACCAATCTCTTATTCGAATGCTCAAAATAAAATAAAAAAGAATGATACCGCATTAAAGAAAAGTTCACGAAAATGGAGTTTACAAGATTACTATTCGTTTTAATTTAGGTCTAACTTATAATGCATACTAATTAGTTTTTTCTCTTTAAAAAACTGCTTGCATAACTGATTTTAAAAATTAGATTTTTCGCTTTCAGAAAAAAAAAGTAGCCGTTGCATCAGAACTTTGAATGGTCTAAAATATTGTGATGTCGGATTTTCAATATCTTTTCTAGTTTACGAGATCTAAACGGGACGGACGGACAGACGGACAGACATTTCGCACAAAACTAATAGAGTCTTTTCCCCTTTCGGGAGCCGCTAATAAGATAAAATAAGAATTGTCAATTTCGTTTTTAAAGTTTAGTTTGGCTTGATTAATATTTTTTTTTCTGTTTAGTAAGACGTTGCTCTCCTTTTTCTCCTATTGAGGATTTTCATACATGGCGGAAAACCTATAAATAGCCAGCTTTTTGGTGTATCCGGTGTAGAAAATAAAGGAAGGGTTTACCAAGATATATTTTAAAAAGTTACATTTCTTTTAGGCACAATTTAATACTGTAGAAGACACATTTTGTAAGCTCTTCCGTAACTTTTATTTAGTTTGGGCCATAGACTTATATATACTAGATCTAGACTGGAAACCGGAAATAGATCCGCGACTGATCGATCGTGAACATTGTGTAGAAAGTTGGATCAAGGCGTTGTTTTGTCAAGTAGTTCAAAGAAGTCAAGTTGTTGTGTTTTGTTTTCAACCCTAACCTATGTAACATATAATTTTATTTTTTTAGATCTAGATCTAGTAATTGATTATCAAAAATACACAAAAAAATCACAATTTAGTGTTGCATTCAGTCTTTTGATAAAGAAGATTATGTATTTAAAAATTGCAAAATAATAATTATGAGACGTGAGTAGGCCTACTCTAATTTTTTGATGTTCATTTACTAGATCTAGATCTTAAAATTAAATTATATGTTACATAGGTTAGGGTTGAAAAAAATAGCCTCTGCTTCTTCTAACTACTTTACAAAACAACGCCTTGAACCAACTTTCTAAAAAATTTTCACATTTTTTGTAGTGTTAAAAAGTCTCCAGTCTAGATATAGTATATATATAGATATATAAGTCTATGAATTTAGAATTTTTAATCTCAATCTAGCGTCCTTGACATTGTTTAGTTTATCGTGAAAATCTCATATAGTTGTCTGATAATCCTAAACTTTAGTGTTACTTCTTCTTCATCTTGAAACTGTCAGGTAGTGTTGAGCCTTCGGCTCTTGGAACTCTAGGCCAGCAAAAGTGAACAAGAGCTCCCTCTCACCGGCCTGAATGAGAACAGTGTACACTGTTCTGTCTGGCGGGTGGGTCAGACTCGTGACAAGAGGCCGCGTACACTAAGACCACCGCCATTTTCCTTTTCTATACCAGGCTAAGCGTGCGAGACACGACATTTATGTAACGGCCCCATGAGGAACAGCGCCTGGATTGTGACAAGGTTGTGGGAGCTTTTTTACAACTCCGCGCAGTGCAATGATGATGCTCTCGCACCTCCTTAGGCACCCCCACGGGAGTCTTGTTTTGCTACCCCTTAGCCTAATCGTTTCCTTCTACGATCGTTTCCACCCGTCGCCACTATGACGCAGGGTAGCATGCCCGGGCTTTAGTGTTACACAATTGAAAAAAAAAATCGTTCGCAAGGGAGATAATATAGTTTTCGTTACACTACGAATCAGTTGAAATTTTAAGAAATAGTCAATTCAGCGCCGCTTTATTTACTCCGATTTTATTCAACGCTCACCCATTTCTTCTGCCCTATCCATTGAGGGATCCCGGGTTCGAATCCTGGTGAAGACTGGGATTTTAATTTTCGGGATCATTAGGGCGCCTCTGAGTCCACCCAGCTCTAATGGGTACCTGACATCAGGTGGGGAAGAGTAAAGGCGGTTGGTCGTTGTGCTAGCCACATGAGACCGCCATTTAGCGTGGGCCACAGAAACAGATGACCTTTACATCTGCCCTATAGACCGCAAGGACTGACAGGGGAACTTTAATGGATTTCAAATAACAAATAATGAATGCTGTTCAATACTGTGTTCGTTAAAAAATATCTATGCCTGCACGCGATACTTTAAAACTATAGTCTCACACCTATCTAATATCAAGAATGATATATTCTTAGATCGGAGATGTTAACAAATGAGTGCAGCTCCAACGGATAGATTCTGGTGTTGAATGTGTACACGAATGATAGGTGAAAATTGATTAGCTAAGTAATTTCATTTGAAAATAAAATAAAAATAAAAAAAAAGTAAAGTTCTGTTCCTGTGGCTTACTGTTAACGAGGGTGTCACGTGGCCAGCCGTCCTTTCCCCAACTAACATCAGGTACTCATTAGAGCTGGGTGGACGCAGGGTCACCCATCCCGAAATTAAAAATCCCAGTCTTCACCAGGATTCGAACCCGGGACAACTAATTCGGAAACCAGGCGCCTTACCGCTCAGCCACTGCGCCTATAGATGTCTACACCGTCAATAAAAATTAATTTAATTTTTGCTGAAAAGTAACATTTTCTTTCTAGATCTAGTTGTATTCAGAAGTTGTGTATCATAAAAATAACAGGCCTAGAAAGGTTTAGTTCGACTGGCGGTCTAGAGCAAAAACCCAACCATGACCTATACCAACATGGCTATATAAGAGAAGACCCCTCCCCCCCCCCCCCAACCCTCAAACAAAAACTCTCTATTCCAATACTACTTAAAATGATATTGGAGATTAAAAAGATAGTCTAGTTGATAACGCAACTTTGAGATACACAAGCCCTGTCTCTCAATTCTGACTTACAGGCTTGTGTATGGGTCCTTGTTATAGATCTTTTTAAATAGAAAGATTTACACTGTAATGTGATCATGGCATCTAGTCTTCTATACACTTCTATACACTTCCAAAGATATTATCAGATTTAATGTTGTTTTTTTTTAAAGTGGCTACTTGCTGTTTTGATATTCAACTTGTTCCACTCTCAGTAAATGAAATGAATGGGAATAATGTCATGGCTTGCAACCGTAATACCTCCACACCCTCCCCATCACCTTTCAATTATGTGTTTCTTATAAGGCAGTGCAATCCTAGGGTAGCTTAGCTCTGTCATTCGGTCGAGCTGTTCTCTTTTGTCTGAGGCTTTTTTTTTTAAATAACAGTTATGGATACATTTTTTTTTGGTATGTTTCTGTAAATAAATGAAAAGATTAAGATTTAAATCTCTGTGTGTTGTTCACGCAGTAGGCGCTATGGCACACAAGACTTTTTTTTTTGCTTTCCGATAGTTAGACAAAGTGAAACATACAAACTATGGAACACATTTCTATTGAATTTAGTGTAAGGAAAAATGAAGATGAGACCCCATGCGGCTACATGATTGTAAAACCAGCACTACGTACCAATCCGTTATAGACTGAAGTAATCTGTGGTGGATTTTTCGGAAATATTTTTTGTATAGTTACATTTCTTTGTCAAATATTTTAAGAAACTTTTTTTTTCAGCATCAACACCAATTACAGTGAAAACTCCTCACATTTTGTATTGGACTAGGGTAGGGGTTCTCAACCTGAGGATCGCTACCCCGTTGGGGGTCGATTGACCATTTGCCAGGGGTCGCCTAAGACCGTCAAAAATATGGATTGTTATTGCCTAATTTTATATTGCTATATGTGTGTGCGGTGTGTGTGTGTGTGTGGGGGTCGCGGCAGAGTTGGGGGGGGGTGTAAAAAGTGGTCGCCGAGCTTAAAAGGATGAGAACCGCTGGACTAGGGCAAAGTTCCGCAAAGTTGTTGCCACGTGGTAATGACGTGTAACGTTGCAGCGAGCTGTTGGTGTAAACTGCCCACTGGTTGTGACGCTGCAGTTCAGTGTTCAGGCCTTCTAGAACGATTTGTCTAGGTCAGTGAGACAAAGTGGATCCCAGCACTGAATCGTGGAGGGGGAGATTTTGGATGCTCGTCAATCTTGTGCTAGAACTTTTATAAGTTTGATTGAGTGTTTGCTGAAAGTGAAACATATATAACAAAAAGATTTTGTTTTTGTTTGGAAGAAGCCAAGTATATTGTTGGCATAGATAGGCCAACTTTCTGTAAAGCCGAAAGACGTTTACCAAGGGTCGGTTAAAGAATCTTCCGTTACTGGTAGCTCTGAATAAGGCAATGACCCGGAAGTAACTTATGTCATCGAAAAACATGGCAATTGACTGTACTTCACAGCGTTACAGACCAGAGTTGAACTCTTTAAGTACATTACAGTTAGATCTAATGGCAGTATAGATACCTCCCCTGTGACTGCATTGCGGCACTGGGTGTCGGTAATGTCCTGTTGTTATGAACCGTTCCCACGAGTCCCAAACCTAATCATCCTCCACCGATGGGTGGTCTCGTTCTGGGCGACGCAAATGTCTCCAAAGTCTATGGGCTGTGTTAGATTTCTTTCAATATCTTTCGTTCGTCCTTCTGGGTTCAAAACGATTCCTCTGCAGTGCAAGTATTGCCAGATACACAAAACTCGGGCGTATAGACATCTTCCTTTTTCTAGATACACAAAACTCGAGCGTATAGATACTTTCCTTGCTCTAGATATAAAAAACTCAGGTGTATAGACATTCGCCTTCTAGATACACAAAGCTCATGCATATGGACATTCGCCGTGTTCTTTGTAATTGTTTTCATTTGAATACTTTTTCATTACTGCTTTGCCGATTACAAAAAAGATATCGACCGTTGCTGATTCTTTATTACATTATGTTGAAGCCGTTGCAATGTAAATCGTATTCATTTTTAAAGAAATATAAATGTTTTGCTTCCCGAGCGGGTTGGGAGATGGGTGGGAGGGGGGGGGAGAGGATGAATCAACACTTTGTCTGAAATTCGTTTTATTGTCTGTCTTTATGTATTTAAATTGTCCACCAGGGGTATATGAAGATTAAATACTTAGAACTGTAACCTATATAAGTGGCGTAGCTAGGTAGGGGGTTTCCAAATGTGAAAATTTCCCCAGGTGCGAAATAAGCGTGCGAAATTTACTTTTACATTAAATATCACATTATCTCATGTCATGATGTCGAATATCAAAATGCAGGGGCCCATAAAGAGGCCAATCCTCCCGGGCCCCCAAATCCTTCGCAACGCCAATGACCTATAGCCTTTATTATTTCTGTCTTGCTGATACTATTTTGTTCATGCTTTTCACAGATTTGAGACAGACGTGTCAATGTCAACAAACAATATCAATGAGCTTTACGAATGTGGCAAGAACATTTCTCCTCGAAGAAATCTGGCATCCGAAATGAAAAACCAAACCTGTCGTCAGTACATACGTATTGACTGTTGTTGTTTTATTATAGACACCGGATCGCAAGATGCCTTGACATTTTGTAACTAGTACCAGCCAGAGTTGTTTTTTTTTATTTAACGAGCCCAAAATGGCAGTAAATCGCCGCTGCCGGACTTTATGTACCATGTCTGTGTTTTTCGTGTTAGGATTTCTCCTAGGTCACGTGATGTGGAAGCACGCGAGGCCTGTGTTCTTTGTTGCGTCCATTAGCTGCAACCGGACGTGGATTACCCCCGACACACAATTCGGAAACGACGAGCGTTTGCAGTTGCCGGAACTATTTGATGCCTCGGAAGACCACCGATTTCCGAGATCAGTGGAGGACGCCAAGAACGACTACTCTGAAGAAGATCTATCTGAAGAGGATGGGGATAACTTTCTTTTTATCGGCATCATGACTGCCAGGAAGTTTTTAAACAGCCGAGCCTTTGCTAGTAGCAGAACATGGGTACCAAGAGTGCCTGGAAAAGTCGTGTACTTTCTTGGTGAAGGGGAGGAGTACACAGGTAAATAAACATTCAATGTACTGTCTTGTATTGATATAAATGTTAAACTCTAAAAAATGCTATCTTACAACATTATTAACTATGCGCATATATTGCCCTATGAGATAGTAGCTTAGTCTCTTTATGCTGTCTTATATTAGCTGAAAACCTAAACATGCCTTGAACAACCTAAACATGAAGTTTAAAACCTAAACATGCCGTTCAAAAACCTAAACCTGACGTTTGAAACCTAAACATGCCGCTGAAAGCTTTAAAAATGAGGTAGAAAACCTAAACATGCTGCTGAAAACCTAAACATGAGGTTAAAAACCTAAACAGGCGCTGAAAACCAAGACATGAGTTTGAAAACCTAAACATGCAGTTGACAACCTAAACATGAAGTTGAAAGCCTAAACATAAATTTGAAAAGTACTATTTCTTTCTTTTGTTTGAGATACCAAGAAAGTAATTTATTACCAACAGTTAATTAGCTATTTTTTAAAAATAATTTTTGTGTTGTCAGGTACAAGAAATAATTGTGCACAATGTCAGCTTGATCCGAGATTGGGTGTCCGAGAAATAACGTGTACACACTTTTTACCAGACAGACAGACTGATAGATAGATAGAGTGAGTTGATATTAGCTTAGTAAAAATGTACTTTGGGAGGGTGATCATTAAGGAATATTTATAAAATTTGAATTTACTTGTTATGTTACTCCTCTTGGGGACGGGGAATTTAGAGTTTTGTTACGATTTGTTACAAGAAGGGGAGGGGGGTGGTGAAAAAACGTGATACTTGTTTCGTTATGTCCGAACGATCCCTTAAGCCTCTATGAACTCTTTTAAATAACTTCTTGTGTTTTTGTTCCGTTGCCTACTCTAAACTTACACTTTTGTTATAGTACGCATTCATAGTGAATTTAAGCGAATTTTTCATTATCCTATCAAGCTGAAATTTCGCAAATAAACTCGCTCTTCGCGACAACACGTTTTAGTAAATATTTCCCAAAAAATCACTTCATTAATTAATTATTGAATTAATTACACCTTTCTTTGATAGAAGTACACGATTAGAAGCCATTTTATGTTCGATTCATTTAGAATATATTTAGGTGTTAACAGAGCGTATTTGAAGGAAGGAACTTCAATTTTTTCAATACTGCATGAATAAGCTTCCACTTTTCTACTAAAAAAAAAGAATTAGTTACCACAAATTAGTTAATTTTTTAATGATTGATGTATTGTCATCAACTGTGAATAACTACATGTGGTTTCAATAAGATCTGAGAATGGGAAGTGGGAAAAAAACATAAAACGGTGAATAACTCCATACAAATAGCAACATCTCCCAATTACCTTATTAGATACCAAACAAAATTATTAATCTTATCTTATCTTATATGATACAGACGTTACTTCAAAAAAAGAAGATGATTACGTCCTACGCGTCATGTATTTAGTCATGCATATTAACCAATGACTTAAATTCTGGTTCTCCTGGCTGGCTCAGACAACCCATTCCATGCTCTAATAGCACTAGGGAAGAAGGAGTATTTGTACAAATTTATCCTAGCATATGGGACGTGGAATATGAATTTATCTTTATGTCTTTCTGAGTATTTTATTAAATTTTGTTTTTGTATTTGAAGATTATGGTTCAGTGTTTTATGTATACTTGCTACTTTACTTTTAAGTCTTCTGTCCCAAACAGAGGATGCATATTCTATTATTGGCCTAACCAAGGTTAAATAACATTTTGGTTTTATGTTTTTATTTGATTTATAGAAATTTCTTTTAATAAATCCTAATGCTTTGTTTGATTTTTTTGTTTTTCATTAATATGGAGATTCCAGTGCAGTTTTTCATTTATTATAACACCTAGGTATTTTGCGTTTTTAGTCTGTGTTACTGGTTTACTGTGAATAAGATAAGTGGAATTAATTTGTTTTAGTTTTTTTTTTTTACTCTTAATAACTGACATTTTTTCTGGATAGAAAGACATGCTCCAATTTGATTGTTTCTTGTGGTATTGATTTAGAGCCATTTATTATTACAGTTTGTTCTCTCCCTATCAGAAAATCTTTAATCCACTGATGAATTGGACCATTAATGCCGAAATATTTTAGTTTTTAAACAAACTATGGTGGTGAACTTTGTCAAAAGCCTTGGGAAAATCTAGTAAGATAGCATCTATTTGCTCACTATTAGCTAAACCTTTTGAAAAATCATCAATTAGTCCTATTAGTTGTGTTTCACATGATCTATATTTCCTAAAGCCATGTTGGTATGGAGTAAGGACATTATGTTTGTCTAAGTGGTTTATGATGTTGCTAAATATTATGTGTTCTAGGATTTTACATGTGATGCTGGCAAGTGATACTGGTCTGTAGTTTCCTGGGTCAGATTTTTCTCCTTTTTTAAATAGTGGGGTGACATTAGCTTCTTTCCAGTCCCTTGGTACTCTGCCCTGGTTATGAGATGCCTGAAAAAGTATTTTGAACACTGGTGCTAGCTCATTGCTTAGTTCTTTGAGTAATCTAGCTGGAATACCATCAGGTCCAGAAGCTTTATTCGGTTTGATGTTGGCTAATACTTTTTGGATTCCCTTTACTTGTACTTCTATATCTCCTATGTTGTCTACTTGGTTCAAATTAAGTAATATGTCTTTGTCTCCTGGGGCTGAGAATGATGATGCAAAGTATTTGTTTAGGTTGTTAGCTTTAGTTTCATTATCATTATGTGTTATGTTATCTTCTTCTTTTAATGGCGCTATGCCCGTTGTTTCCATTTTCTTAGACTTAATGTATGACCATAGGTTTATGCCTGTTGTTTCCATTTTCTTAGACTTAATGTATGACCATAGGTTTTTGTTGTTATCTTCAATGTTTTTGTTATCTTCAGATATTACATTGTTTATGTATTCACTCTGCAGCTGTCTGCTTACTTTTTGGGTTAGGTGTTTAATTTTTATATACTTTTTATAAACTCTTTTTGCCTTAGTTTCTTTAAATTTTCTATATGGGTTCTCCTTCTGTTTACAAATCTTCTTTAATCTATTATTAAATCAGCATTTTTTTGTTTGTTAAGTACACATCTAGTTGGTATATGATTTTCTATAATGCTTTTAAGATATTTTTTAATGAAATTTCAGAGATCATCGACTGGTTGGTTAATGTCTTTTTCTAATAAGAATGTTTGATGAAAGTTTAATGCAGCTTGGTGTAGTTGTGTTAGGTTACATTTATTGCAGAGTAAGATATTTCTTTTGGGTTAACTAATTAACTAATTGTTTTTTTTTTTGATTGATTAATGTTTTGTTAAGTAACAAAAATAATTGTGTAAAGTTTCAATTTAATCCGAGAATTTGTTGTGGGAGAAATAACGTGTACGAAAATGTACCACACAGACAAAACTACATGAATATGAATACTTGAATATCATGTTGGAATTGACCTCAAAAATTATATTGCTTGTTCTCAGGAGATTTAAACGTGATCCAACTGAAAGGAGTCAAAGAAAATGACTATCCTCCCCAGAAGAAATCGTTTGCCATGGTAGAGTACATGAGCGAGCATTTCGCCCCACATTACAAGGTACAGGAGTTTGAATATTTATGTCTCTCTATTTCTTTACCCATCTTCCGTGTTTTATAATACATACATCTAGATGAACACTACATCCTTGGTTTATATCCAACTATTTTCAAGCTTTAAAGAACTTCTTTCAATGGCCGGCCCTGTCCATTCTTCTACGCCATTGAAAGAAATTCCAAGGCGAAACACAGAGAGAAATGGAGAAAGACGGCCTAATGATTTTGTGCGGTGCCCCCTTAACGGTTCAACAGACAAAGTGATAGGTGATGGGTGAAGCTGATCTTCCAGCATCAAAATGAATACGTTCCATCGTGTATCTACTATCTACATCCCAGGCAAAACACATCGAGTTTATTATTATCATTTTTAAAAAGGTTACTTGGTGCTTTGTATTGAGATTATTTATGCAGGCCTACAGCTCGCTCCGAACAATGTCTTCTAGTCCTTTATCCACGTACACTAACATTTCCACTAACGGTCGTTTGACTAATGTCTTTTCACGCGTCTTTTCATTGACTGTGTAGTCACTCCAGAGACTCCAAAAGGGTATTTAATACTTGAAGCTTTTCCAACCTATTCTGACAATCTCTTCCAGACTGTTCCTCTGTTAAGTACATTAAGTATTCATTAGTCGTATCTCACCGCTGCCACATACCTACACATAATAAAAGATTCAAGATAAAACGCATTCAAACTAACCAAGTAAAGATAGGGCCCTACTAGTTTCTTGTTATATCCGTTAAATTGTCCTGAGAAATACTACCCTTTGATATTATAAATTATGCCAAAAATGTTTGGTTTACATAAAAAAATGTTTGGTTTACATTGTCATCTTTAACGTTTGGTTTCTTTGAAGGAATTGAAATAGATAAAAAGTGTTCAGTATTGTCTCTTGTAGTGTTATTTATTTAGATCTATCTTTCATTTTCACCTATCCCGTAGTCTGTAGAACCGTTGGGGCACCACACAAAATCTGTCAACCGTCTTTCTCATTCAGAGAGGAATGGAAAAAGGCGGATCTAGATCTATATGATAGAAAGAAAAAGGAAATACAAATTTTATTGGAGTTGTTTTTTTTTAGTGGCGGAGAAACTATAAATAGCTAGCTTCCTGGTGCATCCGGTGTACAAAAGAAAGAAAGTGATGATGTCGAGTTGGATAGAACTGAAACTATACAGGACGAATTCAATGAGATCTACAAATCATTGCATACTCTCTTTCAAAAGAAAGAAGGAAAACATACAAGAATTGACCGGCCTGTCTTTTGATATCCTGATTAACATCGCCGCTGACAGGGTAAAGTGGACGGATTTGGTTACGCTGTCACAGTACTCTATGAAGTCTAGGGACAGATGATGGTAAAGATGGCGATGGTGATGGTGATTGCGGTGGTCATGATGATGGTGATGATGATGATGATGGTGGTGGTGGTGATGATGATTAATGTTGTGTTGGTGATGCTGATGGTGATAATGTGATGATGATTCTGGTGGTGGTGATGATGATCAATGTAGTGTTGGAGATGATGATGGTGATAATGACGGTAATGATGATGGTAATGATGATGATGATGGTGGTGTGATGATGATGGTGGTGGTGATGATGATTAATGTTGTGTTGGTGATGAAGATTGGGTTGATGTGATGATGATGGTGGTGTTGATGGTAGTAGTTGTGATGATGATGATGATGTGTTGATGGTGGTGGTGGTGATACTGATGGTGGTGGTGTTGATGATGATGATTGTGGTGGTGATGATGATGATGATGGTGGTGATGATGATGATGATGGTGGTGGTGGTGGTGATGATGATGGTGGTGGTGGTGGTAGTGGTGATGATAATGGTGATGATGGTGGTACTAACGATGATGATGATAATGATGGTGATGGTGGTGGTGATGATGATGATAATGGGGTGGTGGTGATGATGACGGTGATGATAAATCATTGCATTAACTTTGTGACTCCATTTCTTAAATTCAATAAATTAAAAAAAAAATATTTCAGATTCCTGGATTTAAAAAAAAATTAAAAAAATGGCGATTTTTCACGTAGTAATTGAGAATGGCCTAGAAATACAATTCTCACCCTACAGGTCCTTTAGCACTTGAAAATTACAGAGGAACTTCAAAGTGACGACCTATTGAAAAGCGGAACCACGCAAACAAGTTCACAATTCATGCCATTATCTGAAAACGTGAATGGGGTTGAAAAGTTTCGTAACCCGTCTGGATTGTACAATTTCCTTATTTCGTAAACAGCCACTCCCATTGAATAGTGGCTTTGACGTAGAGCTGTCCTCTTTATAAATGAGATTAGAGTAGTCTTTTCAAATCTAGCGCTGCACTCTTTTGACTCGAGTGATCGGTCATAGTTCTGATATTACATTGTTTTGGAAGTCTGATAACATTCAATTCTTCATGAACAGTTTCTTAAGCCCAAGGGGTAAAATGCGCAATGAAGAAAAATATTCATAATAGATACAAGTGACACGTAACATAATAAATTAGTCTAGACTCTAGAGTCCTGTCGATACTCGGTCGTTAGTTCGTAGATTCATACAGGTAGTACAACTAAACAGGTGTAAGTGTATAAAGGTCTTAATGTACAACTTGAAATAAACCGAAACAAACTTTTAAAACAAAACAGTATGTAACTTTTATTCGTAAATATGCACAGCTTTTTAACTTCAACATAAATGTGCGTAGAAACACCAGTACCAAAATAATATCTCAGACAACCGGACCATTAATCTCTCGCTTGTATTTGACAGGTGTTGTTGTTGTTATAAGTTGAATTAGTCCCCTTTTGCTTTAATGTTTGAAACTACATTTCTTCAGCAAACTTGCTGATTTCTTTAATGGCACGAGGAGCTCTCTTTTTAAATTAATTCCGTGCAGTCTTTTGGGAATTTGAATAGTACATTCATTTGTAATGACCTCGTTAATAACGGCCATCTTCTTTGTTCTCTTTCAATCTTGGGGGGGGGGGGGGGGGGGGGGGGTTGCCATTCTCAGGCTCAGAACAACGACAACAAATGTCGGAAAGAGAGTGATAAAGAGTAATGGTCCCTTTAAAATGTAAGCTTCAGTTAAATGTTCAAACCTTTAAGTCTCTGCTGTTGTTGTTTTTTCCTCATTGTGCGTCAATGTGCTTTCTTAACTACACAGAACTATCAAGCTCTGACAGCGTGATATTTGCGTTATCTCCCTTGTATTATTTTTAGCATTATACATACTGTTTTTCAATTTTTTTTTTTACAACTGTCTCATGATTTACTACGTTCCTAAATTACTTCTAATCCGAATTCCCAGAAATGCTTTTTGACTTCTGTACAATATGTCGTCAACAATACTTTTCTAAAAATCAAGTTAAATATCGCCAAAACGCACCGAGAACCACCGAAACGTCCCGAGTACCACTGAAACGTCCCGAGTATCACCGAAACGTCCCGAGTACTACCGAAACGTTACGAGTACCAGCGAAACATCCCGAATACCACCGAAACGTCCCGAGTACCACCGAAACGTCCCGAGTATCACCGAAACGTTCCGAGTACCACCGAAACGTCCCGAATACCACCGAAATGTCCCGAGTACCACCTAAACGCCGCGACCAGTATTGTGCTTGTTCCAGACATTAAGTCTACTTCAGACTCTTGTAAGATAATTTCTGTTGATGATTTTCATCTATGGTCGATTAAAGGCCCTAAATAGTTACTGTGCATTTTTTTTTAGCCCAATAGAATCAAATTTCATTCGCTGATAAACAAACTAATTATTATTATAGGTTGTAACAGTGATCATTCAATATGGCGTTCTTGTCGTGTTTTTGTCTATTATTTTTTAAATCTTCATCAATCTTCCATTTTTTCCCCTTACATTTTTCTTTAGGTTACCTTATATCGCCCCCCCCCCCCCCCATTCCGCTTTTTTTCTTCCATTTTCTATGTGGCTGAATTTATTATTTAAACAATGAGAGCAGGGTCTTAAAAAAAAATCGAACTCGTAAAGGGAGATGACTGGGTTTTTAAACTGAATCCACAATTCAGCTGATAATTATATCCATTTCAACTTATTTCTTTTTTATTTATTTTTACAAAGCTTATATCAACTCTGTCTGTCTGTCTGGTAAAAATTTTGTGCACGTTATTTCTCCCACATCTGATCTTGGATCAAGCTGAAAATTTGTACAATTATTTCTTTTACCTGACAATACAAGAAACAATAAAAAGAGTCCAATTAGTTAATTGGTAATTGATTATTTTGTTTGGTATCTCGAACAAGGGAAAGAAATTGCACTGATGTGGTGGTATAAATTGGTCGTTGCTTTAAAGTTTGAATCTAACAATAGATAACAATATACCCTATATTTTCATAAGCGGTTTCTTGGCAGAGTGGTTAGTTTATTTGCTTTAAAAGGCTGAGGAGGTTTTAGCCATCGAGTTCGAATTCAGATCGTTTACCTTTTTTTTAAATAAATGTATTTAAAAAGCGATCACCCAGATACCTCTTCTTTCTCCCCCTACCCCTCTCCAACTGGTCCAGACAAGTGATAGGATCATAAGCGTAGAGAGAGCTAAAAGCATGAAGTTTCGCCAAACAAAAACAATTGGTAAAAATATTTGTAATCGCTGTGGATTTATTGTTGTTAGTGTGTATCTATTGCAAATTTAAATAAACGACTGATCCAATCTAAGTAATACAACTATGTTGAATATAAGCTTTGGTTTTTTTTTTTGTTTTTTTTTTAAGTATTTTAAATGTTGTTCTTGTTTCAGTGGTTGATTCGTGCTGACGATGATGTCTACATGAAGGTCGACGAACTGGTCAGGTTTCTGAAATCAGTGGACGACAGAAGGCCGCTGTACATTGGTCAACCAGGATTCGGAAAAGCTGTCGAGGCAGGTAATTCAGGGGTGATAAATCTTCTCAAACACACATCAAAGGAGTTACAATTCGTAATAGCAAATTTTAAACAATTTTACTAAAAGGAAAACCAAATCCTGCTCTATTGTCTATATCTATATCTGCCATGTCTATTAGATCTAATTATATCCACATGTTACACAGACAGACCTAGAGGGCGAAAGACGTAAGCGTGTATGTGTAGTTGTGACCTCTATAAAGAAGGTCAATGTAGTTGATTAGTCTATAGGCCTACTTAAAGTAGGCATTCTATGGATTTTAGGAGTGGAGGCCCTGGACAGAATTTTTATGGAGGCCCATCATGGGCGTAGCCAGGATTTTTTTTTCGGTGGGGGTTTGGGGGGGGGGGAATCCCCCGAGAAGAAAAAATTAATAGCATGTATGTGTGTGTGTGTACATGATCTTTATTACATTTTGACCCTTCATTCTTTCGAAAGATGTTTATTATGCCCTACAATGTTTCTTCCTGGAGTTAGTGGAAAAATTTTAGACTCCCCGCCATTGACAGCAATGGGATCTGGGGGAGCGTTTGGAGCACTATCCAAGCACTATTTCTGGTATAGAAAGCCAACAAAATGAATGTTCTGAGGTATCTACAGTAAATTTTCTTGCTATTAAAAAGTTTTATTTCAAAACCCTCAAATGCTATTCTCACTGCCTTACTGGCGCTAAGTTGTACTAGGATGCATCCCTTAAGTATGCGTAATTCATTTTGTCGGAGAACATGTCCCGCAAACCTCATGCGACGCTCTGTCACAACCTTACTAAGGGGTCGACTCCCAATTCGGCATAGGATTTCCTTGATTTAGACCCGATCTCTATAACTGACTCCTAAAATCTATCCTAGCCATCTTTGTTGAGCCACATTTAGTGTTTTTCAATTTCGACAGATGACTTTTTAAAGCACTTTATTAATGGAGCCCCGCTACTGGTAGAAATGTGTAACCTCTCTTGAATACGCTCTTGGAATTAGGTGACTGTAGTTTGCTTTAGATTTTATATCGAAAAGGGAAGTTTTATCGTCAAAATCATCTGTTGTGGATTTTAAACTAAAAAATCTCTGGAGTTGTTGTTTTTTTAATTCAAAACCCCATTTAGCTCCGGTCATAGAATTTGGTAACTGTAGATTGCTTTAGAATTTTTTGTAACTCAAAACCATCTGGAGGAGTTTTAAACTTTTAAGAAAAGCAAACTGTAGGAGAGAGGTTTAAACTCAAAACCCCCAATTGGCTTGGCTTCGCTACGCTCAAATAATTTTTGTGTGTAATTTGCTTTTTTTATATTAAAGAGGTATTTTTTTAGCATCTCTCATAGCATTTTGAGTGCGTTTTTTATATTGAAGAGTTATTTTTTTAGCTTCAAACTCCACTGGAGGGCAGTTCAAACTCAAAACCCCTTTAACTACACTCATATAATTTTGAGTGTATAATTTGCTTTGTTTTTAATATTAAAGAAGTATTTTTTACCTTCAAACCCCGCTAAAAGGGGTTTAAACTCATAACTGAGTCGAAACCCATTTGCCTACGCTCATAACATTTCGAGTGCATAATTTGCTTTTTTTTATATTGAAGAGGTATTTTTTTAGCTTCAAACCCTACTGAAGAGGAGGGAGGGGGGAGTTCAACTCAAAACCCTTAGGCTACGCTCATAGAATTTTGAGTGTGTAATTTGCTTTTTTTTTATATTGAATAGGGGGTTATAAAATCAAAATCTTCCTTAACTGTCCTCTTGGAATTTGGGGATAGTTGTTTCCTTTATTTTTTTTGGTTTTGTTTTGTTATTAGAAGAGAGGGATTTAACTGCAAAAAAAACCTGGCAAGGGGTTTTAAACTCAAACCCCCCTGGTAGGGGATTTTAAACTCAAAACCCCCTGGTAGGGGGTTTTAAACTCAAAACCCCCAGATAGGAGTTTTAAACTCAACCCCCTGATAGGGGGTTTTAAACTCAAAACCCCTTGGCTGCGCTGGGGCAAGTGATGGTATAGTATTAAAATGTCACCCAAAATAAACAAAATCAAAGCAAAAATCAATTACTGAATTCAGATCCCCCATTCGGGGGGGGGGGGGGATTTCATTTCGGGAATGGGGGGGGGGGGTTGAACCCCAAGAACCCCCCCCCCTTGCTACGCCCATGAGGCCCATACTAACATCAATTCTTCAGTATAATACATTTACTACCATTATAATACATTCACTACAATTATAATACATTTACTACAATTATAATACATTTACTACAATTATAATACATTTGCTACA